>NW_011888841.1:4140404-4229538 GCF_000151845.1 Pteropus vampyrus
AGAACAACTTTTGTCAAGGACAGGGATGATTCTTCCATGCTGCTAAGTCCAAAAAGTTAAGCTGTCACCCTTTTTCACACAACTGTGAGAGTGGACCACTCACACCTTGCTGAAAATTTCTCACTGGCTTCGGTTCTTGATACTCTGGGTTCCCTCTTTACTCCCCAGCCACTCCTTCTTTGCCCTTTTGGCCAATTCCTTTCCATCAAGAATAAGAACAATGCTTATTACATGCATACCTGTTTGTGGGATATGGTACTGGAAAATCTATGACTTCTATTTCCTCTACCAAGAATAGGTAAGGTTACTTCTGGGTGAAGACAATGAAGTTGAGCGGGATCACAGCTGGGTCATATTTAATAGTTAAAGAATTGGTAAAGGAGTGAGGGAACAGGAAAAAGTCACAATAAAATCATTAGCCACCACACAGGAAAAATCCACAACCTCATGCAAACAAACAAACAAAAAGGAAATAAACACATTCAGGTAAGACTCTAACTAGGCTCAAATTAGCATCTAACCCACCTCATTGTGGGAAAAGAAAGTGGACAACATTCTAAGAATTCTCGTCCAAACTGAGAACAAAGCAAATCGAGGAAGTAAGAGGCTGTCCTTAGAAAAATCCACGAAAAATCCTCAATAATGAAAAACCCTTTCCCACCAGCAGTACCTTCAAGAATTGCTACTCTCCAGCTCCGGCACCCAGTTCGGGGACCATTCACGGTGTTCACACTTAGTAATAAGATGAATATATAACTGGCAGGAGCAGCTTCAGCCTCTCAAGAGTGCAGAGCTCAGGTCCCCCAACAAAGTCCTCACCCACCCCCATTATCACTGGGCTACAGACGAGCCAAAGAACTAGTCTCACATGGGAGCAAACTAAGGGAGACAAATAAGACAGAGAAGACAGGAAGACTGCCAGGAAGAGTTTACACTTTGCAGAAGTTCTAACTGTGCTAATGCGATAAGCAGATACATTTTTTAAAAGAATGTTGAAGAAGGGGCATTGAAATGGTCTGCACCTTTTTGGAAAAATCTTAAACTGTCTAAATGTACATTCATGGATCTTTTGCTATAAAGCCTAAAGTTTTTGTTTGGGGTGTGGACTCTTTTTAAGCTCATGCTCTCCAGTTTCAACCTGCTTACTGTCATCAACCTGAGTCACTAGCCCTATTCTTGTCATTTACAGTTGATTTCAAAACTCACATGCACGGCCATGGCCTCACAGGCCCTTGACTTCTCAAGGATCTCCTATCTCAGCCATTTCCAAGGTCTATCACATTTGAAATCCTGATGTCACACATCCCACCCTTTTGACTTCATCTTTCTGCTTCACCTTCAGCCTCATTTTTGAAGCTTTCAGCTCACGGGTCACGCCACTTTCCCACACTCCACCATCTCCTATCTATCGTTTATGGCTTGAACAGCTTGGATTCCATGTTCTGGTGCCATTATCATGACCTTGCAATTATCTTTGACTCTCAGGCCTATTTATGCTTCCATCAAAAGTTTAAAATCAAACTATTGGCTTTCCTTACATTTGCAGTCCAGCAGCTAAATGATGCTGGGGAAAGATCACACCACAGGTTTGCCTAAATTCACTTAAATTTATAACCAAGACCCCAAATGGGTAGATCACTATCTAAATCCTATTATATTTTCCCACTGAATTGGAGTTTCCATATCATTTCTTCTTTCTCCTCGAATACCTGTATCAACTTGCTTTAAACTACCTAATGCTCCTTAATTTATTTGATTTCATCTTCCGTAACCCTTACACTTTTTGTACTTAATGGTATATTATGGAATAAAAATACATAACTAAGAATATACTTTACGGTAAAACCACCATAAACATTAGTGATGCCTAATTGTACTGAAATAACTGAATAAGGTATAAGCAAGTCCATCTGACCATTATACGCACAGACCTGATCATCTTTCAAACTATTTCAATTTTTTTTTTTTTAAAGTTCATAGTAACAATTTTAAAAAGAGAAGTGGATGGCTTTATCATGTTTTTTTAACACTGTAAACTCCATGAGCGGTCCTTCTGTGAGTACACATTACCATGTTGTATCGCACTGAATGCTGTAAAGCCAGTGCTTCCAGTTGGCATTTTCTGGCGAATGAAGCACAGCTCACTAAAATATCCAAATGTAATAAACCTCTCAGATGACTTCGATTTCAGATGGCCTCGGCCCTTTTTGCATTAGATGGGGGTGAACTGCAAACTATAAACGCTCCTGTGCCAGAGGTTCTACAAGTGAGACAGGCTCAACATGGTCTTCTCCGGAGCCACTTTTCATAATCTAATGAGAGTTTTCCAAGCCGCCATAGATGCTGATCATTTCACGAGTAAATATAAAAGCAGAGTGTTTCAGAAAATTAGATGAAAGAAGCCTAGCTGGCAAAGTGCTGTTGCGTACGCCCTAGCGCCTGCGGGCCTGGAGACCGGGGCGTGCGGGCCGCGTGCTGCGGCGTCCAGGGGCGGCGCGGAGGCCGGAGAAGGACGCGCCCAGCGGGCCGCAGGGGCTGGCGAAGCGGTCGGAGCGCGCCTGCCGCGCTCCTGAGGAAACCCGGGCGCAGCACGTCCGCGCGTTATCGCCCGCACCGCGGTGCCGCCCTGTCAGTGACCTGACGACACGGGGGTGCCACCGGCTTCCAAACCGCACAACGTCGCGGTCCGGACGCATCTTCAGCTCCGCCCCGCAGCGAGGGCGGGAAACGTGGCCGGGCCGAATCCCGCGCTCGGCGGAGGGCGCAGCTTGTCGCCTACGTGAAGAACCGAGATTCGCCTCAGTTTAGCTAACTGCGAAGGAGGCTGCATGTCCCTAACTCACCGGTTTCCAGAGTGAACACTTACAGTGGGCGCGGGCGGACCTCTGAGCATCGCGCCGGGGACGCGGCGGTGAGCACGTGGTGGCCGCGGGCACCGACTCGCGCGGGTTCTGCAGGTCTCGCGGGCGCCGCATGCGCAGATGAACGAGCGCTGCGGGGCCTGCGTGCGCCGCTGGTCGGACCCGCCAGGGGATGGGCCGGCTCGCCTGCAAAGTTCCGGGCGCTTTGCCCTCCACGCTGTTCAGGGGTCGACGGTGTTCCCCAAACCAGAAAACACCGTGCCTGGAAACCCTCAGGAATAGGGTCAAGTAAAAGTCATCATCTGCATCCCGCCCCACAAGGCAGTTTCCGTCTTCTTAGCTGAACATGATTTTTTGGCTGGGAGATTTGAGGAGTTGGGGTACGGGAGGGCCGGGAATCGCCCAAAACTATTAATGGAATGTACTGCAAAATATTTTATTTACAATTAAGCATGAAACGTAAAACTCCACTGAAATGTAATCAGAATGAATAACATTTTATCAAGTCACACGGCCCAAATTTAAGCTCCGTTCAAGAACTAGTTTTCTTGAGAAACAGTACAAATTGGTGAGCGAACACTAATAGTGCCCACACTATGTACAGAAGGAACTGCCTTATATATTAAGCACTATAATCAAACTTGGGAGGTTCAGTAGTTTTTAGTAAATTTTAAATGGATAAAAAAGAAATCCAATGGCAAAAGAATTCAGATCATTTACTTAAATTTGACATAGTATCACCTTTTAAATTTTGATAAAATTAGTTTATTTCATTAGCTTTACTCATTTAAATGGCACACATTTATAACTCCCGAGAAACTCTTATAAACACTACCTAAAATAATACATATAAACCCAAACAGATCAATAACCTGTATTATTACCTATTATGCATTTACGAAATAAAATTATTTATACATCTATTATACATTTCCAATTTTCCCTTAGTTATTATTCCAACATAATATAGATACCATGCTGGGGTCGACATATATCCAAATGTGGCAGTGAATAGGCCAGGACATATAAGACATGGCATTTCAAAATTTCTAATCCACTTAAGTCAAATTCAGTCATTTCTCCCTTTATTTCTAAAGTTTATATGCTACGATTAACCAGTTAAATATTAAAACCCAATGAATAATAAAAATTCTGTCAAGCAATATTAAGGCCAAGGTAATTATATTTATTTTTTTATGTTTTCTTTCATTTTGACCAGCTTTTGTAATTGAATTTTAATATTATAAAATATAACGGTCACAATTTTATAAACTAAGTAGCTCAACAAGTAAGACTTAGATAAGTATCTGGCAAAGTGGTACTTTATTTCCGGCCATGTACGTATATCCTATCATCGTTTCTATTGTTGACACTGACAAAATGGAACTACTGTCATACAGTAAGAAACATGGCAACTAAATACCCACTCCCCACCTTCCAAAAAAAGAACAATGTCATCGCTTTAATTTTGTTAAGAGTCACAAAAAATTTTATTTAGGAAAAATATTTCCTTCAATGTTTCTTAGATAATGAATTTTATTTAAATGAATAATTTACTTTTACTTTTCTATGCAGACCAATTAAAAAGATGCTTCTTTCTTTTCATAAGTAAACTATCTAATTCTGCATGGCAGATAAGAAACTAATACTTCCTTCTACCTTAAAAATTATGAAGTTTTCCTCATATGAATTAGTTATTTTTGTATGAATTGTTGTCATGCTGCTGTTAAAAAAAAAAGTCAGTAAAGGATATGGACACATGGGGAACAAATCATAAACTATAATACTAGTTTATAATGAAATATATTAAACATTGTTTAAATATTAAACAGCAAAATACTCCTATATTAAATAAATAAAACTTGTCATGTGGAACTTTAGGCCAATGCCACCGAAACAGGAGATGGTCTAGTGCAAAGGGTGGCCATAAAAAAAAAAAAAAAAAGAAAGAAAGAAAAAGGAGAAAACATAACATTTAATACTGGTATTATTTTCAAAACAATTTAACCAGTGATTCTTAATCTCTTCTGAACATAAAATTACCTGAAGAACTTTTAAAAAATACTGACAACTAGGTCTCGTCCCAGACAAATTAAATCAGAATCGGGATTCAGGCAACGGTATTTTTAAAAGGCCCCCAAATGATTCTAATGTGCAGTCAGGGCTGAGAGCTGATCAAAACCTACAAGCTGCTCACCCTTACCTGACTCAGAAGAACATTCCAGGAATATATAAATGGAGCTTCCCTTTACCAGTGGGACAAGACAAGGGGGTCTCCTGTTAACAGTAACTCATGGGTAAGTCAAGTTTGTCAATGTGTACTTCATTTCCATTAAAATATCTGCATATGCCTCTTCATTCCCTGTAATTCTGAAATTTCAAACTCCAAAACCAAGTATAGTCAAAGTACTTTCGAAATGAATCAGTTACATTAAAATACATTATTCGTTCATGTATATAAATATTTACTAAATGCCTACTATGTGCAAGGCACTGTGATAGGTGCTGCCTGTAGGACTTGGAGTCATGAGAGCAAACAGTGAATGGCTAAAAGACTTTTTTTTTTTTTTAGAATTAACAGCTTTAAAATTAATTACACAGACCTAAATAAGGGACTGAACTGCCAAAAAATAAAACAAGTGCATAGTAAGGGTCCGATTTTAAAAGACATGGCATAGCATATTTGTTCTTTTCCTAATGTTCCTTACAGTATTGTATTTCCAGAAGCCTTTGAATATATATAAGGCAAATTCAAGATAGAAAAATAAACCCTGTTTAAAGATGTTCCCAATTTTAACCACACTCTGTATCAAGTAAATTTCATACATGACATAAGTATAAATACTAAAAATCTTTATAGAAAGGTAGTTCATGTCCACTTGTAGTAGTCTTAACAAGTAATCTTACATTTAAAATATTACAGATTCTAGTTCTTGACTATTTCATCATGGAGAACGTTTATACAATACATTATTTTGAAAACAGATTTATATGCTGAGATATTCTAATGTGAACAAATTTGAGTTTCCTTTTATTTTCAAAAAGAGGGGATGCAGAGAAGAAAGAGGGGGGAGCAAGATCTCTTCAAACCTTATAAATACCCTAAAATCTATTTTAAATGCTGACTGGCTTTCTTCTCAAAAACCTAGCAAATTCCATATGGAGTTTTCATGGTTACTTAAAAAATAAATAATAAGTGCTTCTCATTTTTATGATAGCATTAAATTTCAAAATGAGGCCAGGTAATGTCAACATAAGGAGCTAAATGTTTACATAAATCTGTCTATACAGACAGATATAGCTAAGAGAGACACTGGGAGGGAAGGCAGGGTAAAAATGATACAAAATGATCAGCAACAATTCTAATGGCAGAAATTCTTTAGGGGAGTAAAGGTTCCAAGTTGCTTTTAAGCAGTAAAAGGTGAAATTCAGACTCACGGAAAATGCTCTTTCATTGTATCTTGGATGCAACACTCTGTCTAAAGTAGAGACGTAGTAAAATATTTTACTAAGTTAAAATATAGGTTTTATATTTCATACAATATTGAATATGCACATAAAAATACCAGTGTTTTTATCTTGTTTCTGTTCAGACAATTAAGCAAATGTGTTCTTTGGTGCCTGGGAGAATTTATCAATATTTAGGGATAATGGAAGATAAGGACTCCAAGATCAACTTGCCTAGAAAGAGAAGACTCTAAACCCCACACCCAGTAAGTTAAGAATGAGAGGTGGACTTATGAGGAAAGATAAAGTCGTCAAAGTTTTACTACGGTAGGATCAATACACTTCCTTCCACCAAGTCATACTCTAGCTCCCAAAATAAAAAGTACTATAGCTATTAGGTTTTTAATCTGTTTTTGTGATTTTTCAAGTGGAAATATATCACAGATAGAAATATATCATTCTAAGTTTTAAAATCACCAAAGTCAGTGAGAAGAATGTACATTCATTAAATGTATTCAATATAAGTAAAGAAGTCTTGAAAAGGCTGAACAGTTCAACCAAAGATGAAGAATTGTTCTTGATTTTTCATTATTCCTTTTTAAATAAAAAGTGTTGATATAGTATACATACAGGTTGACATTTTGATTCATTCAAAATAGTCACATCCCTTTGCTTGGTTTTGTAAGTTCCAGAACTAAAAATTTAATATCATTCATAACATAGTATTTTCAATAAAAGGAATAGTAGAGCAATGAAAAATCAGAAGCAAGATGGCTTAGGCAGCCTTATAACCTCTAAATATACACACATGTATAACCTGTTTTTATTTTCTAAAGAAACAAATTTTAAGTAATGCTAGTTTAACCAATGGAGAAAAAACTTCTATCAAAATATACAATTTCCATTACAGACTAAAAGGCTAATATTAAAAAAATAGGTATAAGCCAAAAAGTTTGCTTATATGAATGACAGGCATCATCCCTTTGAAGCATAAAGCATCAAATGAGGTCTTTGATCGATCTGTGACCTTCTTCGTTTGTAAGTTTTTGATAAATTCATAAAGCTTGACTCTCAGTCTTTAGATCAAGGTATATCCATGCTTCTTAATCCAGATTTCCAGAAGAAGGGGAAACCCAAGTAATTCAGAATCTCAAGTGGGATTTATGCTTTACCATGTACCTGAAAAATAATATTATAATAGGTTATAAGTTATAGGAATTTTAGAATTTTTAGACTATTACAGGTAAAATAAGTTGACTTTTTTAATTAACTTAAAATCAGTAGTGAAACAGGATTTTTTGTTTTCTAAAAAACTGAAAAGCTGCTACTGTAACCCTTGGGAATATAAGGACTGCTAAAGTAAGCTAGAAGGAACATTCCTGTAATAAAAATCTATAGTCTAAGAGTTTCTGGCCATAATAATAAATGTTTCTCTTTATATATTATGTTATCATCACTGGATTTCCTCAGTCACCTCTAACTTCGAGAAAACCCATAATATTTAGTGAGGAACTTAGACCAAGAAAGTTACGACTCAAACTTTCTCCAAGAAAGGGCGCCTCGAAGAGAGTAACAGATTCAAAGGGATTAACTGTGATCACGTGCTGTTCTTAAATCTTCCAATTACAAAACTGATGTTGTAAAGGACCTTAAGAACTCTATACTAGTAATTAAAACAAATTCAAAAATTAACTGCCTCTCATGAACTACCCACAACTCAAATCCAGAGTGGGAGACCTTTTTGTGCTGACAAAAACCACCGGGCTCACTTAATCCAAGCTACTTGGGTAGAGAGAACACAAGGTTCAGAAAGGTCATGTAGTCCATCACAGCCAGATCACAGATTCAAGACTAAAATCCAGGTCTTCTGATTCAGAGTTTAGTGTGCTGTTTCTACCAAGCAAGAAGCCCTTTCTCCATCCGTATCTCAAGTCAATATAACAAAGATGTTTGTTAAATTATCTACTGTAGATCAGCATCAAATTCAACATTGTTCAAAAAAGAGAACTGGGGGATATGGTTTATAACTTTAAGGAACTTAAAATCTAACAAGTAGATAGGAAAATTACTACAATAAAGCAGAAGCAAGTGTATTTGAGGATCAGAATTACCTATCCAACGTCTCCCAGAACCGTAAGAACACTGGTCTATCCAAATGACGTTTGTGATAGCTGAGTTCTAATACTGTTACATCCCATTTCTGAACGTTTGGATCTAGACGGACTTCATCATATTTAAGATGGAAGGCTTTAACTATATGGGAGGGGAAATAATATTTTTTATTCAAACGGCAATAAAAAAATTAAAACATTTTATAAAAAAATAAAAATACCCAACACAGACATTAGCTATTAAAAACTGTTTTTCTTCTTCCACCAACCAAAACTATATTATAACTAAAGTAATATTTGAAATAGATGCTAAGAACTGTGGCATCCTCAGAAACATTCAACTCAACAAATATTTACTGAGTATTTGTACACACCAGCCACTGGGGACTGAAATGAGGAATGAGGTTAAGATAAAATGCACATATTCCTGTGAAAAGTAAGAAAAGGGCTATTCAAACACAGTATGATCAAGGTAGCAGGGTATCATAGAAAAAAAAGGGCACCTTACTCAGACCATGGAATTCAGAAAAGGCTTTGCATAGGCAGTGATGTCTAACCTAAAACCTAAAAGTAGAGTAAGAATTAAACTGACACAGAACAAAATTGGCCCAGTTACCGAGAAGAGCATACTCAAAGAGAAAATGGCTTAGTCTAGAAACTAAAGAAACTGAATGAAACTATGCCATACAAAGTTGTGTAGAGAATGGGTAAGAGGTTAAGACTAGAGTTATGGAACATTGTTGGCTTCAGGTCACATTAAGGAGTTTGGACTTTTATCTGAGAGACGGGAAAATCACTGCAAAGTGTTTAGTAGAGATAAACAATATACTTTAGCAATCTAAAGTATACTTTAGGAGGAGAAAGAGATTTAATCAGTTGGGGGAAAATATATGTACAGCAAGAAAAAATAAGGGAGAATTTTGTAAGAAATGATGAAAAGGGAAAAAGAAAAAGAAAAAACTGGAAGGCCTCTCAAGAAGTTACCCAGACATAGATAATTAAATGATGTAAAAAGTGAGTCTAGCAAAGATCTGGGAGAAAGGATTTTAAGCAGAGAGAACAGCTCATACAAAGGCCCTGAGATGCAGCAAGCTTGGAATGCCCTACAAACAAGTATAACTTCTTTTGTAGGCAATGTCCTACATGTAGAACCTTTACAGCTAAGGTTATAAATCTGATTTTTATTCCAAATGTGACTGTAAGCCACTGGAAATTTTAGAGCAAGACTACAAGATAACTCTGGGTGCTGATCAAATAAAAGATTCTAGGGCAAAACTTCTCAACTCCTGTGTGCTGCAAAAGGTTAACGACAAGTGGGCGACAAAACGCTAACTTTTAACCTTTTTCTCTCCCTGACCATTCCGCTGCATCATCCTAGCTAGCTCATCACTGTGTTTGCAATCAGTTTGTCTTCAGTGAGACTTTCGTTTGACACGTGCACATGTAAGATGTTTAGCTTTCTTTCAACTTTTTTTCTAACATAATATATGACTGCTCTTCTCACCATTATCTAGTATCAGGGGTTTTTAAAGAAAAAAATTATTAACTTTGTTAATTTTTGACAGCTACTTTATGGATTGGTTGTTCCATATTGCTTGCTGGCTTATTGGCTTCTGATTTTAAAAACTAATAAAGGTCTAATTCTTGATAGAAATCAAAATGATTATTTCTGCCTATCAAAAAAAAATGCACATTATTTCTAAATTATTTGCCTTTATAAACAAAGGTCCGCCACACTGGACAGACACATTACTCATTTTCAATTGAACTCAATTTAATGAATTTAAACCAAATCATTAAAGGGGTTTTATATTATGGCTTCAGAAACCTATTTTCAAAATACTTATTTATGCATAAAAAATATTTTCTGTATTTTCCGAATTTTTTTGTTTTAAAATTAAATAAATCAACATCTCAATACCTCCTATTCGGCTTACAAGTTTTGTTTTTCTAATTTCCACAATATGATTGCTTTAAATCATTCTTAAAAACACGTTATAATTTTTTAAATGATTTCACTAAAGCCACAAAAACATACAGTTCCCCGTAATAATTTCAATAGATTTAGTTCATGTATTATTTTTTCCAACATAAATTAAAGTCAGAAAATCAGAGTCCAAAAAGTTTAAGTCACCAATGAAGAAAATATAAGGTTTCTCTCATCATACAAAGTATTTTCTTATTTAGCAATAGTGGCAAACAAACTTATACCAAGACATTATTGTGAAATATCTTTCTTATACAGAAAAAGATTTAGAAGTTTTAAGCCTCAGCAAAAAATGGAAGAAACAAAGTTCTTTTATAAGAAGCCAGTTATCTCATGGCACAATGAATACTAAAGCAAAATACTTTACACAGTTCAGAACTGTTCACTTCTGCAAACTGCATGAATCTTGTCAACAATTTTTTGTGGGAACAAAGGAGCAAATTAAAATGATGCTCTTGAATAATATTTAGTAGATATGATGATGACATGTCAAATGACAAAGGAACAACATAATACAGATTAAATAAAAATTTTTTCTCAAGGATAACAAAAATATTGAAGATATCGTCATTTAAAAATCTTGATCACAAATGTATGTAGTCACCTCAAGCATAAAAAGAAATTTTAAGCTATATACAGTATTAAGCTCAAATGACCTTATCTGGCAAGTTTATACAATTAAATATTTAATATCTTCTCTAAAATTTTGTATTTTTTTTATTATGCAATATAAAGAAAATATAATATTTTACCAAGGCCCATATGGATGTTCCCAATACCCTCAGTTCTCCCCCACTCTCTACACAGATACTGCTTTCAATGTGTGTTATGGGGAAAGGGTGGGAAGCTAGAAGAGGCAAGAACAAAATCAGCAGGGAGACAAATTAAAAGCTAAGAGATAATATCAAGCCAGAGACATAACTTTTAGAATAAGAAGATGTAGGTGGTAGTTGAAAACAATCAATCTCCCTAAGAGAGCATTTATAATTAAAGGAGAAGAGAAACAGAAACATAAATATATAGGTGAAAGACAGGAAAAGTAGGCTACAGAGTCTGAGAAAGAATAACAAGTAACAGGAAAAGAACATTTTATAAACGAAGAAATGGGTCCAGAGAGTTCAATTCTGATAAAGAGGTCAAAAGTATCTGATGTTTGGGTAACTGCATTTGGTGGGAATAACTCTGGAAACCAAGAGAGCAAGACTACAGTGGATTGAGAACTGGATGGAAGAAAGGGAGTGGGGAGAGAGATGATTCTTTTAAAAGCTTAGCTGTAGAAGGAAAAAGAGAAGGAGCTAGAAAGAAAGGTGAGGTCAAGGTGAGGTTAAGAGGGAAGGGGCAAGAATATTTTCATTTTAAATGCTGACAGAAAGGAGTCAGTAAAGGAAGCTGAAGAAAAAGAATAATCCACGGAAGAAAATCATGACTAATAACTGTTTTTAAAAGGTCTCTAAGTTTTCAACTAAATTTCAGAAGACTAACAATCTGAAGAAAACAACAAAACATAGTTATATACTTAATGAAATTTAGACAGCATTTACATCTTGAAGGCATTCTAATCATTTTTTATTATAATACTATTCAACAAGGCAAGTAGATAAAACAAAAAGTTGTGTTCACTGACATTACTTTCATTAAAATTCCTATTCTCCATATATCTTTAACTTTCTATTTATCAACTCTGTAAATTACTCAAGTTTCATAAATAATATAAAGATATCATAATATTAGTAATATTAGAACTCGTTTTTTAAAATGAATGAAGGTAGGTGAATAAACAATTATATCTTTCAAGCGTGGGCAGTTTCTAGCCTGGAAGAACACTGGCACCACTAACAAAAATGGAGGTTACTAAAAACAGAGTGGATTTCACAGAAGCACAATCTACATTCACTGTAAGTAACTAAAGTGGTCATTTTCAATAAACATTTGTTTCATGAGAATGCTTTTTTAATAAAGTAGTTCTACTAATGTTACTAAGTTAACCACCACCGCCCCGCCCCCCCCCAAAAAAACCCCAAGCTAAATCCATCTGCTATTTATTGACCAATATATGGTCAAGAAAGAATATAAGGCACATGAAATCCACTCATTTACCGAATGCCTCCCTATGCACGTTCTTATGCGCTGGCGATACAAAAGTGAATGCAGCAGGTACGGACGGCCCTCCCATCACAGAGTGTGCCCTCCAGACGGGGGGCTTACAGTAGAGACATAAAAGTAAGACAATACCCCAGCAACAGTAAGTGCTATTATGAAAATAAAACAACTTGGACAGTAACAGGGAGGGGAGAATGGCTATTTCCAGGATGGTCAGAGTAGGATTCTCTAAACTAAAGGAAGAATACTTGAGCTGAGACCGTAATAAAGAACAGCCCCCAATCATGCTACAGCCACTCTACACAATGGGACTCGCTGGCAAAAGTGCTGTGAGCACTTTAAGTTACAGTTACACGTTACTGTACAGCAAAAGTCAGCCTATTTCAAAACTGGTCATCAACTTCAATAAAAATGTATGGACGTGCAACAATATTAATGATTTTAAAACAACATAAAAGGTAATGATTAATGTTGGGGGACAGGCAATTGATTTGCTTTTACATGTAAGTACACAGAAAATATTAATATTTCACAGGTACTTAAAAATAACATTATATAATGTTACTTAATAGGAATCTTTTGATATACGCCTCATATATACAGAACCTAGACAGCTTTTTCTCTTAAATAAAGCAAGAGCATTTCCATATTGGATAAGCAGTAAAAATAAAGAGAACCTTACTTTTAGCAAATATGTCAACTGGTGATCCATCAGGCAAAAGCCATGGCCAACCTTTGAACTGCCAGGCGGGACCTTGCACAAAAACTGCTACAACTCGGTCCCTAAAAACAGAAAAGGGGAATAGGGGGAGAGTGGAAAGAGAACACACAAACATGAGCTTTGGTTGATGTGAATCCTTCAGGAAAGGGTCCCATAATGAAGTAGTCTCTTGTCAACACTTCCATGAGCAAACAAAGCACATTACCGTAGCTCTTCATTATAATGTCACCATTAGGGTGCATTAATGATTGTTGTACTTCCCATATATGTTTTTTACACCCAAGTCTTTTAAACATAATTAAGTACACGTACAGTCCTTCTATGTGATCTTTTTAACCTTTTATCTTTGCCCTTCTATTAACAATAGTAAGGGCCCATTTTCCAATGCAAGAGGGAACAGGAGATCTATTAATCAAAAAAGTTGGTTTTAAAAGGAAGTCATTTAATATTCAAATATGTTTTAAATATTTTAATTTAAAACATTATAAATTATAGTAATTCACCAACCATTTTATGAAGTTCCAAGGCCTTATTTTTGAGTCCTGATTATCTGGAAAGTAATCTGAGTACAGAAACCATCTAGTTTTCAAGGTTTTCAATTGTTTTACAAAAGCTTCATTCACCCTACATTCTTTACATTTTTCTTAAAGTAATTTGTTTTCCAACCATTTAACTTCGTTTTCCTAAAAAAGAACAAATCTCTTTCTAGGCCTTCATAGTTCATTAGTTTACAATATATTTAACTAAATTGAAAAATTATAGTAAGTACAACTGCCATTAGCAGTTTAAGCCCACAACTAAAGAGGTGGGGACAGAATCATAATATCAACAATAACCGTTAACATTAGTAAGATTTACTGTAAGCATTTACGGTGTGCTAGTGCTGGTCTAAGCAGTTTACACACAACTTCTGTTAACACGTTTATTCTTCAAAACAATCCAATGAGGTGAGTTCTATCATAACCCTCATTTTACAGATGAGGAAATAGAAGTGCATGGACATACTACAGAACAGAGAGAGGGAGAAAGATGGGGAGGGAGAGGATGAGTGAGGAGGAGAGAGAAGAGAGGGGTAAGAGAGGGAAATAAATGATTAATCTTGTGCATTGGTTGTGCTACTGTCCCTGTGTGAGGACTGATAAATCTTAAGACTAGCACTCAGTATTATTACGGAAAGAGTTTGACCTTATAACTCCCTGAAAAGGTCCTGCAAATGCCCAGAGGTCCACAAGTAACAAGGGCGATAGATGAAGACTCTATACATCCAACAAAACATTAAAACAGAGTCACCTTCTATTCATTAAAAAAAGAAACACACACACACACACACACACACACACACACACACACACACACAGCAACAATCAGTTACTATGAAAAACCACAGCTTAAAATTCTCGACCTGCTCAAAATCTCTAAGGCTAAAATTAAATCTTAAAAAAATTTCTTCCTTTCAAGGGGTATATGCCCCATATTGCTAAAACTGTCCTTGGGAATGGAGCATACTATTAAATGGCCTCTTAATTTTATGCTGTAACTTGTACCACACAATAGTTGAATGCTCAAGGTGCCTGCCAACTAAAGGTAATCTGCTCGACAGACATCACCTGGATCCTACCAGGTCTCACTGGGTTAGCAGGGGAGCAGAGGAACATAAAAATACGACTCCCAGTGAATTCCTAAAAGAATAATTAACAAGGAAGAAAAGAAGAAAGGTAGGGAAAATATTATCCCTAGGTAATGATACCAATGGCTAGGGATCTAGCAAATATACACACTGCCTAGCACCTGTACGCACTGCCTGCATTATCATTTTCTACAAGTAACCCAAACATATAATACAAATGGTGTTAACATTCCTACTTCCTACAAATTTTAAACTTGACATATGAAATTTTCATCTTATTTATTTCATACATTACCCCATGTATCTTGGTTAGGTACCAGGGAAGAATTATAATACAAGAACTCTTTATTCTATAGTAAATTTTTAACATACTCATATTGTTCAATGGCTTGACTCTCTAATTTCTAAAGACTAACAAGTACTTCAGAGGGAAATTTCATCTCATGGCATCGATGTGTTACATTCTCTATATCAGATGCACTCAGACTTTGTGCTTTTACTCCAGCTTAGATTAACAAAATAATTTAAGGTAATTCATATATTTGAATTTATAAGCACTTTAAAGTATCTCAATATTTTATTAAAGGACATTATAATAAATAATAAATTATAATAAATAAAATAAAAATAACAATTCTTTCATTTATCGTTTCTTACCAGAAAATTTGGATTCTTCAAATCAAAAATCTTAAAATACAGGCCTTCAAAAATTAGTCTATTTGAAAGTTTAGTTCTAAAAGCTGAGCCAGAACAAATGGACAAATGGAAGGACTTTTTATTAAATTTTCAAGAAGTCAGTGTTTCTTCTTAGGGTAATTAAAATAAAAATTAGCTATCCAAAATATAAATTTATTTTTGAATTACCAGACCATATTACTGATGAGCAAATTAGACATTAACATAGATTTCAAAGATAGGTTCTACTTATAGTTCATGATAAAATGAGATATGTGTTCATTATACCAAAATTTACTGTGTAAAAAATATAGATTATCTTACCAGTCTTGAGGCATAAGTTTAAGGGGCTGGTCAACTACTCTATAAGGAACTGTAACACTAATTGCAGTGCCCCCTGGTTGCATCTGGTCTTTTCTTCTCTGTATTAGAGTTTCATTTTCTCGTTGGCAGCCCTGTTTCTTCTTTTCATCTGATGGAACAAATCTTTGGAAAAACACATAAAAATACATCAAACAATCCAATGTGGTACAAATAGGAAAATTCGATTTTGAAATTATTTTCTTCAATATTAAGAGTTTTAAACCAAAAATGTTTGTTTTTAAAATAAACCTGCTTTGCATGTACAGATAGATCATAATGCTTAAAGAATACAAGTCTTCCTTTGCATGCCAAAGAGAACACAAGCTCACTTAGGCCCTAAGTCAGTATGTAAATGTGTCTCTCTCATACAGACACAGTTTATGTTCACTCATCTAGCACTTAGCATTCTCTAAGGTTACATAAAAGACCACACTAATCCCTGACTTCTCAAATGAAGATAATGTGACTGCCAGGCTCCCTATCCACGAACTTCACAAAACACCTCTTTGCACGATTTATGCCTCAGTAAAATTAGAAAAATGCCATCAAATTTCAGGGTTGCTTTGCAAATTTTAAAAGAAATTAAATCAGCATACGCTGTCTGTTTTTAGTAAATACTACTAATAACTTAGTCAACTGCTAAAACTATGTAGTTTACTTCTTTTCTGTACCATCAACGGATATTCTGAAAAATTATTCAGCAATTTACAGAGCTACATTCATTAGTGTTCACAAAGTATTTTAAACGTCTTATTTTTTATTTGTTTGTTTATTTTGAAATACACATAATCTTAATACACAGTCTATTAGCTATTTTATTAGCTATGGTCTGGCCTCTCCAATTAAATGGGGGGCAACGCAATCACTGTGTTAAGTATCATTCTGCTTCTAAAATTTAAGAATGCTAAAAGGGAAAGCGGATGCATGAGAGCTTGCACTTGGTAGAATCCTTTGAAATTTTTCAATACCACATTCTGGATTCATTAGACAACGATACTAATTTTGTAGTCATGAAAATTATTAGTACATGGTGATTGTGATAATAGTGAACTTCGCTTATGAGCTGATTGCTTTCACATCCATGTCAAATCTAACAGAAAAAGATGCCATGTCATTTAAAAATTTCTCACAGGTAACTATTTTTCTCCCTATATATTCGCTTATGAAAACTAATCTACAAGGAAATATGGGAATGAGGTCATTCCTCCAACAGAAAATATATGCTTTGCAAATATCACATTTATGCCCCATTGCTTCAGTCAGGGTATTTCTACATATAGGACACAGTGTTATTGACATAAAATTTACATAAAGTGATGTTCACAAATACATAAGTTTTCACAAATGTACACTCAGTGTAAGCACTACCTACTCCCATCAAGATATAAAACATCTGTATCAAAACAAGTTTCCTCATCTGCTTTTCAGTAAATCCCAATCTTCCCTCCCTCCACAAGGAACAGCTACTCTGCTTTCCATCATCCAAGATAGTTCCGCCTGTTTCAAGAATTCATACATGCGGAATCGTAAAGGACGTACGCTTTGGTGCCTGGCTTCTTTCATTCAATTTCATGTTTCCAATTGTCATCCTGCTGTGGGCATACTGGTAGTTCATTCTTCTTTATTGCTGGGTAGAATTCTATTGTATGATTATGCCACAATGTGTTTATACATTCTCCTGTGACAGACATTTGGGTAGTTCCAAAATTGGGGTTATTACAAATAAAGCTACTATAAATATTATTGTTTAAGTCTTTCTATGGACATATGCTTTCATTTCTTATATAAACACCTGTGCATGGAACTGTTGGATCATGGGTTTGTTTAACTATGTAAGAGACTGCCAGAACATTTTCCAACGTTAAGACAAAGTATAAAGAACATCTTAATGGCATCCCTGAGCTAGCTAGTAAGGAGTAGACTCTTGGGCCAAAGACTGAGTAAAGAAGGGAATCCAAAGAAGTTAAATAACACTTTTCACTTTTATCCATGGAAGGCACTGGCAAACTAATTCAACTTACGCTTTGTTTATCACTGTATTTCATGAGGCTACTAGAATAGGAAAAAAGCTTAAATTCTGCTCAACGTAGGGTATCTAATAGAAGCTCCTTTTTTCATAAAGCTAGAACTTGCAGGAGGACATTTAATGCAGTGGTAAACTAGAAATAAACACACTGCCCACACTTTTTCCTGCCCCTCACCCCTAGTCCTAACCAACACCAATGGCAATTGCAAGGAAGATCAAATCTCAGAATAATAAACTGGACCTCACCTGGATTGGAAGCAAAAATTAACAGCCCTGACCACAGTGACTGGTTCAGAATAAACGTATTATCCACAGCGGGCCAATAAAGATTAATCCTGAGATTTCTGCTGGAATTATGGGGAAACGGGCACGACTGTTGTACTGCAATTGCTAACCCAGAGTTGTTGACTGACAATCATCTCTGCCCCCGAAGGGGAAGAATCTGCCCGAGAGACAAAGAGCAACTCCTGATTACTCCATTTTGGCAGTGAGTCCAGCTGTGCCTAAAAACAGAACTTTTCAGTTATGCTGAGCCAATAAATTATTTTTTGATAAAGCTATTTTGAGTTGATTTTTATCACTTACAACTAAAAGTATTCTAACGAATACAACCAGAATTATAAAACTGATATAGTACATGGATATGATTTGAAGAAATATTTTCATGTCCAATGACTCACTTAATATTGGCGATTTATTTATTCTACTTTATAGTCCATCAGTGTGAAGGAATATGGGTAACGTGATTAAAGTCATTACTGTCTAAACAAGTACAGTTCTACTGAAATAATTCTATTAATATTGTCAAAAAATAAAATGGAAATGAGACGACGTAGCTAGATAAGTTCCAGACTTTACGTTTGTTATTTTGAAAACAGAACAAGTTTATGGATATTTCCCAGGTTAAAAATATAATTTCCTTTTTCCTAAATTAAAAAAAAAGGAAAGTAAATGAATAAAATAATATCTGGATGTTAAAATACCTCAAACGGAGAATTTAAAGTGGTATTAGACTGGGGATACTTCCAAGTGCTCAAAAGACACAAATTCAAATCTCTTCTAGAGTACTTCCGCCTACATTCTACAATTCATACAATTTTCACAGAAAAAATTCCAAGGAAATGAATAAAAGAAAACAATAAAAAAATATATATTAAATGAAGAGTGAAAAACACACAAGGAAGTGAGGTATCAGAAATGAAACAACAGTCAAAAGAAAAAAATAACTAAGGACTTCAATGATGCAATTATCAAGGAACCAGCTTATAAAAATTGCAAATTAGATAAGGAAAAAGAATTATAAAAAGAGACCGAAGGTTTGAAAAATTACTAAACAGAACCACTAAAACTGAAGAAAAATAAGATATCTGAATTTTAAGTCAATGGACTTAACATCAGATTAGGGCACAACCAAAGAAACAGACAACTATAAATTAATCTAAAGAAGTTAACAAGAATGCAGGTGACAGAGAAACAGATGGAAAGTGCAATCATTTAAGAGATACGGAAGATGGAAGAGGGTTGAAGTATATCTCATTTAAGTCTCGCAAGGAAAAGAGGGGGAAGGGGGGAAGGAACACAGAGGTAAAATCTAAAGAGGTAAGAGACAGAACTGATTAAACAAACAAACAAACAAAAAACACCAATCCACAGATTTAATTCTAACGAACCCCAAAGAGGGATATTTAAGAAATCTACATCTAGGTATACCAGGTAAACAAACTTAAAATGATCTTTAAAACAACAGATACAGCAGATTTCCTTCACAGACCTGATAATCACACTATCAGCTGAACAAAGGAAGCTAGAAGATACCTTTGATGTATTTAGAAAAAAATAAACTCCTCTATGTTGCCCACAGTGGTGGAACCATTTTGCATTGCTGCTGGGAACATGAACTAGTCACCATACAGTGTAAGCTCCAGTAACTGTTCTACATGCTTCTTTCCCAGGCCTTAAGCAGTTTCCTCACTTTCATGTGGTGAAAATAATTTGAGTAAAGCAAGAGGAACCCTGTACCTATCTTTGGAGCACCCTCTCTGTGCAACTTCTCCTCTTTGGAACGCTGCCCTATGAGGCTCCCATCATGGCCAGATTCGCAAGTGCCATCCAATCAGTTTATTT
This sequence comes from Pteropus vampyrus, assembly GCF_000151845.1. Lineage (NCBI taxonomy): Eukaryota > Metazoa > Chordata > Mammalia > Chiroptera > Pteropodidae > Pteropus > Pteropus vampyrus. Next base: position 4,160,447 of record NW_011888841.1, read on the forward strand.
TCAATAAACTTACAGTCCCACTAAAACGTCTCTCAAAGTCATGTTTACAAATGTAAAATGTGGTTTTTAATACTTCCACAATATAACCTTAATTTTGTTATTTAGGATGCAAAAGGTTAAGGTGGGTTTTATTTTGTTTTGTTTCATTTACTTACCAAAGGGCTAGAAAATTGAAGGATCCTCAATTTACATGAAACCAAATAGAACCTATGCCAACATGAGCTATGGGTTACAGCCAGTACTATAATTGTGCGGAGGAGGTTGCAATTATGCATTAACTACACAGCAAAGCCTCCAGCTGACTCAAACTGTAGGGGATATGTCAGTAGCAATGAGGTGTTAAACAATAAAGGGAATGTTTGAAACTTAGAAGAAAAATTAGGCATGACCTATCCTAAGAATGTGGTCTGCTGAACTGTTTGGCTTCTTGTAGTAAGGCTAAGGAGAAAGACACTAAAATTTATTTTGTGGTTTCTTTGCACCATTTGCTATCTTCAATTATAAAATAATATTTAAATATTAGATTTGTAATACATTCAAAGGAGCACTACAAAAGTTCTGGAGACTAAAAAAAATTCAAAGCCAGAGTTTCTTTCTTTAACATTTCAAAAACTTACCGTGAATTTTCTATAACCTTTCAGACAAATTTATAAGAACTATAGTTGTCAATTACTAAAAAATTATGAGAACTGGAACTATCAAATTCGCAAATCATAAAAATCAAAGAGCAAGAAAAAGCTGTTAAGATCACCTGATCCAAATAATGTAAGTGTAAAAAATACAATATCAAATATAATGATACTTCATGGGGACTAAAATCAAGTCACAGCTGCAGATATGACTACCATATATCAAAAAAAAAAGAATTTAAAATTAGAAATAAATGCATTAATGAATTCACAACTTGCACAATCACACATAAAAATAAATTCAGAATTTCAGGTACACAAGAGTCTACCATTCCCCAGTTTTCTCAGTGTGGTCCCCCCTCCTTTTCTTCTTTCTTCCTAGACATTTACTTAATACTCATTATTTGTCAAACACTGTTTTAAACAACAAAAATACAAATAACAGTAGAATAACAAGTCCATTTTTTCTGAGCAATTCACAGTTTAGTTGTAAAGACTTGGGTGGCCAGAATGCAAGACAAGAAGCCATGGCATCACAAAACAAAAACAAAAAACTTGATGCATATCGTATTTCACAGATTGTAAATGATAAAAAGTACATAAATAACTCAAACAAAAACAAAACATTTTTAAAAAACTGTCAATGAAAACCACTTTTGCATGGGTCCAATGCAGTCTCAATTATTAAATCAACTGCAAGCAGTGGGCCAAAATGATTACATTCCTATTCACCCAACTGCAGATCAATTGAGGAACTGTAGATTACTAGAGGAAATTACCTGAGTAATCCACAACACTGTCGGAACACTAAATCTCGCTATAAAAGCCTAATAAAATATAAAAATATAAAACATACACATTCCTTCCTTTCCATACAGTTAATGGAAAAAAGTTCACTGGAAATTTCATTCAAAGGCACTAACTAAAAAATTACTTAACATATGAATATATATATGCCAGGTTACATTGATTTTTATACAGCTATTTAAGTCACAGCCACTGAAAATTCAGTTCTACATTTGGTAAAACCCAAAATCAGCAAGCATTACAACTTATTTTGCTTCTCATATTTAATTAGTCGTAAGTTATTTAGAAGCAGTATGCTTTCCTTTTTGTAGGTGAGGCTGCCTTTTTTCCTTCTTCAAGAATTATTAGTGTTACTTTACTAAGAAAGAAGGTAGAGCATTCGCTCACATTCTTCTTTTAGATATTATGCTGAGTGAATGTATTTTCCTATTTACTACTAAAAATATCTAACAAAAATTTTCAATGTCAGGCCATTCAGATTAGAAAATATTATTATTATTCTATCTAACAGCGAACATAAGGCCTTGAGTGTTGAGGAGTTTTTGTTACTGAGCTATTCCATACTGTCGGGTTCAGAAAAAAACCACTCCTTAATCTGAATGTTTTGGGAAACTCCAGTGTCCAAAGGTTAAAACAAACTGGTCATTGGGAGATCCTGCTCCGCAACTAAGTAGGAGGAGCAGCCTGCAGGGTTCCCTTGCAGCATGTTAAGAATAAGGATGGGTCGGGCGAGATGTAGTCTCTATTCCATTTTCAGGTCTCTAATTCCAGAAAATAATGAATTTCAAGTATTTCTTTAGATTACATAAAAATTACTATTGTTATGTATGTTCTAATAAAACATAATTAGTGAGAAGAGAGCTAGGTGCAGTTTTTAATGATACATTATTGTTGAGGTCTAATTTGATTATGAACCCATCTTAAAGATGTGGTTCCAGTCTGTGACCTGTTAAAGGAAGTTACACTTTTCACCAAACTTTGAAAAATGGGCACTGAGATTGGGTTTAATACCAAATGCTGGAATGCATTTTATTTCTCACCAATTGCTATCAATGACTCCTAACACACTGTCACCACTGTCATGAGAGCTCCTAGAAGGCTGGGCATGTGGTATAGTCACCCACTTAGCACACTGCTTTCTAGTTATTGTTGTTTGCTGAATGAACAAACTCAGTATACACGGCACTCTCCCTGCATGAGAGTTATGACTAAATCCATCTGTAACTCTCATAGCTGAGGCAAAACAGTATGACTTACTAGATACAAACTTCTAATGTAGGGTGTATTCCAAACCAAAAAACCCATTTATAGCTAAAAAAAGGAAACATTTTTATTAAAGATTTTGCTTTTTTAATTCTCCTCGAGTATAACTCAAACAATTAAGAAGTATGAATTAAAAATTTGCCAGTGTCTTAACAGATTAATGTACATTTGGCAGACTGAATTCCTACTAATATAGATTAAACATGCCTAATAAACTTTATTAATTTATCATATTAACTAATAAAGATAAATGCTCTTGGAAAATATGTAAATTAAAACTTTAAGTCTAAGGCTGATTGAGTAGGGAAGAGATTTATTTTGTGCCCAATGCCATGATGCATGTTTATTAGTATAAACTGAGTTACAATTACAACTATGCTCATTTTAAACAGGAAAGGATGAAGGAGGTATTAAAAATTTAGGTACAAAATTCCAATATAAAATGAAAATGTATAAATGTCCAGTTATAAAATAAGTCACAGGAATGTGCTGATGTGTGCCATGGTGACTAGAATCGATAATCCTATATTGCATACTGGAAAGTGGCTAGGAGAGGGGATCTTTAAGTTCTCATCACAAGATAAAAGAACTATAACCATGTATGGTGATGGTTGTTAACTGGTGTTATTGTGTAATCATTTTATAATACATATAATTATTAAATCGTTACACTGCATACCTGACATTAATATAACGTTACATCAATTACGCCTCAATTAAAAAAAACTCAGAAAGTATCTGGAAATTTTAACATAAAGTATAGGTTTCACTTCCACTTCAACTTTTCCCAATGTCTAGGTTGAAAAACTATGGTCCCACCCTCTTCCCACTAGGGTACATCTAATCTAACACACAGAAGTTCCTGTCACTTCAAATGGAACTTAGAAGGTGGGAGAGGGAGAGAACCCAATTTGTTTTAGAACCTACTCAAGATCTTCAGGGTAGAATCAAAACAAAACAATTCATTTTAAAAATTAATATGATTGTATCCTTTTCATTAAGACTTTAGCCTGAAGTTTCTATAATTTTCTCTAAAGAATCCAGGTATAAAAAAATATACTCTGTTTTGAAAATTATATTTCAGACTATCTATAAAGCGTATAGCACAATGAAATTTTGTTTTCTCAAAATAAGGGATAGACTCTTAACTATAAATTTTGAACATATCTCCATGTCCTACGAAAAGAATAGCTTAACAAATTACTTACTTCAGGTCTTGTAAAAGGTCTTTTGCATTAAGCATGCTTATTAAAGAAGTGGTAGCTGCAGGAATTATGATAATGGGTGTTCGAGATCCTGTAAAGACAAAATTTTAAAGGTAGCAAATATGTTATCATTATTAAAAGGAATTGTAGTTACTCTCCTAATTAAAAGTCAAAGGTTTATAAATTTCTAATTTTAACTCTTCCAAGCAAAAAAAAAGTATGTTAAGTCAGCAGTGATGTTCACTATTTTTAATAATAAGTATGACCTAAGCACTGACTACTTAGAATAGACAGCAAGCACAATTAACCATAACTGCACAAGCATAAGATCAGCCTCGGTTTTGTAATCTAGCTTAATCACAACTACTTCTCTCCCTGCCCTCTTTAATTCCCCTCACTCCCAACTTCCACCTCTGACCTATGGATGTTGTCGTTTCCCCTAAAGAACTGGATCTCTGAAAGCGAGGAGTCTCCCCGCCATGTTCCCGGCATGCACACAAGGCCTGACACACTCAGGGCTCCACCTGGGGCGCAAACCCAGGACCTTCTGCGTGTAAAGCAGATATGCTAACCACTACACTATGGAGCCATCTCCCACAATTACTTTTAAAAATAACTTTAGAATCATATGGATAACCTCACCTTTCTTCTGATTCGGGGGAGGTCTTGCTTGAGAAACTGTTGAGAGAATGAAAAAGAGAACTTCTGAGTGTTATGCAAATAACATTCTTATTTTTATACCTTTAAAAATGAATAAGGCCTAAAAATTATTTATATTTACATACGACTAGTAATAAAATTTTTAAATGTATTGCAATCTTCTTAGGTAATACTGAGTTATGTCTCCGCTTCACAAAAACATTAAAATGCCTTAGCATTTAAAACAATCTGTAGTCGAATTGGTCTTTATTTACCAGGGAACCTATTTATATTCGTTTGTAGTTGTTTTTTACTAAACAGGAAAACCGGATATACCAGATTGGTAGGTATTGAGTATCTATGTTCATGGAATTAAGGTCCCCCAAAAAAGGCAAATAAACAATTTCTTAATTAACTAATTGCCACTGTAATAAATGCAAAAAGAGTACTACGACAGCATATAATACTGATGGAGAAGCACTAGAAAGGGGAAATGTGCTTAACCATTTTGGAGGAAAAAAGTGTTACTGGGAGTTAAAACCTAAAATATTTATTACCTTTTTTTCTTCTTTTTAAAATTGTTTTTTATTAGTAGTAGCAGCAGAAGAAGAGAACATTAAAGGCAATGAGTCATGTGATGATCAGAATCTGGAATTGTCCATGTTAATAATTATGAATGTATGTTATAAAAAACATAAGTATTCATATATTTTCACTATTTATATACAGACTTTATATTGCACAGAAATACTTGTTGGCATAATGGTAATATCAACCTAGATCAAGATTAATGTATTTTAAAATAGGATAAAAAATGCTATATGTTCAATTTTCTGCATTTATTCATAAAATTAAAATTTACTGAGTACCCTTCTGTGTGCCATGGGCTGTGCTAGAATTTATTTTAGTCATAAAAATAAATAAAATTTAAGAGATTTAAAATTCTAATTAAACATCAGTTCTTCGAAACATACCACTTTTAAAGGGAAGCACACACATTTTTGGAATATGTCCCATTTTAACAGTAGTAAAACTGTATATTTTGACTAATACTTTATACTCCTGTATATAGCTAGTTCATTGTGTTAGATATTATAGAGTTTGGCAGTATGATTCTTCCCGCCACATAAAGCAGAGAAAGATATACACAAATATAAGTTCGCACATACATATTAATACAGTGTTCTTATCTAATTGCTGTGTAAAAACACTGAAACTTTCTTAAGTCATTTTTAGAAATATGACTTCTGGATACATCTGATTAACAAGATAGCATCATCTGGAATATAATACATTCTCAAATGTGTAGTATTTGTTGGAAGGATAAAGGAATGACAGGGTGGACAGATATATGGATAAACGGGCAAAAGGAGGTGCTAAGAGAATGACTAAGAAGAAATACAAAAAAGATGTCTTTGAAATCTCACCGAAGTGGTAAGAGAGCCCACAATACTCAGTAATTTTGGAAATGACTCACTAAAATCAGAGCTAAGAAGAATGAAAGTAAGCATAAAATTATAAAAATTCACATATTAAAAATATTAAATTTAGAGATTTAATAATAATAAATAAAAAACTACACAGGAACATTATAGCTTTGTGGTGAGTAAGACCAACACAGGGACACAGTGAGGCCCATGCTACTGATGAGCTGGATTGCAGGTTGTGGGGGGCAGAATAACAGGGCAGTCACCAGGAGCAAGAGTCTGTATTCAGATGACCTCAATGCGTATCCCTATTTTGGCACTTCCTAGGCAAATTGCCCTGGCCGCTTGAACTGACTGACTGCTCAACTGCAGCGGTCCTCAACCATCCACACCGTAACAGAGATAATAGTTTCCACTTCTCGATACTGCCGTAAGAGTCTTAAAAACAACAATGCACCTTAAGTCCCTTAGCCAAGTCTTGACACCTATTCACCAGTTACTGAACCCTGTGGCTACAGCTGATGCTAACTGCTACTGCCCCTAGTACCACTACCACTGCTTCAGCAAATGCAGTGACTGACAATTTACAGGCTGAGAATAAGCATTATTGCTCCTGTGTTTGATTTCAAATATAATTATGTTTTTCACTTAAATATTTATTCAGAGCCTATGTACAAGATGCTCTGCTATAACTGAACAAAATGCAGTAACGATGAACTACTAGAAAAATGAGCAGACACTTGGATATTGTGACAGTGCTGTACTCTCAATTTCTGTATATATCTTATTGGGGGCCAGAAATAAACAGGTCATGGAATAATACTTTAAGATACGGTGATCTAAAGAAATCATGATGGTTTAGACTTGAGTTGTGGTACTGGAGATAAAGAGAAAATAGATAAATTTGGAATACAGAAAAAGTAAATTTGACAGAACTCACCGACATCAGATGAGAGCAATAAGCAAATGTGAAGAATGAAAAATAACTCCCAAGGTTTTGGCTTAAGAAACAGAGTTGATGGTGGTGCCTTTTATCAATAACAAAGAAGAAAGATGTGAAGTAAGACATAATAGGGAAAATATCAGAGAAAAAAGGGCTGACATAGAAACAGACACACAGATCAATGAAACAGAAGAGAAGGTCCAAAAATAAACCCATATCTACATGGTCATTTAATCTATGACAAAGGAGGCAAGAATATACAATGGTGTAAAGAGAGTCTATTCAATTAATTATGTTGGGGAAAATAGACAGATAGAAGCACAAAAATGAAACTAGACCACCTTCTTACATCACATTCAAGAATAAATTCAAAATAGATTAGAGACTTCAATGTTAGACCCAAAACACAGGCAGTAAACTCTCTGATAGTGCTCTTAGCAATATTTTTTCGGATTTATCTTCTCGGTCAGGGGAAACAAAAGAAAAAATAAACGAGTGGGACATTATTAAACTAAAAAGTTTTTGCACAGTAATGGAAACTTAAAACAGAAAGACAACCTACTGAATGGGAGGAGATATTTACCAATGATAATCCCTGGTAAGGAGTTAATATCCAAAATTTACTTAAAAATTCATACAACTCAATGCCCAAAAAACAATCCAATTAAAAATTGAGCAGAGGACCTATACAGGCATCTCTCCAAAGAGGACATAAAAATGGCCATTAGACATGAAAAGATGCTCAATGTCATTAATCATCAGAGAATGCAAATTAAAGCTACAATGAGATATCACTTCACACCTGCCAGAATGGCTATCATCAATAAATCAACACACAACAAGTGCTGGCGAAGATGTGGAGAAAAGGGAACCCTCTTGCACTATTGGTGGGATTGCAATTTAGTGCAGCCACTATGGAAAGCAGATTGGAGGTTCCTCAAAAAATTATAAATAGAACTACCTGACCCAGCCAATTCCACTTTTGGGTATTTATCTGAAGAAAAGCAAAACACTAATTCAAAAAGATATGCACTCCTATGTTTACTGCAGCACTATTTACAATAGCCAAGATATGGAAGCAAACTAAGTACCCATCAATAGACAACTGTTAAAAGAAGATGTGGTACATATATACAACGAAATATTATTCAGTCTTAAAAAATGAAATCTTATGATTTGCAACGACATGAATGGATTAGAAGGTATTATACTACATGAAATAATAGAGAAAGACAAATACTATATGATCTCACTTATATGTGGAATCTAAAGTACAAAACAAACAAACAAACAAAATGAAAACAGACTCATACATATATAGAGCAGCCTAGTGATTGCCAGATGGGAGGAAGGTTGGGAGTCTGGATGAAAAGGATGAAGTATGATTAAGAAGTACAAATTAGTAGTTACAAAACAATCACGGGGATGTCAAGTACAGCATAGAGAATAGAGTCAATAAAATGGTAATAATTACCTACAGTGCCGGGTGGGTACTAAACTAATGGGGGAATCACTTCATAAATTATATAAACATCTAACCACTATGCTGTACACCTGAAATATAATATTTCATATATAATAATGAATGTCAACTCTAATTGAAAAATAAAAATCAAATAAAGAGATGTCTGAATTGGAGATACAATTCTGAAAATCATCAGTACACAGATTTAAAATTATAGGATGAGGTACTCCAACCTGCACCTAGGTTATAAAATGGATGACTGACTAGCATGAGAAATCTAAAGTACACAGAGCTGCTAAATCTCAATCTCACATGAGCAATAAGCAGATAAACTATAGCTATCGGCCAGCTATGCATTTCAGAATATCTATGAAGAAGAAGTAAAGAATTAAAGCTGGAAAGTGAAGTATGCCTTCTGTGTGCATCAGAAAGAGGTGGGAAGAGCAGTGATATGCACCTGTAAAAGGAAACGACAATCAGGCCCAGGATGAAGGCTTATCAAAGGCTCGTGCTTTTGAATCCACTGGGAATCGTGCCTCTTGTTAGTTATATCCCCTAAAGGAGTGGTTAGAAATTGGGGATAACTGTATCCACTTTAAGATATTAAATTTACCCAGGAACTGGATAGCACGATTAGTGCTAAATAAATATCTGATGAAAGGATAAAGAAAAAAAAATTATCAAAAGTGGAAGTCCATCCTTGAGTTCCTTCACTGAAGGAAAAAGCATAGGTGGCTCAGTGCCCCATTTCCAAAGGGTTCGAACTCCACCTAACAAATAACTCTATAATTCTATAATTCTCATCTGTAACCATTACATTGCCAGGTGTTTCGTACACTCATATTTCTTTCATTTTGAAAAAGATAATACAGATGAAAATGTCACATACTACACAATACTCCTTCAAAATTGAGCAGCACCCCAAAACAAATATATTTAACATTTCTGCTGCGAAACAAAAATTCACTGATCAAGACAAATAAAGATGACAAAGTGCTAACATCCAATCAAACCAAGGGTCTTACTGAGACAAATGAGTGCTAAAAACATATAAAATAATCTTTGCTTGTACAATGATGGGTAGGAATTATGGACCTGTGGGAGTAGTGAGTAGAAGAAGGAAGAGCTAACGTCACATAATGGGCATCAGAAAATTTGGTTTTGAGACATTAGTTCAGATTAATCCCAGTTTAATCTCCAGTGCACCTTGGTAGAACTGAAGAAGAATGATAGACTATTAAGAGCTGAAAAGACCCAGAGCTCCTTACTTTACATATGACCTTCCCCAAGACCACACATCTGGCAGAATCCAGCTCCCTGAGCTTCATCTGAACACAGGGCACATGAACAACTTGGTTTACTCAGGTGTCAGTGCCTCCCCCACCCCTTCTTTGTTTGCCAAATGAATTTGAGAAAATGCGAGATAGAGACAGTTTTACATCACACAACACATATAACTGGTTAGAATCCTCAGGTGGTGCTTTCCATCCTTTTATACTAAACATCTCACGGGATCTTCTTTAGACTGACAAACTAGAGCCTCCCATCTCTCCCTTCTAAAGAAAAACAAGCAATTCTGCATGTATCACTCATTTAACTGCCACCACAACGCTCCTCCATTCTGTAGGCTGTGTTCTTTGGGCCCAACTCCGCCCACTCATCCCTACTTCCTTCACGATTTCCTTCCTCCCTGCAAAGAGCCCCTTTAGCTTCTCCTAGTTGCTGACACTGAGCACATGGACGACATTCAAATACTATTTACTGAACTTAATTGCTCTTCCTTATACTTTCATAAGGGCTTTGGAATGGTGCTGTCTACTTAAAAATAGTCCTACATTCTTGTCATCTGAAACCAATTATATCCAGTGTGCTCCAAATTCAAGATGGCTAAAGAAGCACTCTCTCCGTTCTTCCTCAAAAACAGGAATGACAAGGACGTCAAACAAACCCGCTATCATTTTTAAAAAGGTAAACACTGTCATTTCGAGATCCAGGACACAGAACCATTCTAATATAAACCCCATATAATAGTAATACCATACTTTTAAAGTGCTTCCAGGAATATTTAATATTTATAATCTACATATTTTTAGAATTAGCCTGTGTACAACATTATAAATAAAAAGATATCCAAATCTACACTACTGATAGTACTAAATTTAAGAGGAAGATCACCCAGTAAAATTCTTGCCTGTGCTTTTCCGGCCCTTTTCATTTTCTTCAGTCACTTTCAACAGCAATGATGACGTAAAAAAAGACAGGTGTTATAGCCTAGCACTGAAATTATGCTAAATATAAAATTAAAACAAACAGCAAAATCAAACCCAAGACACCTAAAATAAATTTAGTGTTGGTATGTATGTGCATTTATAAAGATCAGTCTTTTTAAGTACCAAGAGGGAAGAAAAATATTTTTAAAATAACTTCAATACTACCTTTGCTTTAACACATTTTTAAAAAATGATTACAGACCCTATATGCTAAATAACATGACATTTGAAACTTTAAGTATCGAAGCTGCACATCAGTCTATTAAAACTATGGTTCTATATTGCTACGAGGGGGCGATCACATCCACATGTACCTTCATGGAACTCAAACAAGGAATTGGTGAGAGGATGGTAATTATCAACAGCTTTTTAAAGCATTTTTCTAGAATCTTAAAATAGAAACATTTCTTAAACTCTTCAACTATACCTATTTTCAAGTAAATGGTCACATATTACTTTAGAAGTATTTTAAGTAAAATTTCAATTCTTTCAAAGTATTACAAATATAAAAAAGAAAATCCACTATTGAATCACTTAGGAAAAAAACAAACAAACAAACAAAAACCAAAGTTTTATATTTTTACCTGGTCTGGGTACTGGCTGTGCTGCGGGAGTCTGAGTCTTGCGAGCTGACGCACCCTCCTTTAAAAGAATAAAAAATGATATGTGATATCAAAGTTCCTTTTATGTAATAATTAAACACCTTCATTACATTACTACAAAGAAATTCCACATCTATTTTTCTTTTAGTCACTCCACTGAGTATGCTACGATCCTAAGAGCTTTTAAAAAAAAAGTTTATCTTTTATGCTATTCGTCATGAGGTAAAAATAGTAATCAAATAAAAATAAATTTAAATTGTTACCATACATACAGTAGTTATTGTAAGTGTGTAATATTATTCAAAGAGTTAATGATTTGCTTAATTGTTGACAATTTTAACAACTCAGAAATTTCACTTAAATCGAGTTTTTAAATCAAGTCAGTTTTTTCCCCCTTAAATGGTCTCAAAATGAATAAATAATACATGACCTCACTTTAGAAAAATGTAAACAATGTTACTTTGGAGGGCATTAAAAAAAAACACAAGCAGTTCACATTAAATGCCTTTAAAATATTCAGGAACAATAATCCTAGTTATAAAGATGAGATTTGTTACATTTAAGAGTGGTTAAAAATATTTTAAAAACCGAAGTAACAAATATCAACTAATTACTAAGCATGTAATATCTACAGGAAATATGCTACTTGTTGAAGTATATCAAGTAAATACTTAGGAGATGACTCTGAAATGCTTAAGACACTTAAAAAGTTGTCTACTTTTAGTGTAATAGTTTCAATCATATTCACGCTGTTTTTTATTAAAATATTTTTCTTTATAGAAATAAATTTTAAAAGAAATTATAGGTGTGCTCCATAGTGTAGTGGTTAGCACGTCTGCTTTACACGCAGAAGGTCCGGGGTTCACGCCCCAGGTGGAGCCATGGACCATACCCCAGGTGCGCCTGGCCCCGGGTGTGCCAGGCCCTCCCGAGTGTGTCAGGGGCACCAGGCCCCAGGTGCGCGCAGCAAGTGCATGAGAGGAGACGCCCCACCTTCAGAGATCCAGTTCTTAAGGGGAGACGGCAACATCCGTACGTTAGAAGTGGAAGTGGGGGTGGAGAGAATTAAAGAGCGAGGGGAAAAAAAAGAAATTAAAACAATGTGTATTTCAATATGTGAGTCTCAGACCTGATTATACCAGAAGACTTAATTAAGTAATCTGATACTAGTACCTGTAAATAAAATCACAGTGAATGTAACCATTACTAATGCCCACAAACTGAGATACTGTGTTGGTGATTCAATAATTATGACCAACACCACTACAAGTAACATGATTTTTCAGAATGGTGAACTACTGGCAAAGTTCAGAATAAAGTTAAGTACAATATTCCTTCCAATATACACTGGAATTAAATTCTTAGGAAAAATTCTGTGCATGTTTAAAACTTGACAAAATATACTTTGTATTCCAATTGTGTTTTAGGTTCTTTAATTATAAAGAAGGCTTTTGCCCACATCCAGATAGCCAATGGGACAGTCAGAAGTTCTACAGAACATAGAAGTAGCCTATGCTGTTTTCAAAGAATGTCCCACACACTAGACTACCTCACCTGGCCCCACTCACTAGATGACTTTCGATAACTCTGTCAACCAAAATCTCCCTCACGAACTTCTAGAACACCTCCTAGAAAGCAGTATTACTCCCAGTATCACCCCTCTAACCAAGAGTATCCCCTGCATGTACCAAATAACAACAGACAGATTCTAGCTGATGTGAGTTCAACTGAAATAGCTCCACTACTGAGAAGCCAAAGAACGTACAAGGACACTATAAAAAAGTGTCTGCCGCATTACTGCTCATTTTAAATGCTTATATTTTCCCTTAGGATCATTAATGGCTTATATGAATTAAAACAGATAAAGGTGTCTACCATTAGTTCTGAAAGAGACATTTAAAATTAGCTCTGCTTTCAAGTCAAAAGATTCTTAAACAATACCTGTTGCACGAGTTGGTGAAAACTGAAGGACAAAAACAAGGCAGGCAAACACTGACACTTGTGGTCGTTCTGAGATTGCTAATTTGCAATCAGGCTAATTCCCACTTTGTAAATTCAAAGAACAGTAAAACTGGTTCATAAATCATTTATTGACTTCAAAGGAAAATTCTAAACTCTTAATAAACAATCATTTTTTCTTCAAAAAGGGAAAATGATTTACTAAAATTAAATGGCCAAAAATATGCCATTCATCCAAATCGCTTATGTAATGAAAAAAATTCATCTAATATTAAGTCAAAACAGTGAAGATATAAACTCCACACAAACATTACTACACAGAATTGTTGACTGGTCTCAGTAAGACTAAAATTGGTCTCTAAATAACTGTGTCAAATGACGTTTTCAGAGTACTATGGTGGAAAGTACAGCTAATCCAAAACATTAAGATTTTTCTCCAGCACTGGGAAAACAGCCAGTTCTTCAGGTGAGCACTGGCTGAAATACACACCTCGCACTCAGGGGCCAAGTACTCACAGTGAAGCACGGAGAGGAAGGAGATCAGTGCAGACGCCATCTCCCTTCTCCCGTCACTCAAGGACAGCTGCTCATCCTCCACAAACAGAAATCGTCCATCACAGCTGAAGCGTTCCCCCAACACCCCTTCCTCCCTCATTCTTTTTACCAAGGACATTGAGTTGAATTTCTCTAGATTAGATAAACAGATACTACAAGTCCACGAAAAGACTTATCTTTACTACTAATGAGTAAATCTATTCCCGATTCATCATGTAATAATCGCTGCAAAACTATTAACTAAAAAAATAATAATTACTTCTGTACCTAGCAGAAACTAAGAGTTGGGAGGTGTACAAATAAATAAAGAAATATTATCTACAATCGAAGCTAGAAAGCCCCGAGGGAGCACTCAGGCACCACCCTGCTGTGTGCAGACCTCACAGGGGAAGCCTGCCTTTCATGCCATACCAGACACAGCTTACTTCTTTGTCACTGTCACAGCTGCAGGAAGGACGATTTCCCCCTGCCCAACAACACCCTAGTCAATGGGAAACTGCCACAACTCAGCCAATGAGAAACCATCACCACCTTAAACTCTTGTTTTCCTCCAATGGCCTTTTGGTCAAAGCATCCCCTCCCAACTTTTCTCTATAAAGTGATGTTCCGCTCCTTTGTTCTCTCTCCTGAGTTCCTCTCAGACTTGCCTATGGTTTGTCATAACTTGCATGTCCCAAACTGCCATTCCTCTGCCATTCCTGAACAAATTCATTTTTGCTGGTAAAACAAATGGCTATTTTATTTTTAAGGTTGACAGAGGTATTGCAAATTGTCTTTAAATTCTGACTCTTTGCGGCCTGGTCTATTCCAGATAGGTTCGGGGAAACCTGAAAACCCACCCATAATGCACTTAGTAAAAACTGCCTATTTCCCATCAGGGATATGTTACAGATTAAAAAAGTAGACCTATGCAAGTAAAAATCACAAGACAGTTATAACTATAAAACTTAACAAAATATCTGCCAGTTTGCTAAGTCTGACAAAGAAACTTGTCACATTTACTGAGGTCTAACCAAAGAATTCAGATATTAAAAGAAACTAAAGAAAGAACTTCTACAAGCCTGCCTGTCATAAGATTTTTACAGTTTCTCTTGGCTGGAAACATGCAGGTTACTAGAAAAAGCACTGAAGGAACTTTTATCTCATGCCTGCTCTGTTTTTCTGGCCCTGTCCCTGGGGTGTCCCCACTGAGGGCGGGGAACCACCAGCCTCTCTGGGGGCCCAGCAGCCCTCTGTATTGGCAGCCTGCGGCCAGCAGGGGAGCTCAGCGTTCCTCCTCCTCCTCATCCTCTACCTCCTCGTCACCGTCACCGACATCGATCTCCTCCTCCTCCTGTGCCAATTCTAGTGCCTCAAGGGCTCTACCTTCTCATTCAACCTGAGGTGGCACTGAGGTGGCGCTGGGTGCTAAACTCTTCCACTCTGTAGTTGCAAGAGCAACTTTTTCTGTGTGTGTGTGTGTGGGGCGGGGGAACAAAACTAGCAAAAGTTAAGTATTTTGTCCTTCCTAGAGAAAAGGCAGGGAATGTGGCTACACCATCTCTGGATCCCAAACATCGAATAAGCTGTGTCTAACTACAAACGTCGGCACATGGTAGTTGATCAACGCATGTTTCCTGAACAGGTAAATAAAGTAAAAGTGTGCACATCCATTTATACTTCTATGAGTGATTTCTGGGTATGCTGTGCTAGTACTAGAAAAAAATTCCCGCGATCTGTCCAGCAGCACCATGTAGTGCAATGTTCAAGAGCCGTGCACAAGGACCTGGACGAACTGTCTTGACAACTCCTAGTTGGAGTCTTTCTCATCACCGATTAGTTAATATTTAGAAGAATAATTAATTTACAGCTCTAAGCACTGGTTCTTCATCTTTAAATGTGTATTAAAACCATTTATCTACCATCTCAGGTAGGCTTATCATCCACTCTGACTTTGAGTTAATAATAAATGGTCATACTGCTGCCAGCTACGAAGTCAAATCCTATGGAAGGAATTGCTGATAAATACTGATCTATTG
The DNA here is from genome assembly GCF_000151845.1 of Pteropus vampyrus. Lineage (NCBI taxonomy): Eukaryota > Metazoa > Chordata > Mammalia > Chiroptera > Pteropodidae > Pteropus > Pteropus vampyrus. The sequence continues at coordinate 4,176,229 of NW_011888841.1, forward strand.
AAATCAACGTCTACTTTTGTAAAATTGGTTATTTTAAGTAGGCACTAAGCACTACTCTGCTACCTAAATTAAACAAACAAAAAGAATAGTGAGCACATAGTACGGTGGACAGAAGGACTAAATGCCAAGTCTCCTTCATACTTAACACAGAAAGTCAAAGCTCTAGGCCTGAAGTCTCCATTTAAAAATTCTTAATGTTCCTTCTAAGATTTCTAGGAAAGTCACATGCACTCCTAAAAGGCAGTCAAAGGATTCCTAAAACTACAAACCACATGCATCGGCCATACTAAAAATATACAATGAGGACAAAAAATTTTAAATATTAGAAGTAATGTAAATCTATATTTGAACTTACAGACTTTGCTGGGGAAGATAGGTGGGAGGAAGCGTATATATGACAACAGATATATAGCCTAAGTTCCAGAGCCTAATTTCTAGGAGTTAATGTCCCTAAAGTGTCAGGAAAAACTGATACTTCAAGCTTAAAAAAAGAAAAAAAGTGTCTCAGTACTCCGCAGGAAAAAAAGGAAGCAAAATGCCTAGGGGACTAACCCTACAAAGAAATATCCAAGTATCTAGTCCTAACTAAAAAAATCTGCTTGATAGAAAGTTACTAACCCATCCTAAAATATTAGGACATGTAAATATGATTAGTAAAACCTGATGACCCATCAAGAAGATCCTGTACAAGTGTGCTGTATCTACTGTATCACTTTGTTGAATTCTATCATACATGTAATTTTAAAGAAAAGGAAAAATAAAAAATAAATTCTGACATTTAAGTGATTAAAAATAAAGTTTTGCTGCCTTCTGGAATACTCGAAACCATGTAAGAGGAAAAAAAAAAAGAAGTGGGCTGTATCACATCACGTGCCAATAAAGCAATCTATGGCAGCTGATTTAAATAAACCACAGAAAAGGGTGAGGGGTCTGAGTTTTTACTAGATATTAGTAAAATTAGTGCAATTTGAGGAAAAAAAAGAAAACTTCAAGGGAACAAATGCACTGAAGGGGTTAAATTATACCAAGTTACATTCAAAAGCTTATATTGCTTATGCCCAATGAAATCACATAAGAAACATGAAAAGCAATATCTAATACTGAACACATTCAGAAAGCCTGTGCTGAAGCATAAAGTAAAAAAGGAAAAAAGATGGACAAAATAAAATTATAACCATTTCGTAATCATCTCATTTTCATACAATTCACCCATCACTTCCCTTGTACTGAATATATAATCACATAGAAGCAATATCCCCAAGCTTCTCCCTACCTTAGGTTTTTAGTCCAAATTAATGCAAACAATCACGTGGGATTCAGCCAAGCAGTGACGTTCAAGTCTGCTCTGTCAGAGAGAGCATCTGTCAAGCCCACATTTAAACTGCTGCCTGCCTGTGCAGCAGCTGAGGAACCGTTTACATGGATTTCATGTTATAGACTAAAACCCCAGTAAAACTGCTCAGAATTCTTCCTGCAGCTGCCAGGCAACAACGAAAGAGAATTAAACCCTGCTCTTTTCCAATACAATTGAAGCATTCCATTCTAGCTCTGGCTGCTTTACACTGCAGCTCCGTGTTATTACTAGAAATATGGATACTGAGAAGAGAACACAGCACTGCATTGTCCGGCCAGGAAAACGGCAGATGTAAAAAGCTTCAATGCATCAACTGTCGGGAAGAGTCAACAGTGCTCCAAACAGAACGGACAACTACAGCTCTTTTGTTTAAAGAAAGAGAAAATGAAAGAAAGGGAAAGCCTCAGAAGACTAGGACCCATATGAAGAAGGAGGGTGCCTGGAAGACAAGCAGACAGATGGACACTTTGGATACTGTGAAAAGCAATCGCAGGAGGCAGACTATTGGGGGATGTGCGCATGTTCGATAGCATCTTTTTGCTGAAGTGATGGCGAGCCAAAAGTACGTTCAGTGGGCATAATCCTCTCCACACAAATGGCCTGACCAAGGAAGGTATGTCGATATCTTATGTGTGATAGCCACTGAAATGTCTGCTGCCTTTTTTAGCCCTGGAGGCACTAGTGTCTGATAAACAAGTTCATACAGTTCACTGCCCTTGAAACTATGAAAGGGTTGCTAAATATATTTTAAAATGTGTCATTATTTAGAATAAGCTGTCACTGCTTTATTCAAGTAAATATTTAGCTTGGAGTATTTACGGATTACAGACGTATATGAGAGAAAAGGCAAATAACAACAAGATGTGCCTAAAAAATTCTCTGAGAAATTAAACTTAAAAAAAAAAAAAAATCTGTAGCCCTCTAAAGCAAACATAGCGATCCTCTGCCAAATTAGGTCAAATTGAACCCTTATCTCATAAATTACAGTGCTCCCTTAAAATATGGCTATCAAGAGACAATGCAATGAAATTACAATAAATAGTATCAAAGATGATCTTATTATCAAGAGCTTTTTTAGTCCTTTTAAAACAAAACCTTAATATACAGCAGCTTTTAGTAACAAAATTTTCCTTCCAATATCCATCTCTCCAAATAGAGATAATGATCACAATCTAAGATAGCAACAAATTTTAAGAATTACCAACGATAAGATACCAAAAAGAAAGCATTTGCATAGGATCACATAGGCAGGGAGTTCATGCAGAGCACACCATCACAGTGGATTTGCATGTGATTACAGAGTCCATGAATACAACTTTAAACAAAGAAATACTGATAGTTGCTAAAAATTCCCCCATTTGAAATAGTGAGCTTTGATTTTAAGCAACAGACTGATTCTAAATGATCAAATAGAAGGTTGTTGGTGATAATTTTTAAAGTGAAATTCAAAAACATAATACGAAAATATTTTGTTATAAAAATATCCATAAATAGCAATATAAGGTCAAAATAATATTAAATGTAGCTACTGTGTTTCCAGGATACATTAATAGTAGTAAAGAACTACTCTCAAGGTATGTGTGCAGGGCAGAAATAAATCCAATAAACTATTTTAGCAACAATCATAGCAGCTCATAGTTCAGGAACTCAAAGATACCTCTAAAATTTTTTACAAATCTATCAAATACCTAATTTTTGCTTAATTTCACAGCACAACTCAATAATCTATTAGTTAATAATCATAAAAAGCAAACATTTTTAAGACATGTAAGCATTCCATTCTAAAATTAAGATTAAACAAGTTCTAATAGGCCCTATTAATATTACACCTCAACAGTAACTTTCATTCAAACCATGAATTTTTTATTTCACTTACGAATGAAATCTGATGGTATTAAATAAAAACATGGTTGTAAAAATCTGAAGTCTCTCTTGGTGCCTTTATCTCTCAAGGTTAAAGTCACCAATTAAACATTTTTATAAGCTAGATATCTCAAAACAAAAGTGTAGAATTTTCCTATTCAAGCACCACTTAAATTTAGAACTATTCCAACAGACTGAAGATATCAACACTCTTAAAGCCAAATGATAAAGTGAGTGTGTGTGTGTGTGTTCGTGTGTGAGAAGTAACCGAACATTTTATAGTAATATTCTCTCCATGAACTTCAATCCATAAGACATAAATACACATTAATAACTTGAAAAATTATCATAAAAATCCATGAGACAAAGCAAAGCTATTTCTCTGCTGAAAATCTAAAAGTGCAAAACTATTTAGAATGCCAAAATATTTTAACTTTGTCTTGTTCTCATCTTTTGAAAATTAAAATACAACAGGCAGTAACTGGAAAACGATTTTATCATGTAATAAAACTTGTCATTTTACTTTCTTTTTAAAAGAAAAATTATAATACCTGAGAAACTTTTAATAAGACTTTAAGCTAGACACATGCTTTTTTATCAATGGCAGATTTTCAAATGGTTACATATGATTTCAAGCCTGAGCAGCTTAATATTTACAAACATACAAATATCATGAATTTAAGTTAAGATGCATCTCCATCACCCACTGCTACAAAATTATATAGAACCATAAACTATATATTTATGCTAGATTGCAATATGTAATAATTTGCTGTTTTCTGTAACACTGAAATACTTTAGAGCTATCACTTCAGGTATATTATTTTCATAAAAATACAATTTAGTACTATGATATTTACCTTCATTCACCTCTTCAATTTTGTATTCAAACATTCATTCAAACATTTGACCTTGTATTTATTGCTTCTTAAACAATCAAATTACACTTTTAAAAGATCTAAAATGATTCAGACTTTCAAACAGACCCCAAGCATTATTATAACAACAGAAAGCTGATACAGTTAACTTAGCTTTGGAATGTTTAAAATAGATTACCAAATAAATTTTAAAAGCCATTTTTTTTTTTAATTTATACGCATAACCCTTGTATCTACTGGCTACTTTATGGGCTGCAGGAAGAATCATTACTATTTTTCAAACATTTTATTTGGAAATAAAGCTTAGAAAAGTGTTTCTCAGTCTAAATAGACTGGCCAACAATTTACAAGTGCAAGAAGGGAAGAAGTCAGTTTCTAAATCAGAACACTCAGCTCTATTATTTTCAGCTTAGCTCACTGAAGAATTCTATTTTACTGGTATAGTAACTTTGATATTCCTTACACTAATGTGAAATTAAAATTCATGTATACAAACTTTAACAAGTAGCAAACTTGATCTTATGTTTTTAAAACTCCAAAATTTAAAATCACTATTCATAGCTCCAAAATGATTAATTTTCTACATTTGAGAAATATCATAACTTCTAAAAGTACTACATAATTTCAGATACTAGAAATTACCAAAAGCCTGTACTATTACTCTTTAGAAATTTGTTCACATTCCCACCTACTTGCTCCTCCTAGTGGCTGTGATCAGAAGTACTTTCATTCACACATTTATCTTTCAATCAATGTTTTGAAAGTTTTTCACATTATGTGAATTTTACTGTATAATTATTCAGTTATATGAGGAGTTCCATTTTGTGCCAGGGTTAAGCAAATTTGGTATTAACCATGGATCTCTCAATATCACAGGCTAAATAAACACATATATGCATGTATGTTATAATTTCAAATAACTGTTCCTACACTGCATTTCTTAACTGACTAGCTCTCCTGTGCTTAAAGAAAAAAAAATTCACAAAAGTTTAAAAAATTAAAATTACATATTAATCCCCTTCCCAGAGTTTTTTTTTTTCCTTCTCACTAGAATTCAAGCTAAAGCTCCTTTATCCAACTCCACCCCCACGCCTTGATCCAGAAAAACTAAGAACTGAAAAACCTTGTCCAAATATAACACGGCCAGTTCTTGGTATATGGTATCATGAACCTCCCATACTGATATCTCACGGTTTTGTTTTGTTTTGTTTTGTTTTAATCTAGGGCTCTAAATGTCATGTTAGCAAAAATCCTAAAAAGGTATCAAATTCCCTACATGCAAATTTTGAACACAGCATAACTTAAGAACCTTTAAAAATGCATTTTGTGAAATTTAAAATGTTAAACAGTTGGATGACAGTAGTGCCTATATTTTGTACGAAATCTGAAGACTGTTCAAAGTAGTTCTTTGTTTAATTCTAACATGGAGACTCAACAGGGAAATGTGATAGTATTCTGCGCCAAGGCCACAGATAATGAAAGATAATTAGCTGCTATATTTTTTTAAAAATCAATCTTAAGTCTAAGTGAGGATAATGATCTCTTGAATATCTCATATTTGAAGAGGAAGGTTAAAATTAGGAAAGAGTGCTTGAAAATGCTCATCATTTATTACCGTCTTAAAATCCTGCACTGAAGTTATTGGACCCTAAAAATTAATTTTGACAGGTGCATCTTCTCATTCACTTTCTCAGCACAGTAGGGGCCAGTGGAAACATGCCAAGCAGTGTACTGTGACTAACAGAACTCTGCCATAATCAACCTTGCTCCGTCTGTCCCACAACTAATACATGACCATTTTACAAAAAAGGCCGCTGACTGGGCACCATACCACTGATGGTATGTCAAATCAGTTTTAATTAATGCCAATAAATTTTCCACCTGTTCTCAGGCCTTCTTACATGACCTCTCTCAGGAATCTGGTAACATTCTTCTCTTCTACATGCATACAACTTTTAAATCGCTAACTTAGGTCCAACGTACAAATGACCAGAGTTACTGACACAGTAAAGTAGGTGTAACAGAATAAATCCATCACCTCTCTTTAAAGTGCTCACTGAGCTACAAAGGTATATTTTTAAAGAAATTAATCCTGCTCTCGGTAATGTTATGTTATGTTGACAAGGGGAAATAATTTATAACCTTCGTTCCTGGGTTACATTTTCACAGATTCGAAATTCTATTTGCCCTAATTTTATTAGCATCTGAAGTCTCTTTCAGGCAGTTCTGTAATAATTAGCATTTTGTAAACTTTTATGCTTTACCTCTATAGAATGACTGCAAGGGAGATAACGTGACCGAATGAGAAAATGATTACCAAAGACTAGTATCGACTCAACATAAGGAAACAACACTTTTAGCCACCAGTGTACCATATCCCATTCCTGGGAACGCACAACATGCTTCAGTGGAGGAGAAGACACTGCTGCTTTGCAAAGATGAGCTGGAGTGCCAAGAGGTCCCTGCTCCGCACGCACCTCCTTGGCGTCCTTTCTCTAGTGTTTCTTTTTGCCGTGTTTTTGTTTTTCAATCACCATGACTGGCTACCAGGAAGGGCTGGATTCAAAGAAAACCCTGTGACCTACACTTTCCGAGGATTTCGTTCTACAAAAAGTGAGACAAACCACAGCTCACTTCGAAACATTTGGAAAGAAACAGTTCCTCAAACTCTGAGGCCTCAAACAGCAACCAATTCCAATAACACAGACCTGTCGCCACAAGGAGTCACAGGGCTAGAGAATACACTCAGTGCCAATGGAACTATGTACAGTGAAAAAGGTAATGGGCATCCAAACTCTTACCGCTTCAAGTACATTATCAATGAACCTGGAAAATGTCAGGAGAAAAGCCCTTTTCTACTGCTGCTGATAGCTGCAGAACCGGGACAGGCGGAAGCCAGACGAGCGATCCGGCAGACCTGGGGGAACGAGAGCCTGGCACCCGGGGTCCCGATCACACGGATTTTTTTATTGGGCGTAAGTATCAAGTTAAATGACTACATTCAACGAGCAATACTGGAAGAAAGCAGACAATACCATGATATAATTCAACAGGAGTATTTAGATACATACTATAACTTGACCATTAAAACATTAATGGGCATGAACTGGGTTGCAACATACTGTCCACATATTCCATATGTTATGAAAACTGACAGTGACATGTTTGTCAACACTGAATATTTAATACATAAATTACTGAAGCCAGACCTGCCTCCCAGGCATAACTATTTTACTGGTTATCTAATGAGAGGATATGCACCCAATCGAAACAAAGACAGCAAATGGTACATGCCACCAGACCTCTACCCGAGCGAGCGCTACCCTGTCTTCTGTTCTGGGACTGGTTATGTTTTCTCTGGAGATCTGGCAGAAAAGATATTTAAAGTTTCTTTAAGCATCCGTCGTTTGCACTTGGAAGATGTATACGTAGGGATCTGTCTTGCCAAGTTGAGAATTGATCCTGTGCCCCCTCCCAATGAATTTGTGTTCAATCACTGGCGAGTTTCTTATTCAAGCTGTAAATACAGCCACCTAATTACCTCTCATCAGTTCCAGCCTAGTGAACTGATAAAATACTGGAACCATTTACAACAAAACAAGCACAACGCTTGTGCCAATGCAGCAAAGGAAAAAGCAGGCAGGTACCGCCACCGCAAACTGCACTAGAAAAGACAACTTTTTTCAAACATGCGATCTGTAAAATATTGCTAAAAGCATGTATAGTTAAAACTGATTACACCCATAGGACAAGTTTTAGTTAAAATTCATCACATAAAAGAATTCGAAAATATTTTTTTTAATTTCTGAAGAATGTAATTCTAAAAACTACATTACATACAAAAAAGTATCCTGAAAGAATCTATTTAAAAAACATGTTTAAGAAGATTCTGTGTGTTGACATGCAGTAACGAGCATGCATACATCAATGGTTCAAGTGTTATGTTAGGGGCCAATAGATGTATTTGCATTTGTTTCCCACATAAATTTCAATTTAAGAAATGGAAAGTCAAAAGACCCTTCATTTTAGATTCAGGTTTTCATTTCAATATATAATTAAATGTAAATAAAACATTATTGTCAATTTTAAGCAAACTTTGTAATTGTGCAAAGGATAAATTTTCTGACCTGACTATGCTAAGGCTCTAAAAACTGTCCCCCCATGCAATAAGATTTAGCTGAGTTATTCCAGAACTGCATTTGTAAAGTTCAGACATTTCATCAATGCAGTTCTCATCTAAGTATTTACTTTTTAAAAACAACTGAGATACTTGTTTTCTTTTATTAATATTCACATATATCGGGGGAAATTATTTTGACATGACATGATAAAATGTGAAAAATCAGTATGTCTCAGGCTCAAGTTTTTATAGAAACAAAAAATTAAATGTTTCAAAATAGACAAACCTGTTTCCTCATTGGTGTTAAGGGCCAAGCTAGTATTTCAATGAGTTACTCCATTAGATCAGTTACTGCACTCTTCAAGCATATCTGTGAAAATATATCCTGTTCCTCTAACTGAAGCAAAAGTGATCACTTACAGGCACAAAGAGAAGGTGCTGTTGAAAGAAGATAAAGAATAAAGAGTGCAGTCTCACTTCCATTCAATTCATTTTTAAGATGCATGTCTGCCAAACTGCAACATATGGGAAGTTTATTTCCTGACAGCAGGTGTACACATGCCAATACTTAATCATTTTATGGCACCTACTTCTTTCTCTGAGTGCCAAGTTTACAAACCTGCAGTTTTTAATTTGGTAGATGACAAATATTCTGCATCACCAATTAAAAACCTTTGAGGGGGGACGATGAGGGAAAACTACAAATATTTGATGAACAGTTGATTCTAGGATGAACAATGTATACAATGCACTTTTATCGAGTTTTTAATAAAAAAGGTAAACGAAAAAGTTACTGAGTGTTATGGTACAAATATTTTCACAGCAATTTTGTTTGGCACCATTACAAATTTTAAAATCAGGAAATACTAAACCAACTAACTTTAAAATGGTGTTTTTATTTCATACAAGTATGTAAGTTTATCAATGTTAATTTAGTAACGATGTTACTTATCCTAATTCTAGTAACAATCATTTTTATCCTTGATTCAATTCTGAAGAGACAGTGCAACAAAACAGAATTGTAACATTTGATAAAGTTCAGAATCACAGAAACTTTAAGTACTTATTATTTAATACGTTGAATCCTATTTATACTCAATTTATCTCCCATTTTCAATTGAGTAGTCTACGTGTTCTATTCTACATAAAGTAATTCTGAAAGCTGAGCTATATGACACCCCCAGCTCTTGGTAAGTCTGTTTTTCACTTAATTTTTCCATATGATTACAAAAAAGACTAAAACTAGAAACCAAAATTACTAAATAAAAGTCACACGTAAGAGGACAATACTAAATTAGGTTAAGTGTGAGGAAAGAAAAAAAGAACCCTTCCCCCGCTGCAGAGGAGTTCTCTCATGCATCCTCTGAAGATGTTTTCGGGTGTATGTGTCTGCACGTGTGCATGCACGAGTCTGGATAAAGAAACAGAACCCAGCACTATTTGTCGAGGATGTTTTATGATCATAATGCTAGATCTTTAAAAGATAGTATTGTCCTTCTGGAAAAATTCAATTTTAAAAAGTTGACTTAGGAAAAACAAGTCAACAGACAACTAAATTCCTTCTACTTCACCAACTTAAAATCATTTCTATATCCCTGATAATAATACTGTCTTGAAAACTGATGTTAATTCAATGATACTGAGTTCTCAAAGAACACTAGACCAAATAATAAAGTTTCTTAGTACTGCTGAAAATCCTTATTTTAAAGTAAACATTCTACTTTTAATTTATATTTGACCTACCACTCAACAATATGTAAGCTGATTTCTTCAGCAAAATATAAATTTTGGTATTATATTTTAAAATATCATATTTAAACATTTCACCAAGTATTAATTGTGCCTTTCTCAGGCCCCGTACTATGTAATTTTTACTATACATGAAAATATAATTTTCAATGACAGCACTGCATTTAGTCAAAGGAAAAATTACAAAATAATCTTTATGCTCTAGGTGTTAAATAGGTAATTTAGAAAATAAAAGTACCAAAACTTTTAATACTTCCACTACTTTATTTTGATTAAAGTTATAGATTATGAAATTCTAATTCAAGTAAATAATTTAAATTTCTCACCTCTTAGTATACAGCATAATCATATATATTATCAACTGGAATATTATTAATATCTATTACCAAAAACACCTATAAAAGTCATAACAACGGCAACAGGAACTAGGTACTGATTGAGCACATGCTGTGTGCCTGACACTCTGTTAAGGCACTTTATATACATGATCTCACATAATCCTTATAAATAACACTAAGAGATGGCAAAGAAAAACTCATGCAAGAGGTAAAGTACCTCTACAACCAGCAAAACAGTGGGGTTCCATTTCAAAGACCATGCACCCTTAACCATTATATTAGCCTATATATTTCACATATGACACCTGTTATGGTCTAAAAACCTAAGCAAAAACGGCCTGTCCTCTATTCTCTGCTTATCCTTCATCTTTTGCCAGGGCCTCCAGGCCTCACAACCACTTTTGCATACTGGAGGGCACCTGATGTTAGGTGTAAGTAAAGAGAAGGGAAAGGAAAGGAAATCTGATCTTTCAGATACTTTGTCTTCTAGTTTTCAGTTGTTGACATCTGGTGGCCAGAACCTTAGAAAAGCATAAGCTTTACTGCCTATCTCTTACCCCTCTGGGCACTGAGACACATTTGTAAACAGCATGTGGCACTTAAATATTACAAAAGGTGCTTCTTTTGAAGCACAATTGATCATTTTTAATAGAACAGATAGCACTGCACTTATCCACTCTACTGGTGAGTCACTACTGCTTTGTGATGACATGGTTAAATCCTCTGATCGAGCTGATTCCAGAATTTTCCCCCCCAGGTTTTATTGCTTAACTACAAAATCTGACTATTAAAGTAACACAGATTTAATATCCCCGCTACATATTTCTAATATACCTCAGAGTATAAGTGTTAGCACTTAAACATTACTCAGAAGACAGGTCACACATATCAAATACTAAAAAGGGACCTTTTGAGTTTCAAGAAGAAACCCATCACTGCACACACCCGTTGACACATGCACACACCCTCCTCTAAACATAATGTAACTATAAACCTTACTACTTCCAAGACACAATTTGCCAGAGGAGGAGAAAGAACATTCCTGCATTTACGGAAACTGTCTCTCCCTCCTCCTGCCCTTTTACCACAGCAAATGTAAGCTAACAAACAGTTTTAAAGCAACTGTTTCAGTCTGTTATTAATCTAATTATTTCAACTTCAAACTGAATCCTACAGATTCTAAATTTGAATCTCACTTTAGACAATACCCTAAAACACTGAAAAAACAAAAGATAACAGCATCATAAAAAAAATTAAATGATACAAATTCAATGATTTCTGAACTGAAATATAAGTATTAAAAAGGGAGAAAATATATATTTACTTATTCTATAACACCCAACAAATCAACTAACTCAAAAATTAAAAAAAAAAAAACTCAAAAATCAGTCAAAAGCAAGATTAAAATACCAGGAGTCCTGATTTTTTAGTGTGCATGGATGGAAATCACAAAATGATTATAAAAATTTAATGCAGAAAAAAGGTATCAGTAGCTAAGAAAATACTGAAAATGATGATAAAGAACTTACTATAAAGCAACAATGTGTTTGGTTTGTACTGACACAAGAACTGGGTAGTTATACCAAGAAAAAAAAATTAAACCAGAAAGAGACCCTAACATTTATAGTAACTTAGTAACATGAACAACAAAATTTAATATTCCATAATTTAATAGAAAAATTGGCCAATGTTTCAGATTTAATGTTTAGGATTACTACTTAATTCATACTATTACAAAAATAAACTCTAGGTAGAGCAAAGTAAGTACAATACTGTACTAACAATTATCGAACCTATTACATGCCAGGTACTGTTAAGAATGCTAATGAGGGGGCAGGGGAAAAATTTTACTGATTAGAGTAAAAAAGAAATCAAACAGAGAAAGAAATCAAGAGAAAAGAGATAAACAAAATACTAACCTTTACATAAAATTAACTACTGCCATAAAATTAAAAGATAAAAGGCAAAATATAAATTGAGAAAATATTTATAATAATTGTCAGGCTAAATAACTTGATATATATAAAGAACTTTTACAAGTCAGTAAGGAAACACCGATATTCCAAAAGAAATTTGACCATAAGCCATAAATATATCACAAACGATGAAATCAGCCAATAAATAAAATATAGTTAGCCTCACTAGTAGTCATATAAATGCACTTAGAAACTAGGTCCCATCTTTATCAAACTGGAAGATATTAAAATAATAAACAGTCTATACAAGTAATGAATATGAGAAAGTCCCCAAATGGCAGTGTAAACTGGTAAAGTCTTTCTGAAAAACAACTTAAAAATATTTAACAAAAGCCTATGAACCATCAGCTCACAGCTAGAATCTATTATAAGGTAATAATCGAGGAAGTAAAATAGAAAATTTAAAACAGAGATTAAATAAACTATGGTAGTTATATAGTAAACTATTATAGTCATTTTAAATTTGGATTCAGAGACTATTTAATAACAGATGAACACTTATATACTCTATTAAGCCACCCCCCGCCCAAAAAAAATCAGGATACGAAACAATGTAGCATGGTTCATATTTCACAACCATACATATTTTAAAAAAATGAAAATGACTACATAAAAAAAGAAATGGTGGTGATTTCTGGAAAATGGAATATCTATTTTCTTCTTATTTTTCTGTATTTTTCCATTTTTCCAGGTTTAAAATCGGTGAAAAATAAAGTCACTAACAAACTAATAAGCATCATATCAAGGTTTATACTATATTTTGTATAATTAGTACATACTGTGTTCACTAAATCTACTATAATAAATTCCAAACACTTTTAAAGAACTTTCTAGAGTTATAGATGACAACTGAAATTTTAAGAGATGAATGAGCATTCAAACATTTTTTGAGAGCCCACAATTTGCCAAGCACTGACACTATGATGATAACTGGTCAAGATATGGTCTATTTTTAATAAATGATGTTTGGGTAACTGGAGAGCCATAAGAAAAAAGACAGAATTAGATCTGTTCCTCAACCATACATACATTAGAATAATTTTCAAACAGATCAAATATCTTATGTAAATAATGAAAGAAACCAGTTCTAGAAGGGAAAAAATGTGAATTCCTTTATAATCTTGAGAAGAGGCAGTAACTTTCCTAAATAAGACAAAACTCAGGAACAATGAAAGATTTATAATTCTGATTACATAAAATTTTGGAAAAAAACTCTTGCATGGCAATAAAAACATCAACAAAATCAGAAGACAAATGACAAAGTGGGAAAAGATATTTGCAACTTATAAAGGTTTATATCCCCAATATAGTAAAGAGAGAAGAGGAGACAGAAGAGGAGGAGACCAAATATTCTGATAGCAAAATGGGGAGAAAATATTAATAGTCTGCAGAGAAAGAAATGACATGAACCCTAAACACGGTCAACCCTGGCCTAAGAAAAATGCAAATAAAAACGTCACTAAGAAACCATTCTACACCTATCAAGTTACAAAAAAAAAAATTAAACCTGAGCAACCTACTCTTTGGACAGACCTGTGGGAAAACAGGCATACCAGACACACAAATGGGAATGTAAACGGTGCGACTATCAATGCAGGGGAATTTGGTAACATCGGCAAAATTACATAAGCATTTACCCTTTACTCATTGATTCTGCATCTAGGAATCTCTTCCCAAAATACAGTAACAACAATATGAAATAAAGTAGACATAAAACTATCGTTGAGGTTTGATTTATAATAGCAGAAGTAGAAATGGCATTAAACAGAAAGCAATCTAAACCTCCACCCATATGGGACTGGTTAAATAAACCAGGGTACATAACTATATATATACATACATATATATATATATGTGTGTGTGTGTGTGTATATATATATATAACTATATATTCTTTGTGGGATTACAGTCTAAGGAAAAATAATTGCACTCAACTATGTTACAGTAAATAGTAATATTAGTGATGCTATCTTGAAATTATCACTGCAATAGCAAACAAGAAATTATGCTAATATCAGGAAATGCTATAAACTAAATCATTTAAGAAAATTCTTTCTACTGATATCCATATAAACCCATGCTTATATATGTCTTCACTAAAATTGGTGTAGAAAAGCAAAGGTATTGAAAAAGAACAGATATTTATTTTCAAAGATAGCATTATGTAACCATAAATGGGGTTAAAAAAAATGAATACAGGCTAACTGGTTACTTATATGCACTCAGTGCACACAAACTCTTTTGGCAGGGAGAGGGGAGATAAGAAGATGAGTGATAATTTTGAGAAACTTTGAGCATCAGAAAAGGGAAAAAAAAAAACACTCAAATTGGAAAACCACTATGCCTCAACAGGAAGAAAGTAGAAAAACCACATTTGAGAAGCAGCTAGCTTACAAAAGGCTCTGGCTTAGGATGGATGAAGACACAGAGCACAGACTTACTGCAGAAGAGCTACTTATTAGATCATTAAAAAGAAAAAGGTTGAAACTGAGAATACCAGATTTGAGTTACTACTGTGTATAGTGATTCTCAAACTCCTCTATGATAGAAAATTGGAGTTTTATCTCCTGGAAATGGCATATTCCTAAAAAATGAATCATGATCTTTTGAAAATTCTAGAAAAATCCCAGCACTGGCAGATTCCCTTTGGAAAGCTACTCCACCCTTAATGAACTGGGCAAAAAGACAAGAAAACTTAATTTTTCCAAACATAAAGTTCTTAATCAAAGTTCATAAGCTTAACACCAAATTTAAACTATTTGTACATCTACCTGAATGTCTGAGTACACACACATTTAACAACAGTATATTTAAACTCAAGTTATCTTCTCTCATCTCCAAATGTAATACCTTTTATCATTTCACTTCTCAGTGAATAGCTATCTCCAGTCAGTGGGCCAAGTCAGAATACCAAGAATGATCCCTGCCACTTTCTCCTCTTGTTATCACCCATATGCATCTATCCCAACAACGTGGATTCCTAGTGGAATCCATCCACTTTTCCTGCTCTTATCCTCTAGTAGTTCAAATGAGCATCTCTCACTATCTTTGCAACTGGTTTCCTCATATTTATGTAATCTGTTCCTCAGACTACAGCCAGAATGGTACTTTCAAAACACCAGGTTATTCACATCACCCCACCATCTCCATGGCTTCCCAATCTTCTTAGGGCAAACATCAAAATCCCTAAAATCCTTAGCTAGCTACAAGCTCCATGAATGATTCTCTCCTTTGCTAAGGCTAATTGCTCCACTCAATTTTGATCTCATTTCTGCCTTCCTCTTCATTCTATAAACTACTCTCTCTTCCTCAAGCCTGATTTAAAAAAAAAAAAAAAAAAAATCTAGATTTGAGGTGGTAAACTGGAATTTGACTCAGTAAAACAGCCTCACCTCTCTGAGTTAAAGCATTTTCATTTGATGTGAGAGGAAACCTTTCTAAGGTATCTTATCAGTTTTTCTCTATAGTGACAAGAGTCATCCAATGCGGATATGAGTTCATCCTCATTGAAAATAAGGCAACATTTAAGTAAATATATGTTAACAAAAAGTATAAGTATTCTGGAAATAACGATAATCAGTTACGCACTTTAAATACCTCTCAATCATCTTGGACAATACAAAAAAGGGTTTACGAACCTTTTAGAAGTTAATCATGAGCAGGGAAGTAATAGTGAAAGTGCTGATTATCAAACTTACCAGAAGCCACATCTTTTAAGGTCCTTCATATCACAGTGCATTTCTAAGCAGGAAATATGATGCTTGAGATCAAGAAGTGAGGTCTTAACTTTCCTCAATATAAATTCAATAGAGATGAAATTGCTAGGCAGTTCTACCAAACAGACCAGTTTTACCATGTTAAATTCTAGAACTCTAAAATTAGGCCAACAGAAATTCTTGAGCCCAGTCTTCCTTCAAGTTGAAGAAATATCCAATAGTCCACTCACTTGATAAATATTTACTGAAAACCTCTGCACTGAGATGTGAACTGCAGACACAATGATGAACAAAAACAATCATTAAGTTGAGATAACACTCCTTCCACGGAGAAAGCCACTTATCAAACCTTAAAATAAACAGAAAGAACCACCTTAATAACTACTGGAAAGAAAAGATACACAATGTTTTGCAAGCAGTAAAAGGAATCTGACCTCAAGGATCTGTGCTGCCCAGGGTCAGAAAAGCCTTCTCTGAGGAAAAGTTTAAGCACACCTCTAAGACATAGATAACCAGTTAATGCAGCAAAATGGGAACAATTCCAGGAAGGAACAGATTGAAAAGACATATGAGTGATGCGAAAAGATCAATTACGAGACTGCTGCATCATCTAGGGAAGAATAAAAATAGTGTGGACCAGGAAGAATGGTAGTGATATGGAGATAAGGAACTACAGAGATGCTGAGAAGTATGCTCAACAGGCCTTCCTGAGTCTGGGTACCGCAGGTGACGGGGAGGGAAGCAAGTGGCAAGGATAATGTCCAGCATCCTGTATTCCTGTTGAGTTCTTCTAAAATTCTCTACTTGTTAATCTGAAAATTGTCAGCCACCAATCACTCAGAACTTCCTTCATGAAATCTCCATGTTAATGTTCCATGTCTATATCAAAGTGGTCTTAATGACTATTAAACTATTATTTCCAGGACTTTAAAAAATACATATATTGAAGAGATGAGAGTACCACTTGCCGAGAGAGAAAACGATGTGTAAGAACCCGATTTACCAGGGATAACGTAATAAAGGGCCCTCAGGAAATGTATAAAAGGACTGTCAAGGGTCAGCAAGGGCCTATACATCATAAAGCATCGGTGACAACAATTTTAACTACTCTATACATATATGAATGTATGGGAAGTAGCTAAAAATATATATAACATGAGCTTAAGAATCATTCATTTGATAAACATTTTTCAAACAACATGTATGTGCGAAGTACTGTTCTCAGCACTGGAAATATAGTGGAGGACAAGACGTGATTCCTACCTGCGGATTCTCATATTCAAAGAAAATTGTCAAAGTGAACAAATAAACAAGATTGCTAGAAGAAAACACTGGGAGGTCTGAGAAAGTGACCTTTGAATTGAGATATGAATTATGAGGAGCCAGCCTTATTCAGAGCAAGGAGAAGAATGATCCAAGCAAAAAGAACTGTAAAGACAAAGGTCAGGAGTTGAAAAGAACCTGACAAGTTGGTAGAAACATGGAAAAGAGCCAGTTAAACAGAACTGCAGCCAGGGCCTTTCTTAATAACTTTATTCTAGAGCCGAGGATATGGACAGAATTCAGAGGGTCTCTAATCTGGATGGGGAAAAAATTTACAATTTTATTTTCACCAACCTCTAATAGAAATTAATGAATACAGGCAACAAACCAGTACTATTAACAATTGATCTGACTTCATCACCAACAGAAATTAGATGTTTTTATATCACATTCTAACTGCTGCAGATATCCTGAAATTAAATTTCAGGCATTTATTATATTTGTCACTGGATCTTGTTAAATAACGAATTAGTAAACAGAAGATTAATAGGATTCACCAGTCTACCAAATGGGTCCACAGCAAAGAAAAAGATTATGAACCTCCAATCTAGAATAAAAGAAACTTGAGATTCCCAACAACTAAATGCAACTTTTGGTGCTTGTTTGGCCCCTACTTCCAACAAATGAGCTACAAAAAGATGTTTCCCAGAAAAATCAAAGAAACTGGAAAATGAATTGGGTCTTAGATGATACTAACAAATTTTTACTTACTTCATTACGTGTGATAATGATTCTGTGACTAAGTAAAAGAAGTCCATATTTTCTAGAAGTGCAAAGTATGCAGGCACAAAACGTCAACATCCGGGTTTTGCTTTACAATACTTCAGGAAAAGAGGGGATGTGAAACAGAAGGAGTTAAGAGTGGTTAAAAAATAATTATAGAATCTGTATGATGGGCAGAAAAACCACCATATGCTATTTTCTCTAATTATATTTGAAATTTTTTAAAATTAAGAAGAAAAAAAGAAACGGTAAATGCATTTGGTGGTCACTGTGAAAAAAGGAGCCCCTTAGAGGGACAGATCTACAAAGAGGCACTGTCACCGGCGTATGAGAAGAAGATGCCTGTTCTCCAGGCCCTGATGTCCTAAGCCAGGTCACCTGACTTAACCAGGGTGCAGGCTAACTAGGGATTTTCCCCTTTCTTCCACATTCCGCTCAGGGAAGATGCCAGGCATCATTAAAGCTTGCTGGTATTATTCACATCCTGTTGGGTATGCACTCCCTAACAGTACTCATTGCAAAAAGAAAAAAAAAGAAAGAAAGAAAAAGAAAAGAAACTATTTCTCATTATTCAGCTGTCTATGCCTAGAAAATTACTCTTTGATCAAACTAGCACATCTTGGCATTAGAAATAGCGATAGTTTAGGAGAAATAATAAGGTACAGTCTTCAGCTAATGAGCACTGATTAAGTTTAGGTTTCATAAGTAGGAGAGCCTAACAACTGAAAACAGGATGGGAGGAGGAGGGAACTAGGTAGCTGCAAACACACATAAAGACGCAATGCCAGGTCACTTTCTTTACGACTGGTACAAGCAAAAAAAAAAAAAAAAAAAAACTGGACAGGGAGTGAAAGAATGCCATATTTAGGCAACTGGACCATACAAGATGGTCCCCAGGTTGTCAAAAAAATGACTATAACTACAAAAGGAACTCTTTCTATTTATGTAACTGGAATGGACTGCACACCTCCCCAGTGTAGTGTATTTAAGGTAGGAACACAGACAAGGCCCTGCAACTGCAGGAAGGTAGGCTTTAATCTCCTCTTCTTCCCATGCCTATTACAACACTGTCCCGCTTGCCTACCAGTCATTCAACTCAAGAGATTCTCAACTGCTCCTTTGTCTTTGCATAAGTGTTTTCTCAGCCCGGCCAACAGACAAAAAGCCTTGTAACTTTGTTCCCAAAATACCATATGCAGCCACAAATCAGAAGGATGTCTTAGCAAAAATTAACACACTCTTTCACTCATTATGAGAAATTTCCTTTTAAAAAAAATACTAAAATCCATCTCCTCCATTTGGTTTTATGCAATTAAAAATTCCTGATCATAAAAAAAGATTAATAAAATTTTAATTCCTTCAGTACTGAAAAATACATCTTATAGTTTCTCACTGCTGATAAAATCCAAATCCAGCAATAATTTTCATTTAATCTGATAAATATAAAAATCAATCTAAGATAAATATAAAAATAACAGTTTTAACTACAGTACACAGGCAATGTCCACTATGCAAATGCCTCCACTCTTACAAATTTAATGTTAAAAGTCAGTATTTTTACTTGCTGAGCATGTCAGCTGTGTGAGCTTAAACAGCACCTTTCTAAAATTCATTTAAACATGAATTCCTTAGTATATAAAATTCAAATCAAATATCAACTGCTTGCTTTAGTAGATAAATTATTGCCTTCTATATCAGTTGATAAAATTTAAGTAAAGAGTTAGCATAGTTGTGGGTCAAATCCAGGATACTGCCCATATTTACATATCCCATGGGCCAAGACTGGTTTTCACATTTTTAAGGCTGAAAAAAAAAAAAAAAAGAATCAAAATGATCTTAGTTTAAATGTCCCACTGGTGACCCCAAGCACATGTTTATTAGTATTATTGATGCATGAATGAGACAGGGAAACAAATATGTGGAAGGGGCATTTATGTGTGAGACAGAATATACTCCCTTTCTCCTATAACTAAAACTGGTTCTGGTAATTTCTCTAACTGAATTTTACATAATAATAATAATAACAACAACTAATTGAGTAAAATGTGAACTAAATCAGGAAAACTTTCTATATAATCCATTTATCATCCTTATTTTAAAAATTCTTTATGTTTTGTACTGCATTATGTATATATTCACATCTTTCAGGTAAATATGCCGAAGTAGCATTAAGCTGTGTAAAAATGCTCATGTCGAGAAAGAATGATACACTTTTATACATACATAAAGTCATCTGCGATGGTACTTGTATTAGGACTTCACTTGTACCTTATATTTGTTTTTGTACTCATTCTGACTGCACTCTAAATCTTAAATTCTTTTATATAATGTCAAGAAAGCACTTAAGTAATGTCTTTGTAACACTGAACCACTGGAATTTTTAAACTAATCAGGAGGGTGGAGTTTAAGAAATCGCATTAATCTGATTCCAGTGGGGAATCCTCGCCCCCTTCATCCCCATCCAAAACAACAAAGCTACAAGACTAATGCCAGACCTGAAGCTCAGAGTTCTAGCCAGGTCTTCAACCACTACCCACCCCCTCCAGAGGCAAATCAGATCCTCTGGACATCTGCATCATGGATTTTAAATTGAAGAGAGGTAGTTCCTTCACTAACACTTTTTAATAAATCAAACAAGAGTATAAGATGATAGTCCTAAAAATAAATCAGTGATGTATACATCTAAAGAAATACATCATATCCATTTAGAGAGGCATTAGTCAAAAACACAAATAGGAACAGAAGTCAACAATGGCAAATGATGACAAATTCTATCCAAGCAGTGACCAAGGCTGAAGGTTCTCTGGCCTTGCTGTAATAGGTCTGTCTTTATTGAAGAGATGCAAATACCAAACCACCTTACTGTAATACCATTAAATGTTTGAAGGATCTCATTGTACAACCATGTCATTATACCGTGATTTCTCACGTAGCCTCTTTACATAGAAAATATGTAAAAAGTATTCTCCGTGTAAAATGGAGAATATTGTCCCCAGCAATTACATTTCTTACTGTAAATGAATATGTGGACATTTAGCACTGAGAATATCTCATTAGCTTGAAAAATGAACCAATCTCTCTAGATATACTACTATTGGCCACTCTGTCAGCCTTTTTCTGGGCCACTGCAAATTACTACAGAAATACCACTCTATAAAGCAACTTGGGACCCACATGGTTGACCTTTCCCAGGGAACACAACCGTCAGCACTATGCTCGCCTCCAGCAGTCATCTGCGCTTTGACCTGTTCTATAACAAAGACGGTGGTGAAAATTCCTAGGGCACTTAGAACCAGACTGTATGACTATGGACTGACTGGTCTCCAGTGATCCCCAAGAGGGTCACAATATAAACTGTAAATGTGCTATTACCCGTTCACCATACTAAAGCGCGTTTCTGTAATATCTACTACACTATAATCTTTATGCTGATGTTTAAAGCTTTAAAAAAAAAAAAATCACACAAACTTTCCAAAAATACTAATAATGACCCAAAGCTTAGAAATAAATGAAATGTATCATAGGTCTCCCAAAACTTGATATCAATTTATTAGAAGGTATTCAATCAATTATAACTTATTTAGTCCATGTAAAGAAACAAGCGTTCCCCAAATCAATTTATTTAAATAGTTAAATGTTTATTTTTTTCTGTTAAAGTAACTTTTATAGGGAAAAATGTGAAAATATATTCCAAAGTTCTCGACAAATCATAATGCACCCACAAATGTACTATCAGAGTGGTTATTATGATGTAGTTCTGTTAAAACTCAACAGTTTCTAAGGATGCTATGAAGTATTCTGTATAACCTTTTAAGATAAATTATAATATTCTAATCATCAGAGGCTGAGTTTGAGGTGTTTTTAATAGAAAAGCTAAAAGCCTTCTCCATAATACAAGGTAAAATTCTTCTGAAAAGTCAAAGACCTCCTTAATTTTAGTACTCGAGTTTGGCATATTAAAATATATAAGGAATTCAACTACAAAATGTTTATGGCAACACATATAACACAGAAATGACAAAAAGGCAGTGTAAAAAGACCATGCATCTATCTAAAAATACAAAATTTAGAGAGAGAAATGATTAGATTGATAGTGTACAGAATTCACTGGAGATTATGATAAAATGTTAAATCAGTTCCTTCTGATTTAAATTGTAATTTGTAAAAATGTCAAGCTGATTTGATTTCAAAATAATTCTGTTTGATCTTATATGCTACTAAAAAACCTAAATGTAAATAACGAAAGCTTTTTTAATGACAACATAAAATTGGCAATCTGTGTTCTATGGTGCAACCTTTGTCTCCAATTAAAATAAAAATAAAAAAAATTAAAGCTTTAATTCCTCAGCATTAAAAATAAATATATCTTCAACTTATTCACAGGAAAGCACCTTCTAAATTTCAAATAAGAACTTAGTTCCATCCAGACCAGAAGCAATTAGAGTTTAAAACAGATATTTAAAATGAAAGTGGGAACAGTCACTCACAGAGGAATATGAGAAGCAGGAAAGACAAGAAGAACAACACTAAAAGAAACATCCATCAAGAAAAAGACCTGGAAAAGAAACCAAAACTTAGAATTAAAGATCAAATGAGGTTTGGCACAGTGGGGGAGGGGGAAGAAAAAGGAATGAACTAACTAGACAATCCAATGAATAAGACAGAAATACTAAGACGATTAAGAAAATAAAATTTGAATGTAGAATCTATAGAAAAGATTAGAAATTCACTGAAGATTCAGATCAGTTTATGAAGACCAGAAACTGTCACAGCAAACCAAAATTCTGCCAACAGCCAACAGAAAGGTACCCATCAAGGAACTATCTAAAAACCAATTATAGCATGTTATTCAATATACTAGGATTTTTTTTCATATGAATGAATTCAAATTATCTGTCATGAAATTAAAGGGACTACTAATCTTGTTTCTTCAAACTACTGAAGAGAAATACAGAAAATCATGTCTATGTTAAAGAACGATGGTGGTTAGTCAAAAAATAAACCGAGTAGTTAGAATTTCAAAGTGGTGAAATACATTCAATATTGATAAAAATTTTGTTAAAATTGAATGGGTTCAGGTTGTACTGATGAAAGTAAACAGAAACTTTAATAAAAAGCTATATTGTACTATGTCTAAGAGAGAATGTTAAATTTAAAGAAAATTAAAGCTTGCTTTTACGCATTTCTGAGTCATATATCATTACAGCATTATACACGGAAATATAATTAAAAGAGTATATACAATAAAACTGAAATTTCATAGTATAAATTTTTATCAGTTAACAAAATGCCATTATATTTCCAAACTAGTTTTTTTCCCTCCGGTTCTTAAAATGATCAATATTAAAACACTTTAAAACAAGATGTTAACATTATTATTAAAAATTTCACAATGGTTTCTAGATTACTTCTGACATATGCATCAACACTAACTCTGCCTTACACTTCTTTCAAAAATAAGTTTCAGGAGTTCTGTAATTATGGCATTAGCTGTATGGTCACTGATAGATTAATTTTAAAGAGTATGTTACAGACAGTTTTAAAATCACTAAGGTGTTGTAGATAAATTCTTTAATAAAATATAAAGATAAATAAATAGAATTTAATTTATAGGTTTATACCAAAACTACCATCCATTGTGCAATGAATTTTCAATAAATCTCAATAAGATACATAAACTGTTACTTATACATTAAAATTCCCTGGCACCTATCAATATGTTCTGTTGACATAATTCATTTTTCTTGAAGTACATTAATATCAAAATGCTGATTATGCTGACAAAATATTACGGTAAAATGAGATTTTAATATCTCACACCACAAAGAAGGTATCAGTGCAGGGAGATTAATAATTGCCCATCACAATAAGTGTTCAGACTAAGTACTGCCCAACTTTTTAAAAAAGGGTGTTTTCTGTATTATTCAGCATTAAAAGTTTATAAAATATTATATGGTTAATATAAAAATATTTCTGTAATAAGTATAATTAATTCAGAGCTACAATTAAATATTACTAAAAGGAACAATGCTAACGAGGGTTTACCTGTTTACATTTGAACAACAAAACAAATCCCAAAAGAAGTTATTATAAATTTTTTTCAGATGAGAAAATCATCTTTACTATAAAGAATAAGAGTACTGACAGAAAAATTAAAATAGGAACATCATCTTTATCACTAAGGGAGAACGAGAGCACTGACAGAGAAAGGCCCTTCTCAGCTTTGTTAGCTGCAGAATGAATGGAAGAGCTGAGATTCAAAGCCAGAACTGACCTTGAAGCCTTAAATCCGTAGCGTTTCCAACTGTTTAACTTCTCTTTAACAAGCAGAAAGGCCAAGTGTCTAAGAAGGCAGCATAAGGAAGTGCGGGAGGCAACAGCAGAGGCTGTGGCGACCTACAGAGAGCGCCTATCTGAAGGAGGCAGGTACTGCCCACGCGAGTGCGGCTGCTGCTAAGCCAGACTGCGCACTCAGCCTTGCCAGATAGTTTCTCCAAAGAAGGGAAATCCAGACTGTTTATGGGACATACTCTTTATTTTTAAATGTTTTAAATTGTAATGGATGCCCAGTAAAACATATCTAGGGCCCAATTTAGATAGGCACAATGACTCCACAAGTACGCACGCTGAAAGGCACACGAGGTCTGCGCACAGGTGTTTACAAGCAGGCAGGCTGCATCTAACTCCGGGAAGAAACTTCACTATAGGCACCCTGAAAATCTACACAACAACCAGCCTTCTTCAAATCTTTCTACTTGCCACATTCTTCTCACCAGAGCACTTACTCCTGCTTTTTGTTCACCTCCTAAAATGTGCTTTCCTACAGTCTTCAAGTGAACTCCTGCTCAAACTTCAGACCTTACCTCAAGCAGTGCTACCTCAACGAACCATTCTGACTACTACAAAAAATCCCCCAACAATATTTACGCCACGATATATCTCTACACTCTTGGCACAGTCACAATTTTATATTTGACTAATGGATCTGTCTCCCCTCCAAGGGACCATGAGTAAAGTCTAGGAGAACATGCTATGCTGAGTTTGTGCATCTCTGATGTCCCAGCATTTGGCATAGTGAATGGCACATCATAAGCACTCAATGAGTATTTGGTTAAGGAAGAGAAGAAGGAGATAAAGGAAGGAGAGCCCCTACGGAAGCCTCCATCAGTTGTCTTATCTTCTCCTGGCCTGGGCTTAGCTCCACTCCAGAGCATTACTGCTACTAGAGCACTCTCAGAGACGGACAGTTAATCAACAACTGAATGGAAACAAAAAAAAGCTCTATAAAAGGAGGAACAGGGAAGGTTACTGAAAGTACACATTCCCACTTAAGAAGAGAAGTTCGTGAAGAGATTGAGATTTTGGGTACTTCTAAAAAGTTAAAAAGTTAATGATGATATTATTACACTTTTAAAATAGATACTGAAAATCCACCCAAGTTTACTATCAGAAAAATGGTTCCCTAAAGACTTATTATAAGAACTACACTGTCTAGCAGAGTCAATTCAAATAACCTTAAAGGAAAGCTTTGGATCTATACAATTTCAATGTGCAAAATGTTCAGACAGCAAGGCACTCAAGAGTCAGTGACATTCAGTGGAGCAGAGGCAAGAATGAGGAGGGGCCACGGTATGCGACCCTTCCACCTGGACACGAACATGCTGGACTGGGGGCTAAAATGGAGTAGTTCTAAATTCAATTACCAAATCCTTATACAGAACAGGAGCAAACTCCGATCACGTCTTCTATTCCCTGTCCAGTGGGGCCACGAGCTCCCTGCCACCACCTAACAGGGGAATGTCTTCACCGACCCCTCTCACTTACTATATAATGAAACGCAGTCAAGTGGCATCATCTTGTCTAAGATGCCCCTTTCACAAAAGGAATCCATAGATATATTCTGGTATTCCCCAAACTAAATGGCTTCAGCTCCCACCACAAAACTTGTAAGGGGCCTCATCTACACTGAATCTGTATGACACTAGGCCTTCCCAGCAGTCTTAACAGGAGGGAGAAAAGGGGCAGACTCTGGGGATAAATAAGCTTGGGAGAGAGTGTATGCTCTTGATTCATGTACTAAAAACGGTGAGATTCCTGTACCATGAAATGTTTAAGCTAGTGTTCCTTAAATATCATAGGACCCAAGTAAGATGTGCGGGGAAGGCTCCCAACTCGGAGAAGCCCTCCAACAACTCCGACACTCAGGACAAGCACCACCGGAACATTCACTACAAAATGCATTTCTTGGCCAAAGTCAGAAGTTAACCAGCAACCCAACTACACAAATTTGTAACTTTAAAGATACCTGGGCTTCTGCTCCTATAATAAATTTCAGTAATTACCTTTATGAAACATTACCAAAATACCCTGGATAAGTATTAATTTCAGTAAATCTCAATAACTTATGAAGTATTGTTATCAAAATACCTATCTCTTTTCTATAACACATACGGGAAAAGTTCATTTGTGCAGAAATTTTCTAGCCATCTGCAGAAATTGATTCATTAATTTATTAGTCTTACATCTAACAGAACTCTAGTGTCTTGAACTTAAGAGTTATGTAGGTCAATCCTAGTATAGATGGATCCTAATTTTAGTAAATATGTTTATCAATTAGGCATATCAACACCCTGAAGAACAATGGTAGCAAAAATGAGCTAGACATAAATTAGAAAGGAAGTCACTCACATCTGTGCAACAAAGCCTTTAACATACATTTAACTGCTCTGTATATTTGGGTGGGTATCATCAGAAAAACTCACTTAATTAGAGAATAGGGTAAAAAACCCAGTGAAACCCACAAGCTCACAAACAGGTAATAATTCCAAAAGAAGAAAAAGGAGAATTTTTCAAAGAAAAAGAAAAATTTTTCAAGTAGATGGCACAGTGAGGTTCTACTTTATTTGTGACTTCAAAGCTTTCAAGTTCAGACTTCTCTATGTATTCTTTAAGAACTGCTAAACTAAATCAGGTCATAAGCAGCAGAGATTCTAGATGGGTATAAAAATATCAGAAGCACTAGCAATTTGACCATTTTGTCTTTCTGTTGCATTCCTACATGTCTTGTGATTTCTGTAAAATCACACACATGAACTTATTTAAATTCACCTCTATTAGTATAATTAGGATATACTAAGAATTATGGCATTGACTATTAGCATTACAATAAATAGATGTTTATTTATTATAATGCTAATAGTCAATGCCATAATTCTTATGGCAGTTTTATTGCCATAGTCAATGTTTATTTATTACAATGCTAATAAATGTTTGTGAGTTTGGTTGATCTTTTCCAGTAGGACAGTTCAAGATGGATTTTAACAGTTAAAGTTTACAAAAGGATTGCCATCATATTGTCTAATTCTTGGTATTTTGAATAAATGTCTTTCAAATTGCTGAGCTATCATGCTCTAGAAAATATACTGATGAGGAAGCAGAGCCATTATCATTCATATAGTGCTTAATTAAGAAGGTGTCCTTGGATTTTAGATTTAAAAAACTGTTTTTTAAAAATAATCACTATAAAAACTATTGCTGATTTTACTATTTGCATAGAAACTCAGTAATGAAACCAATTTAATGGCATTTCAGATGAGACAAAAGTAAAAATGGTGACATCGCCACCACCACAGAAAATGTACAGTGGTTTGGTCCCACAGTAATTCCCTAGGGAGTGGCCAGTAGGCATATTTTGTCCTCAACGAACGAACCTTTTAAGAATTTAAGTTAAATCTTACAGCCATGAATTTCTTTTGAAATCAGGAAGCACTAAGCAGATGTCATAAGATGGGTGTGTCTCATCTCTGACCACTTTGCCATCACTCATGAGACTCTGGAGACATGTGCCTTCTGCTGTTGCCTTCCTACTAGGCCTCATTCCTGACCCTTACATTGTTTTCCACAGAATGCTCCTCTGCCAGCCTCCACTCCACTGTCACCTCTGCAGGAAGACCTCTCTCACTGCTCTTAAGAAGCCCTGTCTTATTCACAGCCCTAGTTCCAGCAACCAGAACACAATCTGACACAAGTCTTCAACATGCACTTGCTGAATGCATGACGACTCCACATGCTACTTCGTGAATACAAAAATAAATCCCCTGACCATTTAAAAACAGGTGGACTATTAGCAAAATATCTAATCCTCAGTTCTAATTTGAAGTCCAGAAAAAGAATAAAAATCAACTTTTAATATCAGATTCTTCATATGTATTTGCTGTTTCTAGAAATGACTAAAAGCATGGCAAGATATATCTTGATTCTGAGAAATCACAGCAAATACACAATGACTCATGTCACATTGGGTCCTCAAAGATCTGATGACTCACAGAAGCAAAGTAAGTTTGGCATTAGTGTTTTAAATATACAGGTATTCTAATTAATGCATACACATGTTTTAAAGTGTAAAAGTTAACCAATGATCTATAATATAAATATGCAAAATGAGGTTAACAGAATTCCTGCTCTACGTCACCCTGCCCTATCACTGACTAAAAATTCTGTTCTTCAAGGTTTGATATGGCTTAGCTGGAACATCAAGAAATAACCATCTTTAGGGGGATAAAAAATAAAGTTTGCTAAATGTTGAGTCAAAGGCTTATAATCGTGGATACCCAAGTATGTGGTTCTGTCAAGTATGCTCTTTGTAAGTATTACATCAATCACTGTGATCTGTCTTTTTAAAAGAATGTAAAGGATTACATTTCAAAAAACGTAAGATATTATGGCAAAGAACTCTCCAAACTGGACCTTGCAATTCCTTACTGACTTTAAATACTCTAACTAGGTAGCATCCATCCTACCTGCAGTTAATCAAAACATTTCATTTACACACACTCAACTCAGACTAAAAAAAAAAATTTTAAATAAAAAATAAGGAAACTCATGAATCAAATAATTACCACACAGATCTATCGGCACAACTGGTCATTAAGGATAAATATCTGAAATAGCAAATACTGGAGAATAAAGGTTGTCTTCAACACTTGCTATTCATACAAAATGCCTGAAACAAAAGAACATCTGCAGTCAAAGGGACTTACCGTTACAGACTTCAGTGTCATACCATGGTATGTGCCCATAGTGTCGATTTTGAAGCCTTCCGTTTCTACAAAGAAAGAGGATTTACTATTAGAATTTATGTATTTCATGATTAATAAGTCTAAAGTAATGATCTACATTACATTTGGACAGTTCAATCATATAACAAAGCTTTGAATCTATTATAGATATAGTTAAATGATATACTTGTGAAGATAAAAAGTTTAAAAGGGATACTAGTCCGAAAATACATTGAATACACACCAACAAGCCTGTTGTATAGAAACTGGTTAAGACCGTCTCTACACTTGTGTTCAATAGTCATATAGTTGGTTGAGAATATCAAAAATTATACTGAATAAAATACTATATCATATAAACTCCATTTTACTCCTAATAATTATAGTACCACTAAAAGTACCTGTTATCGTGATAAGTCCTTAACTTATAAAAAGTTGTGTTCCAAAATTATGATAGGCATGCTATAATTTGTAGGAAAGCAATGTTGTAAATAGGAGCAAGGGTTCCCAGACAGAATTCCAATACGCTTTTCTTTAAAGCATCATGTATTAAATAGTTTACACACAGCAAACCATACAGTCTCTGTCACGACTACTCAATTACGTAGTTGTGGTGCAAAAGCTGGATAAACAATATATGTAAACAAATTGGCACAGCCTGATTTGGCCCATGAAGGGTTAGGTTTGGTTTGTGGGCTGTAATCTGCCAACCTTTACTTTACAGAATTCATTCCACAAGAAAAACATTGCAGTATGTAAAGAATGGGCTACTGTCTTTCAAGAGCATGAATTCAGGACATGACTTTGCCCAAAAAATGAAGTTAACACACAAAATTCAGTGCATCAAGGCAATACATCCTTTAGCTAAACTTAAACAGAGATTTCAGATTATGTAGGGAAAAAATCGTAAATATAAACCTTCTATTTGCTTCTGTCTCATTTTTTCATCAATCAAGTCAAGATAAATGAAGATCTCAAGAGAAGACACACTGGCGTTAGTCCCACTTCGCTGACCATATCTCTGAAGTGAAACCTGTGCACCGTGTAGGCTTTCTTAAGTCCTCACATGGAGACTCCAACCTACACTCCCCAAGCCCTCAGTGTATACATCTGTAATTTGGGAAACATAATTTGATATGTACAATATCTACTCTAAAATAACCTTTTGAGGAACAGAATGTTAATAACAACAAATACAATATATATAATAGCTTATTATAGCTTATTATTTTAGACCAGTCACTATACCAGGGACTTTATATTTATTAACTAGTTTAACCCCCACAATAAGCCTAAAAGACAGGTTCTGCACTACCATTACCATTAGTATTGTAAGTAACAAAGGCAGAAACTGAGACAAACCGCAGTTAAAGTAACTTGTCAAGATTCAGGACAAAGTCAGTGTGACGGACACAGACAATCTGGACCCAGAACCCATGCAGTCACCCAGGGGGAGGTAGGTACATTTATTCTATAAAAGAGTAGACAGTATTTTTAGGCTTTGTAGACCACAAAATCTGTTACAACTCAACAGCACTGACACAGCACCAAAGGAGCCACAGTCAATAAACGAATGAATGTGGCCACGGTCCAATGCTTTATTTACAACAACATGTGGTGGGCCAGGTTTGGCCTGTGGACGTTAGTTTGCCCAGACCTGCTCTTGACCACCAGGCTGTAGTGCCTCTCAAGTTGAGCGCAACCGCAGTAAAAGATAAAAATTAAGTGACTTGCCTTCTTTTCCTTTGAATCTTTCCTGGTCATATCTGTTGTAGGCAGCTGGGATAGGCTGTTTTGTTCGCAATGTGGGATCCTGTAGAAAAATTAATTATAAATTACAAGTTAAATTTTTAAATTGTTACTTAATATTCATAATAAAAACCACAATAAAGGTATCGTTTTCTAAGCTGTTTTCTTTAGCCAATGAGACAAAAGCTAGGAGTCTCTTGATGCTTATTTTCAAGATATCATCTACTACTAAAAAATTACCATCCTATTAAGGACAAGGACAAAGGACTCCAAGTAAACCTGCACCAAGGCAAAATGCAAAACTCTTAGATACTGCAGAAATAAAAAAGATGCACTTAAAATTTTCATACAGATTACTTAAATTTCTTTAAGAAACAATAAACTCACTCCA
The DNA here is from genome assembly GCF_000151845.1 of Pteropus vampyrus. Lineage (NCBI taxonomy): Eukaryota > Metazoa > Chordata > Mammalia > Chiroptera > Pteropodidae > Pteropus > Pteropus vampyrus. The sequence goes on from NW_011888841.1 coordinate 4,207,466, forward strand.
ATTATGAATTTTTCTTTAACAATAAAAAACCTTTTCATTCAAAGTTTATTGAACTGACTTTTTAAAGCCTTCTAACTGAATTATTCTCCAAATTGTTATTCCTTAAATTAAAATAACAACAACTATGACAATAAATCCATTACAAGTGTACAGGGTAAGATTAAAGTTAAAGTTAGTTATTATTTTTTAAATACTTAGAAAAAATTGCCAATCTAATGATGGATAATTTAATTCACAAATACTTTATCTAAAACTCAGTCTGATAATCGAAAAAAGCACATTTGTAGAATATTCCCAAAATTGCTTGGGAAATTCATGATATTCAGGAAAAATAAAATACTCATTTTGTTACAACAGGATGCTATCCCAACTCATACTCCAAATAAAAGATACTTACATCGGTTTGTCACTAGGCATATATTACCAAGTCTACTGACAATATTTATCTAAATACCAGCAAAAATTCACTTCTAAAAGGTTAAATACCAATGATTTCATGAACAAACCAAACTACTAGATCTTCCAAAGACTGTATTAATAGTCTATCAAATTTCAATATTTTTAAAATTCTATATAAAATTTAAATTTCTTTTTATTTGTTTATTTTTTCCTTTGTTGAATAATCATATGAAACTAGCTGGATTTTCAACAAAACTAGAGGGTCTGTGTGACCTAAAATACAGGCTTCATGTCACACATTAAATTTACTTTGAAAGGGTCCTAAGTGGCACCTCAAAGAGCGAGGAAGTCAACCTTCCAAACAGCTAAAACTAAGGCACAAGAGAAGGACCAGATAACCTATGAACAGGAGAAACACAACCCATTCACCAAGAAGTCACAGACACCAATGATTTTTAAAAGAGACCCAAAGTGGATGGTAATGGAGATTTATATTACTAACAGGGGTCAGTGACTGTCCCCAGCAACAATGAGCAGGCCAGCCACAGTTTAACCGATTACTCAGAGGGCTTCCCCTTAATGAACCCTTTCAGAGTCTGACCCAGGTATGTCTACAGTTAGGAATTCCTGCTGAGGTCACTTCTGATCATGAGGAAGGTTTTCACATCCTTCAGGTAGGTTAAAATAACAAAAGGTTTAGAATCTACTAATTGAAAAACTTTAAGATGAGATGTCTTCAAAATTACAATACTGAAAAGCCAATATCATTTTCATAAAACTATGAGCAGTGAAACATTCTCACCGCAGGTGCTGCATTTGGAGCTGGTCGCTGTTCAGGCGCACGCCCTTCTTCCCTGGCTTTGACAGACTGAAGAATCGCGAATATATTCTTAGAAAAATTCTGAAATACAAATGGATTTTAATTAAGCCCAATTAAAAGTAAAAACTCAAAGACAGTAAGTTAACCTAATAAGCAATTTCAGACTAAGTTTTCTTCCTCTCAATTCTGCCCCACTATACCATCATGAGTTATTATTGTTATATGCATTAGAAAAAATCAACTACTATGGGGAAATCGATCTAATTATTATAAACCCAGTGTCATTCATTTATTTCCATTTTACTAAAACTGTATAATTAGCTATAAATTTACTCATAGTCTGCATCTATTTAAAATGTAATCAGGATTTGTTAGCAAAAGAGGCTTCTTAACTCAATCACTACTACAGTGTCCCGCCCCTTACCCATGGCAGGTACGTTCCAGGGACCTCCAGGGTCCAAGGTGCTACAACTGCAGACAGTACAAACTTTAATCACTCTTCAACTCTGCCAGAAATGTGGCAGCAGCTTCTTCATCAGCAGCTGCAGCTTCTTCAGTAATTCTTATATTTTTCAGTCTAAACCTATTCCTGAATCTGTGTAACCATGCCTCACTTGCATAAATGGCTTCATGTGACTCGTTTCAGGGGATCCCTTGCTGATGTCTTCTTTTAAGCTCAATGCTTTTTGGCATAATGGATTTTTTTTTTTAACTATTTTCCAAAATACACAAAAAGTAATGAGAAGAAAGAGTAGCACTATTTTATATTTTTGCAAATCTCCTTAATATCTGGCTTGATAGAAGATAGCTGTATTCCCATATCTACTTCTACATTTAATATTTTTTGTGACACTTTGTTTTGGTTAAAGCATATTAAAGAAAATCTAGCCTCACATAGAGAACTGGAAAAGTAGTAGTATTATAATCATCTTCAGATGACTGGATATTCTTCTTTGGTATCATACAAAACTCAATGAGTGAAAGTTTCTCAAAGGTTACTGTGATGTGAAAATCACATCCATAAACTTTTTGCACTGTAAAATCCATTGGTCTCTTTTGTACTTTAAATGGATTTTTTTTCACCCACACAATAGCATTCATTGGTCAGGAAAATATCACTCACTGAGTTATGCAGATTTTCCAAAGATTGACACTGTATTTATACAATATCAGCAAATTACATCTGTTAATATCACCATGGAAGAGTCTTTAAGAATAAAGAAGCTGGTATGGTCACAGTAGCAAAAAGAAACTTCTAAAATCCCAATTTTCCCATTAAAGCTCACATTTTAACACTGGCAATAAATACTGTCAACGGCTTTCCTTAAAGGACAAACTTACTTCATTTTCGAAAAAATGTTTGCCGAATAGGTAAGTCTGAATAATGCAGTTATTCAAATAAAAAAATGGTTTTCTGTGAAAAAGCAGCTGGTTCAGCATTCAACTTAGACAACAGCACAAGTGCTATGCATGGAGATGACCGTCATAATTTGGTATGTGGCAGTGATTTATACGTTATGATTTCACCACGCAAATTCCTTGAAAGATGTCACTCAAGGTCATGATTTAATAAAATTAGTCAATTTTAAAAGTTCATCAAGGACATTATTAGTGGGTGAAAAATACAATGGCTACTCGTAAAGTTTGGTGCCGGTGCCAGCAGTTAAACCACCACTGCTTTTGCACCAGCAGTACAAAGGCCAAACCAGTGACAAAGGCAAATCGTCTTAATCTTATTAAGAAAATGGATGAAAATCTCACCACTTTAAAAATAATGCAGTGTTGTGTCAGAGACACAACTTTAGAAGATCTATCAAAATGTAAGAAATTATAAAAATGTTATTTCTGTAATAGAAGTACAGGTAGTAATTTTGTTCCTTTTAATGATCTCTTTTCATCAATTTTCCAACAATGAACAGTACTAATTTTTATAAGTTTGAAAAATGTGTTTTTAATGAGTATAAAATCATGTTGTTTTATGTAGGGTACTTGCAATGGTAACATAACAGGACATATTTATATTTCTGATGAAATCTTCAACTTGTCTTTTATTCCAGAAATTCAAAAACTAAGAAGACCCTAATACCTGGATAATAATGAAAGTCTGCCTAAAATCATATAGCCTTTTAGGGCTATGAGTACCTACAAGGTTTTTAGAGTTTGGAAGATTAAAAAGTATACAGAGAACATATCAGTCAAAATCATTTTTTGTTTTTAAAAATGTTAATACTCATAGAAGTAAACATAGCTACCAAACAACTCTTAAATTAACCTATTTTTAAAATTATACAGTGATGCCAGTGACACTAAACTAAATTAGAACTCTGTTTCAAAATGATGGTACAATCCTGCCACCTAGAGCTCAATAAAAATTATTCAACTTAGTTACTAGAAAACTTAATGTTTATTCTACAGGTAAGATGGGGCATATCACTTATGATTTATTCCACTGCTATGCAATTCAGACTTTTCAACACTTATAAGCACTGGTAGAATAATGTAAGTCACAATATTCAACTATGAGCCCCATATTAGGCAGTAAAAACGAGTAGTAACAGGTCACTTGATTGTAAATACAAATATTAACTCATGTTCTCAGATTTCTCTAGAATTTTAAGCTCTAGAGAATGATTCTTAATCTTGAGCTCGAGTACTCTGTAAAAGAAGTAAAAGTACCCAACAAAAATAATTCTCTCCTTTACATAATCTTTTCTAGTAGCTTTATTCTTACTAAATAGCACAGCAAATTTGAGGTCAGATTCCCAAATCCGCAAATGAAACTAGTTTGCCAAGACCGATGCTAAAGCTCACTTTCATCAGTAACCTCACACACGTCTATGAACTCCCTTGCCAAATCATCAATCACTATTAACAACTGTGCATCAATGGAGAATTAACATTTAGGAAAACTGGGAGGTAGCGGGTTGTGGGGGGAGAGACATGAAATTATGTAAGTGAAACAAAAATCAGTGCAACCTTTTTGGAGCTACATTAAGATACTGGACATTTAGTATCTTTCAAATTTTTGTCAGTCAAAATTTAAAGTACACGTCTCCTTCAGCCAGCATTCTGCTCCTAGGAACTAGTCCTGTTGCTATATACACGTAATGCCCAAAGGTATACGTACAAGAATGCTTTTTAATCCATTATTTCTAATTGTGAATAAGAAAAGTAGAGAAGAAGGAAGGAACGGAGGAGAAGGGGGAGGGGGGGAAATCCCACAATCCTGTAGAGCTAAAACAACAACTGACTCCGTTAATGAGGAACAAGTAAATATTGCTACGTCCACACAACAGAATATAATGTATAAATTCACACACGGAATGCTTGCAGACTGATTTTCTTAAGTTCTCTACTTTGTGGAGAAAAAAAGTTACTGATATCAATGACCAGAGAGCTTGCCATCAATAATCTGTTTATTAGGTTTAAGCAAAGATCTACTCAACAAGAAAATTGGGCCATTCCTTGGATTCACAAGTAAGGTGCAAATCAAAGGGCTTGCACTGTGAGTCAGACTTTTCCATCAGCTTCTTTGGTGACCAAAAACCAACCATGTGGCAGAACAGAATGGCATATATGGCCACTTAGAATTCTAGGTTACTGATCTTTCAGAAATAAAATCTGAAACCTTCTAATAGCAAATTTTAATCAATTCCATAACCAGCACCGATTAAATGCAGTCCCTCTAACGAATGAGTAAAATATCTGAATTACCTTTCCTGTGCTCTGTAAGATGGTCGTCCGTGTCCTCCACACTCTCTCTCTGCTGACGATATCTCGGGTCACATCTACCTCAGCGTCCACAAAACTCCTCTGTTTAAGAGCAGTGATATCATCATCTAAGTCAGTCTTGATAGTAGATCTTTTCTTAGCCATAATTTTGGCTTTGATTGCAGCAATTTTTTCCACTGACATAGCTTCAGACAAAGACCTGAAAGCAATTTCTTTTTTGAATTTCCATAGCAAGGATCTCTTGAGCACATCTTAAATATGTTTTGGTACATTTATAATTCTTGGTAAAAAGACTTTTAAGTGGCAATGATTAAGATTTTCTTATCTATAAAAATGACATACTTGATATTTCATGATCGTATCAGATTTTTATAGGTAAAGAGCCCAGAGCCTATGTAGAAATATTTTATGAGCGAATTAGTAATTTCTTAGAATATCAATGCAAAAAAAATTTTCACGGTTTTTCATGTTTCCCTCCTACCCGAAAGAGCAGAACTCATTAATATGTGTGCTTTTCTTTATATTTTCTGAGATTTGTATTTGCTAACAGCCCTCTATCTACGCAAATTATACAAACACACAAACACACCACCTTGGAGGCAGGGGTGAAAATGCATTCTTCAAAGAATTCAAAGTTTAGGTTATCCCTGAAATTTATTTCAAGGTTTCAACATATCAAATTCACAGTTGACAGAGGCTTTTTATAAGCCACATAAACAAATACTCCTTTTAATGTCTGGAAGATGAAACCCTATTTTGAGGTTTCTTTTTCTACACTTGATTTTAAATAACAGGTAAAATAGCAAAAGAGGCTATGTTTTCAAAACTATAAAGAAACACAACACTGAAAGTACAGATTTTAAGATAATAAGGTTAGTGTTTTTTCCGACAATGTAAAATGAGAAAAAGAGTTAAAAAGTGTTTGGGTACCTTAACAGTTGACAAAATTATTACTCTAAACACAAGATGACAATCTTGAAATACGTTTAAACAACATCTGGATAAGGGACAGGAATTCCTGCAGGTTTAAATACGGTAATATTACACAGTATACGAGTTTATTTATATTATGTATGGGGATGCTTTATAGCAGATGCTCAATATGTACCTAGTATTTGACTCATATAATATTATGTAACTTTCCCTCAAAACTGAAAGCATACAAATATACCTTGAGCCAAATTAAAATACTTTTCTAAATTATAATGAAATGTGCATTAAGCTTTTACTTCTAGCCAAGATGAAGTAACAGAGGCTGGACTGGCCTTCCTTTGAAAAATCAGTCAAAATACACGAAATGACAGATACTTGACATCAAGCAATGACTGTCATCTCTATCTAACAAATGAAACCAAATAAGTGAGCCCTGTATGTGCCAGTTTCTTGCCTTTTAAAAGTTTCCAACGTGACGCAGGGAGGAGAACCCAGGCAAAGCTTAGTGGACTTTGAGAAAATAGAGCTGCGTCCAGTAAAACCTAGGCAGCTGGAATTCATAGGCCAGAGAACCTGAGAATAGAGAGCTGCACTGACGATCTCCCTTGGGTATCTTCCAGCAGGATATTGCTTAGCACATGACCATGAGGAAATTAAAGCTGGGTGGAGAATCACCCAAGAGAATTAAGAGAGCAATGCCCAGGGCTCACAAAGGTGAAGAACAGCACCTACCCCCACCAGCCAGACTGGAAACCTCATATTCATGGGACATCAGGTAGAGTACTCGGAATAGACTTGTCTCACCTAAGGGTACAGAACAATCTTCCTACTGAACATTGTTCAAATAACAAATGTTAAAGAACAAGCCAGTTCCAAGTGATTTAACTATGTCTCAAAACTGAAAAAAAAAAAAAAAAAATTAAATATTTGATTGTATATGGCCTCATTAGCAAATTCTCTCAAATGTTGGAAGAAATAATACCAATTCTAAACAAACTCTTCCAGAAAACTGAAGAGAAGGAAATACTTTCCAACCAATTCTGAGACCAGAATCATCTTCATATGAATGAGAACAGACATTACAAGAAAACTAGACCTCATAAACATAGCTGCAAAATCTCCAAATAAATTTTCAAATCTAACTTAATAATATATAAAAAGGATAATACATCTTGACTATGGTAGGCAGCTTCTGAAATTACTATTTAATAATCTCAACCTTCTGGCATTCACACCCACACTTTAATCCCCTCTCTGTGGGTGTGTGTAGAATACTGTACAAGTAATAGGATGTTACTCTAAAGATTTGGCTACAAAAAAAAAAAAACTGTTACTTCTATCTTGCTTGGCCTCTCTCGCCCTCTTATTGGCTCACTCTGATGAAGCAAGCTGTAGTGTTGTGAAACCAAATGTGATGAAGAACCAAGAGACACCTCTAAGCAACAGGTGAAGAACTGAAATGTGTCTACCAGCCTGAGAGGAACCACATTCTGGAAACAAGCACATGAACTCGGAAGCAGATCCTCTTGCCTACGTATGAGAGTAGACTTGGCCAATGCCTTCATGTGGCATTGTGACACACCCTGAAGCAGAGAAGCCACCTACATCACCCCAAGACCCTGACTCTCAGAAACTGAGATAACAAATGTATATTGTTAAGACACTATGTTCCAGGTTAACTTGTTGGCAGCAATAACAGATAATAAAATAACCAAGTAGAGATTATTCATGGAAGGCAAACATTCAAAAAATTAATTCACCATGTTAATAGAAAAGAAAAACTGTATGATCATTTAAATAGAATCAGGAAAATACATTTGACAATAGCTAGTATTCTTTTCTGATAAAATATCAGCAAACTCGGAATAAAAAGGATTATTTCCTTAATCTGTTAAAAAAATTATCTACAAAAAAAAACCCTTTGCTAACTTGTTTATATAGTAAATGAATGCTTTCCCCTCAAATGAAGAACAAGAAGGTCTAATCTCACTGCTTCTAGTCAACACTGGGTATGCAAGTCTAGCCAGTGCAATAGGCAAGGAATAAAAGGCATCTAGTTTGGAAAGAAAATAAGTAAAGATGCACTTTGTGTAGACAACATGATTGTCTATGTAGAAAAGCCAATAAAATCTACCAAAAAAGTTACAAAGGATAATCAATGAGTTAAGCATGATTGCATGATTCAGGGTCCATAACCAGAAATCAATTTGTTTCTATACTGGCAATATACAATCAAGAATTTAAAAAAAAAAAAAAAAAATAGTATCAAAAAGTATGAAATACTTATAAAAAATAACAAAAAGACATAAGCCCCATACACTGAGAATTATAAAATGTTAAGAAAAAACAAAGCAGACTTAAATATCTCTCCATTATTAGAGAAATAAACCATGTTCCTAAGTCAGAAGACTCAGTATTTTTAATATGTCAATTCTCCCCCAACCTCATCTACAGATTCAATGCAATATCAATCAAAATCCCAGCAGGCTTTTTTGTAGAAAACTGCAAACTCATATAGAAATGCAAAGGACCTAAAACAGCAAAGCACCCTTGAAACAGAACAGAGCTGGGAGGCTAAAACTACCTGATTTCAAAACTTATAAAGAAAGAGTAATGTAAACAGTGTTACCAGCAAAAAGACAAACAGATCAACGGTACAGAATAGGTCCAGAAATAGAACTATACATGAAAGAACTGATTTTTTTTTTTTTTTTTATCCAGGTGCAAAGACCAATGATGCTGAAACAAGTGGCTCTCCATTGGCACAAAATTGAGCTTCAGTCCCTGACTCACAAAAACAAGTGCATTTTTATCCAGACCATACACAAAAAAATTAACTGAAAGTAGATCACGGACTAAAATGTAAAACCTACAACTATAAAATTTCTACAAGAAAATATAGGAGACAAACTTTGTTGACCCTTTTCAGGCAAAGATTTCTTAGATCTAACACTGAAGCACGATTCACAAAAGAACACACTGATAAATTAAACTTCATAAAAATTAAATATTCTGCTCTTCAAAAGGCAGCTAGGGGAATGAAAAGGGAAGTCAGACCAGGAGAAATGTTTGCAACGCATCCTTTAAAAAAGGGCTTGTACTCAGAACACGTAACAAACTTTCAAAACGCAATAATGAGAAAACAATCCAGTAACAAAATGGACAAAAATCTGAAGACACTTCACCAAAGATGACATAGGGTGGCAAACAAACATGTGAAAAGGTGCTCAGATCTTTTAATTTTTAAATGTTAAAATTAAAAAGCTTGACTATACCAAATACTGGCAAAGATGTGAAGAAACCAGAACTTTTAAACGCTGCTGGTAAAAATTTAACAGTGTAACCACTTTGAAAAACAGGCAATTTCTTAAAAAGTTAAATCTATAATACTGTACAATTCCTCGCCTAGGTATTTACTCAAGAGAAATGAAAACACGACCATGTAAAAACTGTACACTTATGTTCATAGCTTTAGTTGTAATAGCTAAAAAGACAGCAAAAGTGAAATGTCCATCAACAGGTGACTAGGAAAAACATTACATCCACATAAAGGAATAGTAATTCAGCAATACAAAAGGATGATCTATTGACACATCCAACACCAAGGATGAATCTCAAAATGATTATGCTAAATGAAAGAAACTGGACCCCAAAAAAGTCCATACTACAAAATTCCATTTATATTTAACTCTAGGGGGAAAAAAACTGATCTAAAGTAATGGCAGATCATTTGTCGCCTGGGTAGAAGATGTGGGGTGGGCAGAGCACAGGATTACAAAGGTATACGGGAAAGCTATCGGGGGACGTGACAGCCATAATCCCGACTGCGATGACCATTTCACAGATGAACGTACATGTGAAAACTTATCAACTTACACACTTTAAATACATGTGGTTTATTATATGTCAGTTATCCTCAATAAAGCTTTTTAAAATCTGCGTTGATTTAAATTGCTTGGATAAAACTTCCAAAAACCTGCATCGTGCCAAAGAAAAATTAAGAAGTGATTCTAACTATAGTAAAAACATGAGATCAACAAAATAAGACAAGAGGCCAAAGCCAGCCATGCCCGTTCATTTAGGAACAAAAGCTTCTATAGCTATTTCCCAACCACAAGAGAGTTGAAGAGTTGGAAAAAAAATATATGACTTGCAAAGCCAAAATACTGAATATGTGGCACTTTACAGAGCGAGTTTGCTGCTCCTACTATCAACAAGAGATTACATGATATATGAGTAGCTTGGATCATAAAGTAATTTTAAAAAGGAAAGACCAATGTAGTAACGCAATCAAAATTTTTCAGAAAGCACAATTAGCACAATGGCTTCCACTCCCCAACATACACATATCATCTTTGGAACTTAGGGCACAGAGGCACATAATGAATACAAGACGTAAATGTAAATGTAGACAGCATATTAATATCCCTCTTCCATGTGACCTTTCATATACCTAAACTGCCTACTTTTCCACTAAAGAAATTCTTACCTAATCTGTTCAGTCTGTACAATTCCTTCTTTGTGACCCTCCAAGCGAGCAGCCAATCTCTCTTTATCAAGGCGCACACACTCTTCATCCTGAAAACCATCACTGGTTAGTAAACATTTTAAATTTTTATTTAACTTCTATAAAAAAAAAAAAAAAAAAACACCATGTAACTTCCCTGACATAAATTCCCACTTATATTCCCACCCATAAAGTTCCAGGCATCACTGACCTTATGTCAATTTTAAGACTACTTTTAGTTACATAAAAACAATAACAATAAATATATGTTGGATCAAGTAAGAACAGAACTGACTGAAAGCTTACGAAAAAACTTGTTACTTTTTTCTTTGATTAAGTGGTCTTCTCATAACATATCACAGCTACTTTTATTCAGAAAGATATCATACAACAAATAAATTCCCACTCTTCAGGAAAGTTTATAACTAAATGTTATGAAAAGCCTTCGCCAGTCAAAAATTTTATTTTGGATCTAGATTTTTTTTTTTTTTTCCATCTGTTGCCCCGGGTCCTGAATCCGTCAGGACAGGTCAAAACACTAGAAGTGAAACTTTAATGGTTTTCAAAGTGTGTTCTTCCAAACACTAGGAATTCCCACAAAGTATGCCATGGGCCACTTTTTGACTGAATTCAACCTTGGGAACTCAGCTTTTTAATTTGCATATTAGAATTTCAGGTAAAATTTAGTCTGAAAAGTGGTTACTTAAAAACAAAATTTAGTAACTCTAATCTAGCTTAATCCCCATATTCAACAAAGGAGGACCAGAGTCAGGGTCTATGACTAACAGAATATAAAACTGTATAAAAAGCATTAGTATATTCAAGACCTAAAAGGACACTGTGCTCCAGTTCCTGCTCCAACATTGATCTCTCTTATAAAACTCTTAAGGCAAACATATTGCTCACATGAACACAAGGATGATATTTTAGGAAATGCAGTAAGTTTTTGCCACTAGTAATAACGGCGTAACGCTCATTACTAGAGTTCCTTCAGTGACTGCCGATTTTAAAAACTGCAGCCTAGATTTTAATCAGATCTGCATCCCTACCCTCAAGGTTTCTCCCTCTTAGCATAGTGCCTTGCAGGTTCTCAACAGATCTGCTGAACTGAAAACTGTTTATGTAATATAGCTGTTGAAGTAACTCATTTAACTAACTGCTCTGGAAATAATTTTATTCTATTTCCTGCAGATTTTTCAAATTAGTGGAATCCTAGGAGATGAGCATTTCTGACATGTTCAATTTTTCAATAATTAAACTGTGTTCAATAATTAAACTGTGAATTTCAGATTTTTCCAAAAAAAATGGTCTCCTTAAATTCACTCATTTTGTATAGTGGGTCACAACTTCCTTTTACACAAAGGAGTTGAGGGAATTTTCAGTTTTACTACCATAAAATGTGTGCCCAGCATTGTGGAATGGCTAGCAGCCAGAGTGCCTGGGTTCCAATCCTGGTTCTATGAACCTCCCAAGTCACTTATTCTCTCTGAGCCAGTTTGTTCGTGGATGACACACATAGTACTGCCTACTTCAGGAGCTTGTGGTAAGGATTATCTGAGCTGATGTATATGAAGTACACAGAACATCACCTAACAGAGCAATAACAATGAGCTGTCATTATTATCGTTACCTAAAACACATCAGGCCCTTGTCTCAAAGTATGATAATTAAAATTACATTATTTTAGTATCAAATTTTGATCAAACAGTCCTATCCCTTTAACAGCTATCTTTCTTGGTCTTAATTGTGTATGCTTTGCTATTTATGTAGCAGGCAAAAGGTATATCTGACTTTTATACAAGTGTGAGATGAAAAGATTTATGGTTTCTAGCCATGTGAACACTTGTGATGACTGTAAGTGTTATTCCTATGTTGTTAATTGACATATGACTGGTTTAGTCATTTCTCAGATCTTAAGTGTGCCTCTGCTGCATAATCTTCCACTTTCAGGGGCCTTCATATGTAATTCATCTGGGACTTGTAAAAAATTTAAATAGTATCACAAAATTCCTAAGGGTTAATCATCTCATTCAGTGCACTAGCTAATCAACAAATTTTCTTTCCAAAAGTAACTGCATTTCTTATGTGGCTTCTATTTCATGTGAACTATCCTTATTTACCAATATTAATATTCTACTTGCTGTCTATAAAATGCTATAAAAACATGTAACCTGAAATGTCAGTATTTTAAGAAGTAACTATAATAAGCATTTCATGTTCATAGCTCTTAAATGTGAAGTAAATTTCCAAACCATCTTATTCCAGCATTATGCAAACTACAACCCAAAGGCCAAACCTGGCCCACCATCTGTTCTGTAAAATTTTATTGGAATACAGCCTTGCCCATTCATTTACGCACTGTCTATGCCTGCCTTCACATCACAATCACAGTGTGGAATAGCTGGACAGATGAAATGGCCCTAAAAGCCTAAAGTATTTACTGTCTGGCTCTTTGTAGAAACACTTTCCTGACTCCTGATCTAGTCCAACATTTTCATCAATAAGGAAAATAAAGTAATTTGTCCATCACATGGCTTATAACTGAGAGATCTTGAACTACTGCTCAAGCTGACTGTCAACTGTTTAGTCTACAATTTTTCCAGAAAAAAGCTCCTAGGACTACTCTGAGCAAAGAATTCTTACTGCTACAGAATCCCAATTTCTGTAACAATATGAATCACCTCTAAAATCAAATTCCATTACCTCAATTCGTGGTTTCTTTGCTTCTGCTAAAACTTCATCTGCAGCCCGTTTGACTGTAAGAAAAAAAGAAGTAAATAAATGTATAGTTTGGGGATAGGTTTTTAAAAGTTCAATATAAACATGGACAAGACATACCTTGAGTAGACCGCTGAAGACCTATTTCTAGAGGGGCACTTCTGTCTATACTTGCTGACGTTGCTGAAGATTTAAAAAAAATGTGAGATCAATATTCGAGTACATATATTGAATATTATCATAAGTAAAATGCTGAAGATTTATTATATTACTTTATATATGGTGATTTCCCTAGCTAAAAAATAAGTTTTAAAGCAGCTTTGTAAATGCATTTTACTAGAAAAGATTATTGTGTATTAGAAAGTCTACTAAGAGTGCAAACTCATTTTAACAATTTAGCTTATAAATGATTGAGATAATCTGACTGAAATCAACTGGTCACTTCAAAGAACAGACTCGAATACACATGCATATAGAACTGTATCTATACATAAACATACATATATAAAGGAAAGGTTATCATTTAAGTTAGCAATCACTTTACATTGCAATTTTTAATTATTCTAATTGGTAAAATTTTTAAATTATTTTTTAAATTAAATCATTTAATTTTTAAATGGTTCAAAATGATGAAAAGATAACAGAGAGGTGTATCTCTCCCTATCCACCTAGTTCCTATCACCTTATGTAACTGCTGTTAGTCTCTTATATATCCTTCTAGGATTTCCTTTTGTAGGTACAAGAAATACAAAACAATATTTTTACGTTCCCTTTTTTTACACAAAGATAGTATACTATACATACTGTTCTGAACCTTCTTTTAACTTATCAAATATCACCGACATCTCTCGGTATCAGTACGTGAAGCATTTTTTAACCCTTTTTTTTTTTTTATAGCTACATGGTATTCTAGTGCATGGTTAAACTGCAATTTAAATAGTTCCAGATCAATGGGCAGTTCAATTTTAACAGTTTTTGTCACGATAAACAATGATACAATGAAAAATTTTATCTATATGTTGCTTCACACGTTTCCAAATTTACTTCTAGAATAAAGCTCCAGATATAGGATTTCTAAGTTCAATCTGTAATGACACATTACTGCCAAATTTCTTCAGCAGGGGTTGTATCAACTGACACTACAACCAACCATATATTATAATATCTATTTCCTCACAGCCTCACCAGAGTATACAATCAAACTTCTAGATTTTTAGCTAACAGGGGAAAAAACCAAAGCTATCTCTGCATAGTTTTAAATTTGCAATTCTCTCATGAATGAAACTAAGCATTTTTCATAATTTTGTCACCTTTTCTGTGAACTATATGAGCAAAATCCATTGTTAGTCTTTTATGTATATATTTTCAAGACCACTTTGTATTATTAGAGAGATTGGCCTTTTTACTGTGATGAATTGAAATATGATTACCCCATCTGTCATCTGTCGTCTTTTTTTTTTAATAACGCAAAACTCTTTTATTTTTACCATCCCACTTTCCACCACTGATTTGACGTGCCTTTTTAATCATGTTAAACTCACATAACTTAACATTTAACAGATAAATTATTCTATCAATTTATTCATTCATAAGTTTAAATTACTAGGATTTTACTGTTAAGTTATAAACTCTAGAATGGCTAGTATTTTCTTATTGCTCTCTCCAAATTTCTGACACTTACTTTATCAAATGAGTTTTAGAATCATCTTGTCCAGTGCCACCTATTCCTCAAGAAAACTACAGAGATTTGTTTTGGGATCATGTTAAACATAACAAATTATGTTAAAAACTGATTCTTCAAGATATTATGTCTCCCTAAGAACAGGGAATGTCTTAAGATTTGCTCAACTCTTTAATTAAACCATTAAATTAGTATTTTTTTTTAATTAGCAAAGCAATATTCTTGAAGACTAAAATAATTTGTCCTACAGAAACCACAGGAAATGACGAAGACAAATAAAGGGCAACTCTAATCTGGATTCTGAAAAGAAAAACCATTTGTTCTAAAGCACCGTCCCCAAACTAGCCTGTTTGTCAGGCTCACCTGAGATACTTTTTAAAAACAGAGAATCCCAGATTGTATATCAGAAGCAAAAAAAAAAAAAAAAAGGTTTTCAAAATATAAAAGCCTCTGCCTATCCTCCTAAACTACATCCTCTTCACAGCAAATTTAAAGGCCTTCCTCAATCCTCTCCTAGGATTCTCACCCTTTGCTTATCAGTATACTTTGCATGCTTAAGACAAGGATTTTGCATTTTACACAGCACCCTGCACAATGCCTTTAAGAAAAAGCACTCAGTAAGTGCTTGCTGAATGCCCAGTGAGGACAGTGCAGGAAGACAACACTCTTGATGATGGTCTTCCCCTCAATCTTGCTGTTAAAGTCATGGAGCAAAATATGGGACAAGACAGCTAATAATGAATCACTTAAAGGTAATAAACTCCACCCCGGGGAAGGTGAGACCAAACGATTCTGTTATATCAACTTATCTGTACTCTGTAAGACAGCAAGTTAATAACTACTCGACCAGGTACATACCTACTATTAACTATTGTTCTCAGTGCTGGGCATCTGACAGCTGTCTGCCCCTCTGAAATTGCCCTCTAGTCAGAGTGACAGACAACATATAAGTAAACAAACAGATACATTATTTCAGGTCAATATAAGGGATTTGATGGAAAATATATCAGGATGATACTACCCACAGACAGGGTGAGAGGGAAAACAATGCTATTTTATACTTCAGAATGGTCAGGTAAGCAGTCTCTGACAGAATCTCATTTGAGCACAGATCTGAATGAGGTGGTAAGAAGTGAGCCAAGTGACACTGTGAAGAAATGAAGGTGAATGCAGAGAGAATAGCAACTGCAAAGGTTATAAGGGTTAAAACAGTTAAAAGAACCAATAAGACTGGACTGCTGTGAGCAAAGGAAGAGTGGATGATGAGGTCAGAAGCATAAGCTTTAGGTAGAAGAACTAGCAGGTGGGTCAGGACAGGGAGTATGAGCATTATCATAAGTGATGAGAAGCTACAGGATGAGAAGCTGCAGGTGAGTGACACAATCGACTTTACTCGTTTTTCCAGACAGGTCACTCTAATGGTTGGCAGAGACTACCCTGTAGAAAACAACGGGTGGGGACCATGAGAGGGCTCTACAGTAGTTTAAAGAGGAGGCACTGAGCAGGGTGGGAGCAGACTGGTTAGAAGTTGGCAGACTTTTAAAGATGGAACAGATGTGGGATATAAGAGAAGGGAAATCAAAGGTTTATCCGGGGTTTTCAGCCTAGGCAACCAGATGAATGGGATACCACTTATGGAGATGGGAGCACTGGCGAATAGACCTACTGATCAGTTTTGTTCCCCAGAGGAGCAAAGAAAGGAATCGGCATTCTATTTTTGGATATGTTAAATTCCATATGCCTATTAAATAACCAATGGACGATATGGAGAGTGAATCTACAAATCCGAAGCACAGGAACAGGTCAGTCAGCATTGAAGGCAAGAAGTGTGCAAAACTGAATGAGAGGTGGACAAGGAGCAGAAAGAGAACCACAAGAGCCTGGGCTCCGAATGCCAAGCGAAGAAAGGCTCTCCAAGAGGGCACAGTCAACAGAAGCAAGTGCTGCTGAGGGGGCAAATAAGCTAGTGTCGGCCTCAAAGTGACTTCGGTGGGATGGTGAGTGAGGAAGACAGCCAGAATGGAGAGGAGTCAAGAGAAGCACGTAAGGAAGCAGTGGCAGTGATACCACACAACTCTTCTTCCAACGAATTTTGCAATAAAAAGGAGAAGACAAATGGAGTAGATAGTAGGAATGTGGGATCAAAATTTTTTTTGAATGAGCGATGTTATTCTATGTCTTCTAAAGAGAATGATGCAGAAGAAAAAACTGGTGATGCAAACAAGAGAAAAGCAACAATTTTCAAAGGCAAAGTTTTTGAAAGTGTGAAAGGAGATGGAATCCATACACAAGGAAGAGGGCACTGGCCTTAGAAGCAAGGACACTACATTCATGCTAACAGGAAAGACGGGAGCATATGGACACAACTGTAGGTAGGTCCATTTTCAGTAGGAATACAAATTCTCTTCCCACTGCTTCTTATTTCATATGGGAAAAAATGATGTCTACTTAAGAAAGCAAACAATTTAAAAATTACTCACATGCTTCACCATTGAGATAGCCAAGTAGATCTTTTCGGTCAGGTCTTCTAACCACAGGAATATTTTCAGTCTGAAATAAAAATTTTAATTAGATAGAAAATCAATTATAAGAAACTTGGTAAAAATAAACATCATGTAATGTCTGAATTTTGTTGCAACATATCTTGACAACATTTACATAGGATCATATGTTTAGAAAAAGACCAAACTAAAAGAACCTATTAAAAACTTGAAAAAAAAATCTAGTCTATGGCCATGCCACCCTGAACACGCCGGATCCGTCTGATCTCCGAAGCTAAGCAGGGTCGGGCATGGTTAGTACTTGGATGGGAGACCACCTAGGAAGACCAGGTGCTGTAGGCAAAGGAAGGAAGGAAAGAAGGAAGGGAGGAAGGGAGGAAATCTATTAAAAAAGTTAGAAATGCTAAAAAAAAAAAAAAACACAGCTTTGGCTTTTTAAAAAATCTGGAAAAATTTTAAGCATATTAAATTTTGATAACTTTACTCTTGAATTCAATTAATATATACAAAAGATAATCATTAGAAATGAAACAATGACCCCATCCCTCTTCAAAATACCAATTTGAGTCTTTTTTATTCCCTTCGCTAACTCTGTGTATTTAATTTTACTCATGTTTGTATATTTGGAGCAAGTATCTTTTTAGTCCCATTGCTTGTTCATTTTATGCAATGGTTCCAAAGTACTTTCTTTTCTCACACCCAAACTAGACCGCCTCAAAATATTCTACTTGAACTCTTCCAAATAAACTAACTTAGCCACTTAACAGTAGGTATATGTTGTTTAGGCACGGGAAAATTTAGGAGATCACACAGGAAAATATTAATGGTGGTTGTTTACTTTCAACATTACATTTTTTTTATCCTCAAGTATGTATAAATTCTGTAAGAAGTGTAAAAGATTAAAAAATAAAATCTGGAAACGTACCTATTTTGGTAAAATGGACAATTTTAAGTTCCTACATAAGCAATTTGTAAAGAAGTGATCAAAACAAATAAATCAAATCTGTATACATTAAGCACCAAGCTCTCTTTGGGCCATGAATTCAGTGAATCTTGTAATTACCACAATTTTCTCTATCATTTTTATAATGCAAACAAAGAGTAAGGAAAAACTAGTGCCTTCAGGATTAGTTAAAAACCCTTTCTCACTTTACATAAGCAACAATGAATGAAATAACAAGAACCTTTAGTGTCTCTGGCTACTGGACATTGAGTACTGATTTAATTTCACTGCACCAAACATTTTGCACACAGTGTTTACACACTCGATAACAGATATGAACAATATATATAATCACTTAAAACTAATATTTTTTAAAGAGGCAGCAGACTAACCTTTAATTTCTGCTTATGGGTATAAACATTTAAAAGCCCATAGGTTTTTCTATGCATTTGAATATCATAAATAGTTTAAAATTTTTAATTAATTCTCTTTAAATTACTATTTCTAACATACTTCAACATTTAATCACTAATAAGTCATGTACACGTTGACAGCCAACTGAGAAAGATGAATAACTACTCACATCAAAATAGGGGCTGTGGGTAGGGAAAACTATCTCAAAAATAGTCCACTTAGAAGAGCAAATTACACAAAGGAGTCAAGAGAATAAAACTATAGAACCCTAGAATTTTAGAACTCGCCCTCTCAAATCTGTCAAATATTTACCAAAAAAAACAATAGGATTAAATTTCACTTGAGTGAGGGTTCTAAGGGACACCATAATAACCACAGTTATCAGTCACACGCATCAAACATTCCCCAAAGACATACTCTCTACACCAAAACCAAGTATCTAGATCACCTATCTTACCCCAAAATGAATGGATATAGCCAACAACATTCTAATTACCACCTAATTCAGTTTTTAAAACTCTAATATGAGTTAATGTGGCTTTATAGAGAGATGCTTCTATTTTAATCTACTAGTTCTCCAAGTCCCAAGTAGTTTCACCCTATATACTATTTTTTCAATACAAATCTGACAATAAATATGTATTTCTTGTTCTAAAAAGCAATGTCCAAACACTGCAATGTAGAAAGCAGGCAAAACTAAATAGGAATTTATCAATAAAGTTGGAAAAAAAGTTTACTGACTAAAAATTAATTTTAAAAAGTGGTCTATTAATGTTGATTCTTTCTGACATCGAAAAAGTTTTAAGATTAAACTGGAGTTCTGAGTATCAGGGTCCTTCCACAGACTCATAAATTTTTTTAAAACATCTCTATAAGTATCTTTAAAACTTCTGTTGTAAACACTACCAACATTTTACATGTAATAATCTGCATAATCACAATAATCTAATCGAGAACCCCCAGG
This sequence comes from Pteropus vampyrus, assembly GCF_000151845.1. NCBI lineage: Eukaryota > Metazoa > Chordata > Mammalia > Chiroptera > Pteropodidae > Pteropus > Pteropus vampyrus. The sequence goes on from NW_011888841.1 coordinate 4,227,078, forward strand.
AGACTTGCATACAAACCAACCTTTCATTCCCCCCCATTAACAGCTGACATTCTACTCTGCCATCTTGACCACAACTCAAAACTCATTCTTTTGATCTGAAACCCTTGGGGGAAGTTACCCAGGGCAAAGGATACCTACTATTAATTAAATCGAAAAAGTTTTAAAATGAATTCTACTTACGGCAGCACGTCGGACATAAACAGGATGAGAAAGGTGCACATTATTGAGAAGAAATAAGATAGAATCCAATGTGTAGTACTCTCTGGGTTGGCCTTCCTTTCCAGTGCTGAAATAATTAAGGCAAGAGTTTAACTCACAATTCTATTTCAACTCTTTAGGCTTAATCACATGTATTAATTTACCTATACCCACCTTGCTATCCAACAATGGATCTAACATGGCTAACAAAAATACAATGTACAACATTTAATAAGTGCAACTGTCATTAAGGCAAAAGAAACACGAAGGCAGACAATGAAAAAAAGCAAGAAGTGCATATTCATACTCTAAGGCACTACACACTTTTTAGAATTTGACACAAATTAGGTTCTGGGCTTTGTCAACAAACAAACTAATCAGTAACACATTCAAGAGGATCCATAAGAGAAAAGAATCAAACTGATTAGGAGAAGCACAACTATTACCGGTGATAAACTTACAAGAAATTTATCCTATGTCTCCTAAGTAACATTCTCAAAGTAAACACAACGATAAACTTCAGAGGTAAAATTCTGACATCCTTCAAATTAAACTTATGATGGAAAGCCAAAATAAATTGTACCTGTGATAAACAATGTAGTCTAGGGGTGTGAGATGTTTAATGAAAGCAAATAAAAACTTGCTCAACAAATGTTAGTATCCAATCTCCCCCTACACTACATTTTCCCCATCTAGAAATGTCAAAGTATCTGAATTCATCTGAATACTGCCCAGTACAATAGGCCCCAGACCTAATTTTCTAGCCTCCATATCCACTTTTCCTCTAAGTTGATTTATTTCAAATCACACATCACTGTCAATTACTATACTATGAAATCTAATACATGGGTAACAACTGGGGTTTTTTTTATGATACAGAAAAGCAAAATAACAGCATACTGAATGTGACAGGTAGTTTTACGCTATGAATACAAACATATATACACGTACACAAAGATTAAAAGCAAATAAAGATATATTTATTGGTGTGATTCACTCTTGCAAAAGTTTGATTCTAAGCAATCTTTTTTTCACTACTGTCTCCACTAAATTGCTGTCGAAACATTTCCTTTCCAGCATTCATGCCTTTTAAGTATACAGTTCCCTTGTCCTGAAAGACCTAGTTCACCATTTCACCCTCAGAATCCCTATCCATTAAAGCTTATTCATTTGTTCACTCATTTATTCAAGAAAAATTTGTAGCATCTCTACATGCCAGACTTCTATGAAACTTTTCCTAACATTCCAAGCTGGAAGTGACTGCTAAGACCTAGAGGTTGCAGCTTCTCTATTCTGATTAGATTAACCTCTGAGGCAAAGACCAGGATCCAAAGAATTTTCCTATTTCTCAGATTGAACCGCTCAACACCCAGACTTCTCCTTAACCTTTTTTTAAAGGAAAAAACAAAATCAATTAAAACTCCAAATTCAATTCTGTCTGTGCAAATTCTTTGGAAAGAGCAAAACATAGGAAAAATCAAAATGTCATTTGTTAACATTTCATAAAGCTAATGAAATCACAAGCCCTGGAAGCCAAAAAACAAAAAATAAAATCCGACCAATCAACTACCTTTCCCTTAATTTTTCATCAACTCTTCATGAAGCCCACTACGTCCATTTATCAAAATGAGTACGGAAGTTCTAGCCCAAGGGTCCAATTATCCAAATGAAACACCCATGAAACAAACATCAATAAAAAGGCCCAAACGATTCTGACCCATCCCTACATTTTTTAATGACTTAAAATTCAAGACACCCCACGTGGATCGATGTCTGAAAACACTTCTCTTTAAAACACATTTCCCAAAAAGCACACACACACACCATCAATTTCTGACTCGGATCTGCGAAGCTCACTCCATGTTACCAGCAAGTTTCTCCCTGAGGAAACTCCTGCCTGCACCTCCAACATCATCTGGATGACTCCTCCAAAGCCACCAAACCTCCCCGTCCTAACTCCATGTAGTGGGTTCCCTGCCCTCTCTCCTCCAGGAAATCGCGACAGGAGATCAAATTGACCAGGAGCGGCAAGGGCCAGCGGACAGAAACAGCCACAGCACAGGGCGGCCTCGAAAAGGCAGAAGCACTGAAAACACAAAGGGGCGTCCCCCGGAGCGCACCCGCACGCGCGCCGGGCACCCCACACGCACCGGCGAGACGGCCGGCGAAGTCAGAAGCTGCCCGGCACCTTCCGCCTTAGCTTCACCGGGACCGCGGGGCACGGGCGACTCCAGACGCCGCTGCCCGCTCGCCCTCCTCACCG
>NW_011888841.1:4230366-4301689 GCF_000151845.1 Pteropus vampyrus
GCGCGCGCACCTGCGCGAAGGGGCCGCGCCTCCGACCCTAAAGCGCGCGCTGAGTGCTCGGTGACTACCCCTCAGTGCGGCCAAAGGCTCTCAGGTCCCTCCTTTGGCGACGATGGAGCTTGGCGAAAGATTTGCAGAATAATAGGCTTACCTTCCCACCTAGGTCGGACCCGGGCCTAGCAAGTGGCCTCTGGATCTTAGTGATTAAGCCCCTTTAGAAGGGCGAGGTTTGGGGTCGTTTGAGCTTTGGTGGATTCACGTACTGGAAAGGACTTAGTAGTCCAGCGGCGGTCAGTCCGGGGCACCGCATTTGTTACTGCTGTTTGACCTGGGTCAAGCTATGTACCTTCTCAAAGCATCAGTTGGGTGATGGAGAAAATGGACGTAGAATGAGAATTAAGTGAAAAGGTCCAGCAGATCATCAAAATGTCACAAATGGGGAATCTTCCCTCGCAGTTCCTTAGATGATGACTTTTTTCCATCCTGATGAGGGAAAAAAAAAAAAAAAACATCACCTTCCACCCTGGCCATTGCCAGTATGGAGTTCGCACCTCCTCCTCATGTCTGCATGAGTTTTCCCCGGGGAGTCCGGGTACTCTGGTTTCCTCCATGTCCCAAAAATGTGCAGGTGAGGTTGTGTCTCCATTGTCCCAGCCTGAGTGAGTGCGGGTAGGTGCGAGTGGCCCTGTGATGGAAAGGTAGCCTGTCCAGGGTGGGTCCCACCTAGTACCCTGAGCTTGTTGGAGAGGCTACAGCCACCCACCGTCCTAAACTCAAACGGGGTTAGAAAATCATTACCTTATTTGTTTTTATCATTCTTAATTGTTAGCTCACTATGATTTCACACAGGCCTGCACTCACTCAGATGTAGAGACACCAGTGAACCTCACCGTGCACACCTTTGGGATGTGGGCAGAAATACATGCAGCATGGAGAAAAGTGCACACCACCCAGAGAGTCGCTTTGGCCTGAATACAATTTTTTTTTTTTTCTCATCAACGTTATAACTAAATGACCTTGAAGAAAACGATGTCACTCAAGGACATGCTGTATTACAGATAGTGTCCTAAGGAGGTAATCAATGGTGGGATTATCCTTTTCAGTAAGGAAACCAGGGTGACTGGGTTTAGTGTTGTTGTAAAGGATAGTGGTATGTGAATGAGACAACAGTATTTTATAGGCGGTTAGGCAGCTAGCTGAGAAGTGTTGAGTGTTTTTTGTCAGTAAAAAAGTGCATGGCTTGGGGAACAATTAGGTTCAGTGGAGACCCTAGAACTGTCAATTGAAACTTCCATATGCTTTAGCACTGTTAGTTAAGGCTCTTTTGACAAGAAGGGTGTACTTTGGTGGCTGGACCTAATGAAAGACTGAATAATCCTCCTAAGAGTCAGTACCGATCGTGCTTGTTCAGACCTTTCATGAAAAACAACAACAAAAAAAAAGATTTTTGAATTCAGGATCCTGGAAACAAAATATTTTGATAGGCTTCATTTAACTTGAAAAGTATACTACAATCATTAAAATATATTTTTATTAACACACTTTTTTGTATGTATAATTAACCTAAGATGTCTTTTTGCATTGTCAGTTTTTTCCTAAGTTTTGTAAACAAGGGTTTCCCATACTTATTTTTTAAAATTTGAAGAATGCTAGAAAATTCTAATTATGTTTTTTGACCTTTCATGTTTAAAGCAGTGATTCTTTTTTACCCAATGGCCATTTTGAGAGTTTAGGCATTATTCTGAATCTGGGACCTAAATTGAGAAAAAACAAAAGTAGTTGCTGGAGTGAACAAAAGTTATAAATATCTAAAGACAAGAAATATTTACAAGCAACATTGTAAAAACAGCAAAAGACAACAATTGTATAAGGAACTAAATTTTTTCAAAAGGAATCTTTTCAAAACGATTTAAGAATCTGTTAAAAAAACACTGAGAATTAAAATATTTTAGTGACAAAAGGGAGCCTCCTACTAATTTGGCACAGGATAAAAATTCTTTTACAGAAAAAAAGACCCAAATTCTAATTTACTCTTTTGTATATTATTCAGATATTGACTATATAAGATTTATAAATATACATTTATGCACATTTGTATTTAGGCATTAATGAATATATAAATATACAAATAATATATTTAAAATTTTTAAACTATAGCCTTAAATTATGTATATTAAAATAATGTATAGATAATATTAAATTTAACATCTTAAACAATAATAACACTTAAAAAGAAAGTTATATTGATTGTCATACAGTCTTGTATTTCTCTTTAATTACTATCACCTAATATAGTCAACCAGTCATATTAATTATGATATTTAACCAAAATAACCATCTTCTTTTTCTCCAGACAAAGAAGAATACCAGAAGACAGAAAACCAATAATTTCTTAACTACTGTTTTTCATAAATGTGCATTTTATATTATCTTAACAATTTTGAGGTGTTAAAATAAGCACACATAGATATCACTCAGACATTTGCATATTTTCTTAATCTATTGCCATTGTAAGAAATAAGAATTTTTAAAAATTGTTTAAAACCAACCAATGTTTTTTTATCTGCTTTTTACTTAGAAATTGCCCAGGCATCAAAAGATTAGTTATTAGTTAACTTAATCATTTGTCTAAAGTCTTAAAGTTAGTTAGGGATCTGTAATTTACAATTATCGTGAACGCATTAATTTTAATCATGTTATACAATGATAAATTAACTCTCAAAACCAGCATAGGAAATTTAGTAAATTTTAATCATGAGAAATTTAACCCTAGTCTGTGCAAAACAAAATATTGTGTTGACATTGTTTTTACATGGTAAATTAAAATTTACAAACTCTTAATCATGCCAAAAGCTCTTGTATTATAGCTATGTAACCAGGGCTATTCAGTAAATGCACTTTTCAGGATTCACAAAATAAAACTGAGTTTGACAACTTTTTTTTAGATATCATGACTGTATATGAACTGCATATTCCTAGAGTGAGCACACAACTGAATGTTTTTGTTCGATCCATTAGTTAATCTTTATATTTTCAAGAGAAGGAAAAGCAGAACAAAATGAAAAGCGGTCATCTTCAGACGAATGTAAAATTACCACTGCAAAAAGCTAATACTTTCTTTGCAAAGAGAGAAGAGAAATTTAGATGTGGAAATACCCATTTTAATGTGTACACACACAAAAGAGTGTTATTATAGCTGATTTAAAGACTAACTTGGGCCCTTGACAATTTTATCATATAATTAAAAAGCCAAACCTTATCAGTCTACAAAATGTGGACATGAAGGAGCAGGTGTCTCCTTCCATAAATTAGAAAAGTCTCTTTCTTATACACAAACAAGACAATTTCCTCATGAGGATTTATTTTTGTTCTAAAGCACCTCTCAAATGAACAATCTTGTTCTTGTCAAAGGTAGCCAAAGTGACTAGTGCAGTTCTAAATTGTCCCTCTTATAATTGTGACAGAGAGATAAGCACACAAGTTAACATTAGGGTGTTAAGAACATGAGGGAAGCAGGGTTTGGGGCATAGACGTGGCAATTTTCAATTGAGAATACCCTGTGAAAACTGCAGCTGCTTCCTAAAGATGGTACTTATGAAACCTCATGTCTCTGGAATTTGGCCAAAGTCTAATCCTCACCAAACACAGGTGGGCTAAACCTCCTGCTTGTAAGCAGATAAAATTAAACAGAGCAGGGACACAAAGACAAGACTAAGGAGGAAGTTTTTATGTAATTTTTAAATGGAGACTCAAGGCAAAGTTGGTTCAAAGACACTTTGAAGGAACTTTGGGAGCCAGGTCAAGGATAGATGTTCAGGGCCTCTGCATGTCTGCTTCTGACGGACCATAGGAGAAAGGGTTTGAAGGCTACAAAACAATTTCACTAAGGAACAAATACAAATCTGGTCAGATAACAATAGAGTTTTCCTAGGAAAGGGGATAAAACTCAATGTGAAGTACTTGAACAAAATGTTGAAACTCAATTAAATATACCTCCCCAATCCAGGTATAATGGCCTTAAGCAGAAAGAGACACAAGAGATTTCAGAGGTCCAGACGAGAGAGTCTGGGGTCCCAGTCTGTGGCAGTGAGGATCTCTGCTGAATCTTGACAGAAACATGGATTCTGTCAATGACCTTCAAAGACCAGCAGGAACACATTGTGGAGAGAGGAGTACCAATCTTTACATCATAAAGAGTTAAGAGATTCAGGGGAATATGCTTTTTTTTGAAATGCCACCGAAATTTCTGTCTTCAGTATGAAGCAGATAATTTACTAAATTATAAACATGAATTTACACTATGTGCCTCTATTAAATTTTACAAGACACATACATTAATCTTCTACATCAATAGTTAAAGCTTTCCATACTAATAAATGAATTTTTTAGTCTCAAATATGATTGTATTCTCCAGTGAAGTTGAAAACATAGCTCCCCCATTCATTCTCTTTAAATTCATAAGAAAAGGAAGAATAAAAATACAAGGTTAACCTCTTCTTGACAGAAGAAAATGGACAAGGCAAAGCAACATTGACCCTTGTAGAGACAGAAAAGACAAAATTCCAGAATGCAAAGGTTAGAAAACGTCTATCACAGAACACTGTTTGTTCAACACCGGATGGCACTCAGAGTTATTAATTTGCCTAGTACAAGGGTTATAGACCACCAGAGATCTTCAAAAAAATAATAATTTGCTCACACTTCAAAAAAAACAACACATTTTCTGGTCTTGGCATTTGAGTCCATTGACCCAGAAATTTAATAACACACATTTTATGGATATAGAACTGATATAGAAGTTAGTACTTGGCAGAAAATAACAGCAAATACTTTCATTAGAACATACCAGCTGCTAATTCTTCAGAAAACTGAAGTGGTAAAGTTACTACATTCTTTAAAGGAAGTTCCCCTAATCAAGGACGTATCTTTTATTTCCTATGTAAAAAATATACCGAGGGCATACTTGGTTCAAAAATATTGCTCCCAGTTCTTCCATGTAGGTATAAAATACTCACTGGGTTTCTTTCCCCTGTTCTCCAGGCTCAGAGCATTTAAGTATCTTTCAGTTTGACAAAATATCTAAATAAATCTTTAATCCTTTCCATTTTTACTATGCAGCTGCATATTCTAATGTACCTAACAAAAGTATTTTCTTATTCATTTCATTCTTGAATTAGGATATACGTCTTCTGAGTATAAGAAGTTCAAATAACATCTGACACCTCCATTGTTACAGCTTTTTATCCCTGGGTTTCTATAAAAAGACTAGATAGGTCCTCGTGTTATAATTAAAAAATATATATGTATTTGGGTTTTGCTCCTGGTTTAGTTCCTGGCACAGAGCTCCTAAAACCTTGGAATTTCCTGAGTGGTTGAAGTGTCTTTTGTTATTCATAACAAGCCCCACTCCCCTGTACCTGAGTTTCTGTTAATGAGGCGATTCCTGGGGCTTTCTTATTTAGTTTCAAGGGAGGGGTTGGCTGTGTTTAAGGGTTGAACATTCAATACCATGCCTCTCTAGCACCAAAGGCCAATGATTTCGTCAGTCTTGCTTATGCAATTAAACTTTGATGAAAACTCTCGAACAATAAGGTTTCAGGGGAACTTCTGGGTTAGTGAACATATTGATTTGCTGGGAGAGTAGTGTTTACCTGGAGAGCGTCTGAAAGCTCTGCAACCAACCTCCCCACAACCCAGTCCTGTGTGTCTCTTTTATTTGGTGGTTCCAGAGGTGTATCCTTCATAATACAACTGTAAGAGCAGCGCTTTCCTGAGTTTTGTGTTTTTCTAGCAAATTATCGAACCTGAAGAGAGGTTGTAGTAGCATCCAAATTTGTAGTTGGGCAGGCATAAGTGCAGGTAGCCTGGCCTCCCCCTTTGTGGATGGTGTTTGAAAAGGAGGCAGTCTTGCAGGGCTGAACCTGCGGGGGTGTTTGCTAACTCTAGGTGGTGAATGTCAGCATTGAATTGAATCATGGAACACCCATTTGATGTCAGGGCATTGGAAAACTGATTGTTTGGAAAAGCAGCAGTCCTTCTGAAGCTTTCCTGCAAAATAATAATGTGTTGTAATTTTTGTACTTGTAAAATAAGAAACTCTATAGTGCCAAAAGGCTTACAATGAATTTCAGTAATGGTTTTCTCAACGTAAGAAACATCCAAACCTGTAGAGAATTTTAATGAGTTTATTTGAGCCAAACTGACGACAACCGCCAGGAAGCAAAATCTCAACGAATTGAGAAAATGCTCTGGAGAATGGCAGTTTTGCAGTTTACTTTATACATTAGAATCAAAGGAGGAGATGTAAGGAGGATTACATGAAATCCATTCATGGTAGATTAAGGGAGAAGGAAAAAGCAAAGGAGGGAATCTCTGAGATTGGATAAAAAGCAAAATGGTGAGACATACTTCTTTTCATGGGTTGGTCCAGGATAGTAAACGTTTACAGCACATAGAGGTGTGATGCAGGGAATAAGAACAGTGAGGGGTTCTGTGGTCTCCTGTTCTGCTGCTGGCAGTTGTGTCCGAAGAGATCTGGAAAAGATTACTCTGACATTTCAAAAGGATATTATCTTAGATGTAAAAAGACAACAGATGGACTCACTGGAGGTAAATATTAACCTTTGTCAAGGAAGCTGCAGGTGACCCGCTTTTAGTTAGGGATTTTTATGTTCCGACCATTTTGCGTGGTTACTTTCAGTCTTTGAGTTTGTAAGGCCTGCCTTGCAGGCCTCTTCTGAATTTGTCAGATTTGGTATGTGGCCCCTTTTTCATCCACAGTTTTAAGCCAATGTGATTTTAATTACAGTCGCAGTATACTTGGGGGGAAAAACAAAAGGGGGAGACATTGTTCAGTCTATAACAATGCATGGGCACACAAATTTGTTTTCCCTTTTCAGACAGGGTATGTAATAGTGAGGCCAAAGGGAAAATAGGACACATCTTTATGAACCGTGAATTTTACACCATGTTCACAAAATTGAAGAAAAGATATGTTATCTCTTATGGGCAGGTACTTTGTTGTATACTGTGCCTAAAATGACCATCAGTAACTGACACAGGGAAAGAATGAAGTAATATAGTAAAACAAAAACAAAATTAGCGCAATGCAAAATTCACAGAATGTTCACAAAATACACAAGACAGTAATGAAATATCAGGCTTTCTCTAGTCTGTTTTAGGTTATGTAGGCTGAAAAATGGCGGTGGGCTGAAAAAAATGGTCCTTCCCCCAAAATATCCAGGTTGAATCCCTGGAACTTTTAAATGTTATCTTACTTGGAAAACTGAGTCTTTGCAGATGTAATTTGGATATAGACCTTACGAAGATCATCCTAGATTATCCAGGTGGGCATTAAATCTAATCATTAGTGTCCTTATTAGGGACAAACAGGAGAGGCCATGTGAAGAAGCAGTGATTGAAGAGATGTGGCCACAAGTCAAGGAAGCCAGGGAACACCTGGAGCCACGGGAAGGTGGAAGAGGAAGGAAATGAATTCTCCTTTACAGTAGCCTCTAGAAAGAACACCGACCACTCTGCCAAATTTTATACCTGCAGCATCCAGAACTGTGAGAAAATAAATTTCTGTTCTTTTCAATTGGTGATAGTGAGTTAGAGCAGCACTAGGAAACTGGTAAAATAGCTGACCCTGGAGGGCTCACAATCACACACTTTTTTTTTTTTTAAGTTTCTTTGGAGGGAGAATTTGCAAAGCTTCCCAAGAGGGCTAGGGTCCACAGATTGGACCCACAACAGAGGACCTCCCTTAAGAGCCCTTTTGAGTAAAAGATCTAATTTAGTGAGCTTAGCAGCTTTCAACGTAGGCAGGGGATAAACCTGCTCTTGATGGCAAACAAAATGTGTGAGCTTTCATTGACAATTTAAGCAATAAAAACACAAGTTAAAAAAAAACAAAACTGTAAAGGTATGTCAATTATTTGAAACGACGCCATGTTGAGTGGTGAAAAAAAAATAGAAGTTATAAGGCTGTATTTACCAATATTCTTTTTATTTTCCGAGAAACTGTGCTAGCAAACTATTGCAACAGATGTGGTCCATGGAGCTGAAGTGCCCTCTACCAGCCGCCCGCCCGCTCCTCTGCTCCCGCGGCCGCAGGGGGTCTACGCCACGGCGGTTGGGGGGGCTTAGAAGCTGGAGGGGTCTCCCCCGGACACGACGACGCCCAAGCCTGAGCGCAGCGTCTCCTCCTGCCTTCCTGCAGCCAGTCTCCCGCCACCGCGCCCTCCCGGCGGCTCCCGGCATCTCCGCGCCTGGGTAGGACCTGACGCCGGCCACTAGCTGTCTCTACGCCTTGAGGATGTTCGCGTCAAGGAGGTAGTAGAGGCTGTTGCTGTCCATGTTGCAGCCAAGGCCACCTGCGCAGCCGTCAGCACCTGCGAGTCTCTGGGTGACAGGTCCAGCCGTACTTTCGACCCGGAGCTTCCACGGCCGGCCTGGGCTTCGCGGGGCAGCACCAGGAGGCAGGACGCAGGCAGGGCCAGGCCCGGCGCCCGCGGGAGTTTCGGATGCGCCAACCTGGTCAGTGGTGAGCATGGTGGTCAGTGGCCGGCCGCGGCCCGCAGCGCTTTCTCTGGGCTCCCGGGTCCCGCCCCGTGGGGCGCCCTCTGTGCCGAAGGAAGACCTGGGTATGGCAGGGGCTGACCGCAAGTCCTCCTCCCCAGAGCCTCGCGAAGAGCAGGCTGCCAGTACAGTCTTGACTCTGCTGTGCTGGGCGTCCCACACTGTGTTCTCACCATGCACGAACAAACCGCGTGCTTCTTACTGTGCTACTGTACACATCACGGTTACCACCAAAAGTCATCACTTCTGTAGCTACCCATTCAAGCACAAAGAACTTGAAAATTATGATATATCATGGTTAATTCAGGCATACCATTTTTGTCTGAAGTACTGTCATTGTGGGATCCCTTTTAAAAAATCTGTCCAATGAATTCTGGACTTAACCATAGGTCATCTCTGCTATATCAAAATTAAATGGTGACATGATTATTTCACCTCATAATGGTCCTTATTTTGTAAAACTATTTGAGACAATAAGCTAAAATTCTACTTCAAAACCAAAAATAACAGTGAATTTCCTAAATGCTCTCTTTTGATTGATTTAAAAAACAAAACAAAATTCCATAACACTATAAATAACATATCTTAATTTTTAAAGTTAATTTTGGATTTATGAAGAATGACTTCACATCTTTTAGGGTATTTGTTTTTGCAACTATCCTCTTTTTATGAAGTCAAGAAGCATAGCCTACTTGAAGTTAGAAAACTATCAGAGACTGAAGTTCCAATTTTGTAACCTGGTAACATGGATATTAAACTTAGTTGAGCATGAAGGATGGAAAAAGGTATGGATTGTTCTAATAATTGTTTAGAATGTAGCCATACCATTTGACCTTTGACCTTACTTAACAAATAGATTTCAATATCTTCAGTAAGTTAGGAGATGACCCGCCTCCTCTTATACAGCGAGCGACTGCACAGAGGCCTATTATTACTATGACTCAGTGGCACAATCTTGTCATTAGCAGCACTGGCCTATTTTCAAAGTCATGGCAGGAGAACTCTGGGCTCTTTTTAAGTTTTATTTTCTAAGCTCACTTTTACTTTTAAGACACAATCTTTGTTTTCTTTCGACGAACGTTCTACATTGAATTACTTTTTTAACTATGAGTTAAAATTCAATATTCCCATGATTGTTATGGATTCTAGATCAATGGCCTTGTTTTAAGACGGCATATTTAGGCTCTTAGTTCACCAACATAGAGACCTGTCCGACAGGAAGTTGTGAAGACGCCGTCATCCTTAGGTACTTGGATTGTTTTGGACGGTCATTATGTTTTTAGTCCTTTTCGCCAGAATGTTGGCCATAAAGCCACTCACTGTCCCCACATGCCTATGAGCCTTTACGAGCGTCCCTAACCCAGACAGAAACAGGTGCGAAGCTTGAACGAGCCGTGGAGACCAGCAGGTGAGGTTCTGGCTGGGACCGAGGGCGGAACTCTCTGGGACCACCAAGAATCTGAGTTCCAGCTGTGCTGCTAGTTCGGCGGCGAGGGAGCGAGGAAACTCGCGCCAGCCCCACTGAGACCACGCTAGCAGCGGACAGGAGAGTGGCCGGTGGCGGAGGCGTAGCTGGGCGCACGGGGCGGGGCCTGCTGGCGGAGGCGGGGCCGGGGGCGGGCCGGGGCCTGCCGGCTGAGGCGGGGCCAGGCTGCGGGGCGGGGCCTGCCGGCGGAGGCGGGCTCCCTCAGACCGCTGTCGCACCAGCCTCTGTTTGCTGCGGCCCGGTCTTGGACCATGTTTTGGCGCCGTGCGGTGCTGGCAGGGACGCGTGTCGCCCGGAGCGGGACCGGCTCGGGGGGCTGGCTCCTCGGGAAGGCTTTCAGGTACCGGGCGCGGCGTGCAGGGCGAGCTCGGCGGGGTGCAGAGGCCTCGGTACCGTGGCTCTGGCGCCGCCTGGGTCCCAAGTCCCATCAGGCGGAGGCCCGGAACTGGTGGGGAGGGGATGGTGCCCTGAGAGGTTGAGCGCCTTGGTTCAGAATACTTGAGTCGTGACCGCTTGGACACCCCGTCCCCCCGCCCCATGATTGCCAGATAAGATACAAGATGCCTTAATAAATTGGGATTTCTAATACACAGTGAATAATTGTTTTGTCTTAAGTATATCCCAGATACTACACAGAACGTACTCAGACCAAACAGTCGCTTTGTATCTGAGATTCTAATGTAATCGAGAGCTTTGCATTTTTATTTGCTACTCTGGTAACCCTAGTGTAGGAAGTGAAGGGGACGCTTCCTAATAAGTGGGCACGTCCTTGCGGACAGGGACTGTGATTTATGCATGTTGAGGTCGCCTTAGGCTACACGGAGGACAGTGCTTTCCCTGTGTTGCCCGCATTCCAATACCGGCAAAGAAGATCCACTGGCTGAGCTGATGTGCCCACCCCTACCTAGTCCAGGCTGTTCTGCCGGCTCGCACGTCTGCGCGGTCCACTGTGCATCTCTCCCTGCCTGAGAGTCACTTCCTACCCATTCGATCTGGTAACTCCTACCAATAATGATATGTCTCTCTGGAGCATTTAGCATTTTGCCTGCTAAGCACATAGTAGGCGCTCCATGCATGTGGCATGACAAGTGGGTGCTTCATCGTTTGAAGTGAAAGGTTTATTGTGCACTGACTGACTTCTCCGTTGATGTCCCTCTCCTTAATAGGCGATAACTTTTGCAAAACTCAACTAGAATAAGGAGAAAGGTCCTTTCCAGAAACTTTCTCTTTTAGTTGGCAGGGAAGGGGGTGATATTTCAGAATGCACCTTCTACCTGCTATCACTACCCCCAAAAAAATCCTCTTAAGAAAGTTCTACTGGAACTCCTTCAATAGTGAATATTGTAGTAGATGGTTTAAGGGATGAAGCATGTTGGAATTGAGATGGAAAGGGCTTGTTTTCTTAGTTGATAAACCAAATAGACTGCTGATTTATTCCAACAAAGCACCTTCTAAGGTCCAGGCCAGAACTAATTAACCTTCTTTCTTTTCTGGTTTATATTCCAGAAACTCAGTCTGCTTTTTCCTTAAAGCTGCACTGTCTAACTAAGTTGGCTACAATTTGTCTAGCTTGCTTCTCCTACCCTCTGTCTGAGATGAGCACACAGGCCCTTTTCCTTTTAAAGGTTTCCTTGCTAAACTATTGGGAAGCAAGAAACAATATATTGAAATATTGTAGAATTACAATGTTCCATTCCAATAGTTTCTGTCTCTAACTCTTCTTTGTGATTACTGAAAGTGATGTTTGTTATAGCTTCCTTATTTTAAGGGTACAGGCAGAAAGATGCTCATCATCCAAGGACAACATGTAAAAAGCCATTTAAAGTAGATTCTTAAAACAGTAAAGTTTTATGCTATACAGTAAAAAAAAAAAGAAAAAGAAAAAGAAAAAAGGTTTGATGGATACCTTAAGAAAAAGCTAAACATTTAAAAAAGTAGCATACTTTTATGGTTAACAACATTTAAATTTTAAGTATACTCACAGTGAATAATTCAAGTGTTTGGAGGGAAAATTTTTTCTATCAAAACTTGAGTTTGCAACATAATCATCAGGAGAATATTTGAATCTTTAATTCTTTCTCTCACCTCTTAATCCCCAGATATTAAAGTAATTCTTTTTTGGAGCCTCTTATTTATAATCCTTTTTCTAAGATTTGTAATTTCACCCTGCAATTAGTTTGCATCATGAGATCTGATATTGTTCCAACCATGTTGGAACTGGCTGATCATGAAAGTGGGAGTGAATGGGGAGGTTCTAGGAGTAGGCAGAGAGGTTCGATGTACTAAACTGGTCAGTTTTTTTAGTGAACACTTTCCTGTTGCAATGAATGTCTCCTTTTACAAACTCCCAACAGCTTGGTTTCGGATATGAAACACTGATATAAAGAGGGTCTTTGTAATTAGGAAATAACAGTAATAATGTCAAACGTTATTGAACATATACTGTGTTCAAGACACTGGTCTGCTTTCTGTAAATCAATTCATTCACTTTCACAAAACTCTTTGCAGTAGGAGTGATTATTCTCACTTTACAGATTGGGAAACTTGGAGCTATGGATTGTTGTGGTTTAGAAATTTTAGTTTCCTTAAAAATTTTTTCACTTTTAAAACCTCTCCGTTTTTAAATATATTTTTAAATTTTTAAAAATATGATGAAATTTATTAATAACATTATATAAATTTCAGGTGTACAACGTTATAATTCAATATCCATAAAATCTTTGGATCTTCATAGGTTATCTGTGTCAAAAAGTGTTCATGGAGTTTTGGCATGTTTCAATAAGAAAATGGAAACTACATTTTAACCAATAGTCAGGTCATAGGGCCTATCATCAGGACAGTCTTTTTGAAATTTGGTGTCAGGCTTTAAACATAATAAATGTGATTGCATCAAATAATTAAGGGCATTGGGAAGTTAGTTAGAGAAGCACACAGGCCCTTTTGGTCTTAGTAAAGAAATACTTTGTAAACCGATATTTTGTACTGATAATAAGTAAAACTTTTTTCTATTTCCTAAGTTTGGATATATATTTGCATATGAGGTTTTCTTCACATGGATCTCATCTCACATATTATCTTTAATGTTCAATAAACTGTGCTACCTTTAAAAATCCCTTTTAGGATGGGGAACAGCATGTCATCATCATCTTTGGAGAAGCCAGGAACTGCTCCTGCAGATCAAATCCAGGTGAGTGATGCGGGAGACGCAGTATAAAAACTTTCCTGTGTGGAAAAAAAATTTTGTCTTACACAATGAATGTGTTTATTCAGTATCCAACCTGCTATAGTTCAGCAAATGTATTACTAAATTAATATCTATTTTAATATCTACTATCCAAATAATTTCTGTGACAAAAAAGTCTATTTTGATAGTCAAAATTCATGAGATTCATTCTTTTTTTTTTTTTTTTTTATGCCTACAGCACCTGGTCTTCCTAGGTGATCTCCCATCCAAGTACTAACCAGGCCCGACCCTGCTTAGCTTACGAGAGCAGATGAGATCGGGCTTGTTCAGGGTGGCACGGCCGTAGACTAAGATTCATTCATAATGGAGTCTTCACTCTCTCTCAGTTGGGTCTGTGAGGTTGGCTCCCCCTTGCCATTCTCCCCATCTCAGGTCGAGGTGTCCTTAACCTGGGGAACTGTTTGATTTTGGCCTTCCTTCCCTAACACAGAACCTAGTACACAATACTCTAAACAGTCTTCTCAGGGGTGCCGTGCACCGGTGTGTTCTCCTATTTTCCTCTTTTTTTCCCCTACTGCAAATCCCAGTTAATTCTGCCTCTGAAAAATTTCTCGTGTATGTATGTTTTTCTTTTCCTGCCGCTTCTAAGACATATTTGTGTTTTTCTTTCTCTGCTCCTCAACCACCAACCACTATCACATACAGAACATTTCTGCCTTTATTTGCCTAAAAAAATATTCACTCACAGCTGTCAACTGTAACGGCAATGCTAGAAACCTACTGTGAGGGAATTGCCCTTTTTAAAAATGAGAATACAAAATGATGAACTATTACCAAGGATGATCTTGAGAAAAGGTGAGGAGGAGGGTTCAAGAAAGTTTAGCACTGTCATCTGGAGTTTCAGCTCACTTTGGGATCTTTTCATCAATGTTTGTACTACATGTCAGCACCCAGGATGGTCATATCCATGTCACTTACAGTCTCCGTGTGCCTGTAACGTGAGGCAGCATGGCGGGGGAAAGAGTGCTGGCTTTGGTGTTGGGATGGGTTGAGTCAAATCCCAGTCTTATGGATGTCTCAGCCTCATTTTTTCATCTATAAAATGAGTTCAGTAATACATTCTGGTATGGCTGGCTTTCCCTGAGATAGACTCCTATACTCAATATTATGAGTAAGCAGAAGAGAAAGCATAAGAAATAGTGCACTTGCAGAAAGCTGGCCTGTGACTTAGAACCATTCTGATACCCCAGGTGGGTGTAACTTCTGAATCACTTTGCCCAAGGTACTCTGCTTTTTGGCCTGCATCCTGAAGGTGCTTCTTAGGACCCATGTAAGAACAACATATCCGGATGCCTGGGTCTAGACCTACACATTCAGAATCTCTTGAAGGACCCAGACATTCATATATTTAGAAACAAACAAACAAAACATTTCATAGGTAAGGCAGATGCCTAGCAAAGTCTCCTGGTTTTTGTGATCAAGGCTTGTTTCCAAAGCAGGCTGATATCATTAGAATCATCCAGGAAAGTATTTAAAAATACAGTTTCTGGCCTCTGCCTCAAAAGCATTGAAGTAGCATTTCTGGAAATAGCTTTTCCAGGAACAACAATATATGAATACTTTATCGATACAGTAATGCCAGTTTTTTTTTGTTTGTTTGTTTGCTTTTTTTTTTTACTATAAAGATATACAGGAAAGAGTGGAAGTTGAATTATAAGCTGTTGTTTCTTCCTGGGTCAGTGAAAGTTTAAGGAGAAATCCTATGTCAGCCCTCACCACTGAATGTTAAGGGAAGTGAGGCTAACTCTGGAACACCTTTTAACTATTTGAGAGGCCTGGTTTGTAGAATCAGACTTGCGTGGGTTCAAATCCCAGCTCTGCCATTTAGCTGAGGACTATGAGTAAGTCGTTTGCCTTCCTCTGTGAAGTGGAGGTGATAGCAGGACCTATCTCAGGACTGTAGCAAGGATTAAATGAGCTAGTGAAGTGTTGTGCATGCGTCTGGCACGCAGAAGTGTTTGCTGGATATGAATTGGGTCCGATTATGTTACTACTGTTATTAGTCCATGCCAACACCTTCCGGCCATGACATCCTTTTCCTCTAATGACACTCCTCTGAAGTGAATATTACCCTCAATCTACGGATGAGAGAATAGATGATGGAGACTTAGTTTTAGCTCTGAATGGTGAGACCCCAAAATCCATATCCTTTCCTCTATATTACGGTTTCTTTCGAAAAGATAATGTCTGAAATTAAAGTGATTTTTTGTTTGTTTGTTTTACTTCAGGAAACAATTTCTGATAATTGCGTGGTGATTTTCTCAAAAACATCTTGTTCTTACTGCACAATGGCGAAGGAGCTTTTCCATGGCATGGATATTAACTACAAAGTGGTGGAGCTGGACATGCTTGAGTATGGGAGCCAGTTTCAGGACGCTCTCTACAAAATGACTGGGGAAAGAACCGTGAGTGTATCCTCTGTGGTGCTTTTCCCCCGGGGGGTGGTGATCTGAATCACTAGGGCCCATATCCTTCGTGTTAGGAAAAGACAGCCAGACATTCTCTGAGAATCTATGTTGAGAAAGAAATGGCAGATCCAGAAGCCAGATTCATAGAATAGGAAACAGCAGAGTTAATTTATTTTATTTTTACTCTTTGCCGTGTGTGTGTGTGCGCGCATGCGCGCGCCGACTGTGACAGGTGGGGTAATGGTGTTGTCATGAGTCCTTGCTTGTCTACAAATCTTTAATGCCACCTGGAGCTCTTCTCTTGATGAAAGTATCCTTCCTCCTTCATTTGGACAATACAGACCAGGGGTCAGTCTTCAGTTACTGTGCCAGTAGGAGTGCTTTAGTGCTCCATGTTTTTAGATTCTTGAAACTTGTGGATTTTTCCATAATAAGCATTGCTAGCAAAATATACAGTGTTGCCATTTCCCTTCTTGTTCATATATATATGTATATATATATGTGTGTGTATATATGGAAGTTTATAGTATACTTGTCCCCTTTTAGCAAACAACTGTAAGAAACTTAAATGTTAACAGAGACTGCTTTATTTTACTTTTTATATGCTGTAGTGATTACGAAGAAGGGCTTGAGAATCAGATTGCCCTGGATTTAAATTTGATCATTGTCATTTACTGTCACTGTGATCTTGGGCAAAGTTCCTATGCCTCATTTCCCTCCAAAATAAGGCTAAAAATCATACCTAACTCAAGGGTTGTAAAGATTTAAATAGGGAACTTACAAGAGAGCTTAGTATGGTGCCCGGCCCATAAAATTGCCCACGGTGTGGGCATCAATTATTATTATGGGAAATGGTTTTCTACTTCTGACACTAAGGTGACACCTAATCCTTTGTTTATCCAACAGGTGCCAAGAATATTTGTCAATGGAACTTTTATTGGAGGTGCAACTGACACTCATAGGCTTCACAAAGAAGGGAAATTGCTTCCACTGGTTCATCAGTGTTACTTAAAAAAAAGGAACAAGAATTTTAGTGATAGTAAAATGTCAGTTATTTAAAGTAATAATGCTTTTTGAATGTTTGAGGATGTTTAAATATGTGAATCATCTTCATGAAAAAGTTGTAAAAATAATGAATAAATCACTGTGGAAATAAATCACTCATCTTCCTGCTTGCCAATTCTTGAGAAAAAGAGGTGATATCTAAAACTGAAGGAGTGGAGTTATATCAAAAGATAAAGAATGTGTTTTATTAGGAATTTATATATGAAATTTTACAACCAAGAGGTAGAAGGTTAACATTTGGGATTCTTTATTATATATACTATTCAGAAGGAGTTAACTCCTTACCTTTTATATATTTTAGTGGTGAAGACTGATTTCTCATTAAAATGTGAAGCTTTCACTGGTACAGTTGTGAACTTGGTAGGGATATGTCCTTGAACTATATTGTGCAAGACTTCACACTTTGTACTTCTAGAGAAGTATGTTAAATTTATAGGATGGAATGAAACTTATTTCAGAGAACCCAAATTAGTCATTTATTGACTTACTGGTTCCAAAGAACAGAACTGCACCTATGGGCATTGTGAAAAAAGACAACGGGCCCAAAATGGAGTCATATATGCTATGCCTATGTCACCAAAACAGAGACTAATACCTAACCTAATTGCAGGTCAGCTCCTTCCAGGAATGTAATCTCAACCAGTTGGTCTGGAATTTCCTAGTCAGCAGAGGGAGGAAATCTACCTGATAGACTCCTGCCATCCTCCACAGAGAAGTGACTTTGCCTGAAACAATCTACTCTTTACTGGAAACTTCCTTTTCTCACCTCTTCTGCCTAAAAAATCCTTTCATTTTGTACAGCTCTTCAACAGAAATTAAAAGGAGGAAGATTTCAGTGTTATATGAGGATGAACTTTTGAAACAGTTCAGAAATGCACTTGACTTAATATTAAGTGCCTAAGAAGCATTTTACTAGGTAGTCACACAGTGTCACATGGTCAGATTATCAGATGCTGGGAAGAGAAAACTTAGAGAAGGGAGGAAAATGGATTTTAAAAGAAATGGGCGCTTCTTTGTGGTCAAAACACAGCAAGGAATCTTTGGACAGACCTGCAGAAGACAGCCGGAGGCCATGCTTTCTACATGAACTTACTAAACTGCCATTAGACCTTGATAAAGCAAGAATTAGGACTATTTTATCTCCTGTGATAACTTGTAATACTGGAATGAATGCAATAGAGAATGAAGTGTCTTTTATTTTGCATTATGTCATGAGAAATTTTACATACTTGCTGTGTTGTAAAATCTTTGTTAGAGAGTAGAAGTCTATTTTCTTGTGTGATATTGTGACTTATAAGGATATATTTGGTCTTCATCCCTTTCTTGGCACACAGCTCCTAAACTCTTGAAATTTTCTGAGCCAGAAAAGTGTCTTTTATTGTATTAATGAAGTGACTTGTAAAGCCCATAAGGGGAGAACCAAGCAAGGAATTAGAACTTCTAGTGAGGGGCAAGGGACTGAGATTGAATTGAATCACCAAATGGCAGGTGATTTAATCTATCGGGCCTATGTGATGAAGCCCCTATAAAAACCCAAAAGTACAGGGTTTGGAGAGCTTATGGGTTGGTGAATACGTGGAGATTTGAGGAAGCAGTGCCTGGGGAGAGTATGGAAGCACCGTGCCCTTTTCCCACACCTCGCGCTGTGTATCTCTTCCATCTGGCTATTCCTGAGTTACATCCTTTTACAATAAACCGGTGATCTAGTGAGTAACATGTTTCTCCGAGTTCTGTGAGACACTCTAGCAAATTAATTGTACCCAAGGAGAGCCCCTCATT
Organism: Pteropus vampyrus; assembly: GCF_000151845.1. Classification (NCBI taxonomy): domain Eukaryota; kingdom Metazoa; phylum Chordata; class Mammalia; order Chiroptera; family Pteropodidae; genus Pteropus; species Pteropus vampyrus. The sequence continues at coordinate 4,248,929 of NW_011888841.1, forward strand.
TGAACCCTCAATCTATAACCAGTTGATCAGAAGCAAAGGTGACAACGTGGCTTCAATTGGTGTCTGAGTGGGAGGTGGGTGGCAGTCTTCTAGGACTGACCAGCTGCCCTGCCAATCCTGGATGACCAAGAACTTGTTTTAATAGGTTATGCAGGTCTAGTTACAAAGCCTAGGGTTAAGGGAGGGGATTACAGAAGGGACCACAAGGAAGTACCAAATCCTTAGTGAAAACAATCCTATCTGGTACTTGCAGTGATAACACCTATTAGATCAAGACAGAGGAGTGTTCATTTCACTAATTATACTTAGGCATGACTAATAGGTAGGTGACTTAATCTCTCGGAACTGTAAGTTCCTTTTTTAAAAAAGGCAGATAACACCATCTGCAGATAATGTAAATCACAACAAGTGCTTAGTACAGAGAAGACACATTAACATATAATTTCTATAATCACGATGGCTCAGAAATACATATAGCAGTCTCCATCTATCCTCAGGAGATATACTGAATGCTTTCCCCTCCCCGACATCGACCTGAAACTGGACAGTACTGAACTCTATATACGCTATGCTTTTTTCCTACACAGACACACCCATGATTAAGTTTAATTTATAAATTAGGCACAGTGAGAGAATAACAGTAACCAATAATAAAATAGGACAATTATATAATACACTGTAATAAGTGAGTAAAGCCTCTCACAGGAACAGGACAGGACTCACCTTTTCATTTAGAGGAATCCGTTTGTAGCTTTGATGTGCTGTATCCGAACTCCCAGTGTCACGACTCCTGTGCTTTGGGGACACTGTGAAGTAAAACCAGGATGACTTGAGCACAAGCAGTGAGATACCACCAATCTGACACCTGAGGTGGATACTGAGTGACCAACAGCGGGAAGCGTCTACAGCCTGGAGACCCGGATGAAGGGAGAGATTCACGTCACGTGAGGGTGGAGCAAGGCAACGCGAGACTTCATCAGGCTACTGTGCACGGCGCGCAATTTAAAACGTGTTTTTTCTTTATTTCTGTAATTTTCCATTTAATATTTCCAGACTAAAGTTGACCACAGGTTACTGAAACCGCAGATAAGGAGGGCTTCTGTATGTTTTATTGTGGACTCACCACGGTTTTCCAAGGTCCTAGCTACAATTTTATGTGTGGTTTCCATTTCTTCTTTTCTGTATAACTTTGCTTTACCATTACCATGGACAGGATGGTTGAGACAACAAACTTTTCTCACATTTCTTGAGGCTGGGAAGTCCAAGATCAAGGTGCAGGATAAGGTGGTTCTTGGCGAGGGACCTCTTCCCAGTTGAGGACGGCCATCTTCCTGCTCTCACTTCTCTTACAAAGGAACCGATCCATCATGAGGGCTGAGACTAATGACCTACCAAAGGTCATATCTTCAAATACTTTGGGGATTTGGGTTTCAACATATAAATTTTGGGGAGACACATTCAGTCCATATCACCATACCTTATAGCTGGATAAAAATAATAGAAAAAAACTAAGTAGGAGTTGTTGCAGTAGCTCTGCTTCTTTTCCAGAACTATAGGCTAGAAAGAAGACAATGGTGACCCATTTAAGAAGTGTTATCTTTTCGGTCCTAGCTTTAAGATCTGGAAGATAAACTTTATTGGAGCCCATTACTATTTTAAAAATGGCCATTCATTTTCTCATTTTCTTTAACTAAACAATTTACACTTCAATTGCCAAAATATTTAATTGGGAAGCTGTTGAGAAAAGCGTCTTTTGTTTAAATGTATCTGGATTTTACTGTTTCCTAAAACATGATAAAAAATTGCACAGTCGTTTTTTCGTTAGGTTTAAAATTGTTAAAAAATTTGTCTAGTTATTTCACCTCTGAAGAAATGTATAGTTTGCAATCTTCCTTTCTCCTTACAACTGTCATTTTTATTTCGTTTATTTATTTTTAGGCGAAGCAACCCTTGGTTGACCTCACAGATTGCAAGGACCTTGTCAGCTTACAAGCCTTTATTTTTACACCTTCAGCACCTGGTCTTCCTAGGTGGTCTCCCACCCAAGTACTAACCAGGCCCAACCCTGCTTAGCTTACAAGATCAGATGAGATCGGGCTTGTTCAGGGTGGCATGGCCATAAACTCAACTGTCATTTTTAAACAGAGAACTGTAAAATCAACCAAATGTTTAAAGTGAGTAGGCTCTAAGTTGCTCTCATCCTTCTGCAAAACTTCCAGCTCTGATGTTAGAACTTTTGAGAAAATTTTTATGGGAATTCAAATAGAAATGTCTGCAAATTGGTACTGAAATAACATGTTTTTATTTGCATTAAATTGACTTTTGTTAACTTTTCCCAAAGGCAATTTTGAGATATTTTTCACAAAATAATTTTTTAAAACTTTTAATAATGTGCAGTTTGATTAAATCCAGTTTTGATCCTATAATTAAAATCCACTGTAAAAGAATTCCCAACCACATGTGCTTTAAATAAATAAGTTACATACAATAGACATTATAAGGCCAATTTAATTATCAAAACCTTATTTTATCTTATTCTCATATAACATTAAGAGTCTTAGATTTTATAAAGCATATTACAGTCTTAAAACTCTTATTTAAATAAATAAAAAGACAATTATTTGATGTGCATAGTTTATTTGGTACGTCCGTCAATTTCTACAATAATACAACTAACCAGAAACAGTTCACATAGTGCCCACCTGCATTCCATGTCTAAAATGATTTATTCAGTATGGCATTTTGCAAGGATAGAAAGGAGAGGAAGTCAAGATTTCACAGTATCAATGGAAACTGTTTTATCATGAAATAAATTTAATACGTATTTCATTTTCTGTCAGAAAACAGCAAAATTACATTGTTAGATATTTACAGTGAAAACTTGGAAGACTAAACAAAGCATCCATGAGTTTATCGACAGACCTAGGATCCTCCCCAGCCCCCCCTTTTCAGGGTCTTTTCCCTTGAAATGACACTTGTTATAAATCAAACTTTATATAATTTTAAGCACCAGCTTGACAATTTAAAGTTTTCTTTCATGAAATTTTATAAAAGATTCCTGCTTTGGAAGGCAAAGTGAATTTAAAAATGTACATGTAATTAAACAAATCACTGGCCTGGGTATGTTTTATTGCAACAGTCACGTTTTACAACTACATTCACTTCTTTGAATAAATTCACTTGTAGGCTTGAAACAAAATATTTGCCTTTTGTCTTGAAAAATTTCCTGAAAAAATTAACCATTTTTTGGAACTACGTATCTGTATTTTTCATTCATAGTGTTTAAATATGCAACTTGGTCCTTGGAGATAATGTTACATAAAATCCAGCTTCTTGGATAATTTGTTACATAAAAAAATAAAAAAACCTCAAACTACCACAAACATTACTGATGTTAACAGTCATGTACGTATAACACATCAATGTCCCAGATTATCCCATTAATAGGTGCTTCAACTAATGGACAATCAAGTTTTAAAACTTAATAAGTTCCCATTCATCACAGAAGAGTGAAAGCTCTAAAAGATGCTTTGATTTCTGGTACTTGAGAAACACTAACACTAGTAAGGCATTACTTAGTGAGCAGACCCTATGGAAAAGAATTAGTATGCCTGTGCTGGAGAGCTAGTCATGTTTTAAGGCAGTCAGAAAGATCATGTTTTTCACTTTAAGGCTCTTGCATACTTAAATACTTTATTCTATGCAGGCATTAGCCTGTGTAATTTAAATATTCGTCAAGTGATCAATTATGGAATTCAAAGCCTTTATATAAAGCAAGTGGACATTAAGAACTAGACCAACACCTCTCTCCCAACCAATTTTTATTTTAAAAAGGTAATTTAATATATCTCATCTGTTTGGAGAATTTCTTCATTATCAGAAGCTGGCAATAAAAGGAAGAATATATAACTGAAATGCCCTACAAAAGTTATGTCTACTCACACCATACCAAATTCCATATAGTCCATATTTAGAATAATAGTGCAGCAAAAACATTTTTTCTTGGCTATCATTCATTAAATGCATAATATTTTAAATTTAATTTGTGTATGGATTCTAAAGTTTGTATTGCAAATAAAGCCTAACAAGTAATTTAAACAAAAATTTTAATACAATGTTTATACTGATACAATATCCATCAGTTATATGTGATGATATATAAAATAGCAAGGCTTTTAATCTCATTTACTACCCTTAACAACCCATTTTCATTAAGTGAGACCACCAGCAGAAATGTAGTTAACTTACTTTTTTTTGTGTGTGTGCAAGCGTATTTCGATAACTTCTAAAAGTACAGAAATTTAAATATATTTTAAAATTAAATACTGTTGCTTGTGTTCATGAGGTTCATATGACCCATGGTGGTGCTAAACAGAAGTGAAGAAAAAACCTCTTTAGGCTCAGGAACAACTTTTGTATATTTTCATTGTATTTACAAAATTCATTCTCATTGAACATTATCACCTTAATTTCAGTAATAGAATTTTATAACATAACCCCTAGTTTATGATTCCTGCTACGAATTTCCAATATAATTTGGTATTTTCAGGGTTTACGAAAATGTGTCATTATAATTTTATTAGAACAGTAAGCTTAACTACATTGTTAGTTGTTTACATAAAAAATATTATCACAGAATTTTAAAAATTGACTTCATAATTTTTCAAAAGCAAATAAAAAGTTCACCAATTAAAAAAAGTTGAACATTGTAGTTATTTACAAGATCTTTTATGCTACAAGCCATGTAAATATAAGCTCCGTGAACTACTTAGTAGAACAAAGATTTTGACAGTGACCTTTATAGTTATGGAAATATTAGTAATGAGACATGCTATTTTCTGAAAGAATATTCAGTTACTTATTTTTTGAAGAGTGCTTTTTCTAAGAGTTAGGTACATCTATAATTGAAAAACAAAAGCCGAATAATTATCTTACTCAAAGGCCACAAAATTTCTGCAAACATCTAATACAAAAGGTATACAAAATATAACTTGATTTGGGAAGAGAATATATCAATCCAATTACTGTTCCAAGAGACCTACCCATTATTAATTTGAAAAAATATAATTTTAAATCTGGAGCAAAAAGCAATCTATAAAAGATTCATCCCAAACCCAAATATGGGTGACTTTCCTGTCATTCATTTTATTACTCGGGTAGAGCCAGACTAGAAAAAGAAACAGAAGACAAAAATGTCAGGAGTTTTAAAAGAAAAACAGAGGTATAAAGTAATCTTCCAACAAGAGATTAGCAAATAGGGAAATACTAAGTGATAAGTGAAATTCATAAAGCAAATACAACTAATTTATCTTTTTTTCTACTTCTTCCTTGTGCATGTTTACACTGAGGCTATATGACATTCTCTAGAGGATACTGACTTAACAAATCACCTCAAATCTGTGGTATACAAGAGCAGAATTTCTCGTTTTTGATTACTTATTGTTAAGGGCATCACTCATCAAGAAATTTGTACTTGGGGGGTGTAATATCTTTAGGTCAAATTAAAGTAAGTCGAAGAGGATCGTAATGATTCCTCTTTAATTATTGTTTAGATTTAGATCTACTGTGCTTTTAAAGATGCTCCTCACTTGTCAGATCCTCAAATTTACTCAGGAATTCTGCCTTAAATTTCTAAAGTAATTTTATGTTTTTGTGACATCTAAGAAAATGATAAAAGACAGATAAAATGGTGTTCTATCACCTATAATTTACTCATTATTTTAAATGTTTTTAAAATAAAAAAAAATCCTATTAAGCAAATTTTTGTTAATAGTATATCCTCAGAGTACGAGTTTGTTTTTCTAGGACCATCTAAGGGGATGTTGGAATATATTCCTTTTTTTCTCTTAATCATAGTGACTTCTCTTAAGCATAGTGACTTCTAAGTCAACACGCACCTCATTCTCAAAATTTTTATTCCACATTTTCCCACTCAGGAGTGTTTTTAAGAAATTATTGAGCTTATTGAGCTATTTTCCTAAAACATTCTGTCTTTCAAAACACATATCTTATTCATGTTTTTAATTAAAAGAGTTCTAACTTATATTGCAAGCCCTTCTCCCAATTTAAACTTTTATACAGATATTAAATCATTGATTCTTCTATGATCCAAGCATCAGGAATGTTACTTTGTAAAGACAGCAAAACTGAATCACATAGGTTGTATTGGTTGTCTATAGTAACAAAGTAAGTTAGATAAACCAAAAGATTCCATAGAGGTAACACTAAATTCCATTCACTAGCCTCTTCCTCACTAATATTCCTGGAAACTAGTTACTAAACTAAATAATATATAAATGTTAATTAATGGAATTTCCAAGAAATTTCAACTAACAAGGAAGGGTAAGAATTTAAGATTAGTTTTTGTTTTATTAATTACAACTACATTCTGAAAATATTTACATGTTTTCTAAGAAATAAAGTTTATTTTTCTTAGGGTTTTTTTCAAAAGCAGTATTTCCCTAAATACTAATGTAGCGATAATCCTAAAAGTAATTCAGAAAATAAAACTTCTTTACCACTTGAGTATATTTTATTCATGAAGTAATGTTTTTAATTTTTTCTATAGGACTGTTATAAAGCAACACAGCGTTTTAAGACATTGTGCTTGAGGATTACTATGAACTACAAAATTATCACGTTTATAATTTGTTTTTCTATTCCTAAAGCAATCATCTATATACATGATTTCCTAATACCTAAAAGATAAACATCTTGAATAATTGTTTTATCCCTGACTTTACTGAGTCAGTCTCCTCCCCATTTTATGGGGACATGCGTGCTGGAATGGGGATGAAAGCTCAGGATTTCCAAATCCAGCGTTCCACAGCCATACTCTCAGACCGCAAATCCCTAATCTAAGGTAAAAATCACCTTTTAAGTTTCTAAGGTTTCTTCCAGGTCAAAAATTCCAGGATTTGAAAATAAAGTTACCTTCTGTGGTGGTTCCTTTTAGTTTTTTCCCCCCTTCTTTAATCATCCCTTAATCCATATAACTCGACTTACCTACTTTAAATACTTAAGTTAGATCATTTTACAATTTTTAATTAAGATCTTGTGTTTACTTAAAAGAATTCAATAACTATGACATAATTCTATTAGGTTCTTTAAACCTAAATTCAATCTGAACATAATATTTTAATGTATCAAAAGTAGCTAACATATTAAATGCAATGTTTGATAGAGGGTAAAAAAAAACAAAATTATATTAAGAAGCAATGCATTTGGGGCGGGGCGGGGGAGGGCGGTGTGGATAGTGGTGCTACTAGCTTTGCAAACCAAAAAAAACTCAAATAAAACACAGCATTTACAAATTGCTACTAGTTGCCTTGAAGGTTACATATCAGAGCTAGTTTTAACATGTCAAGGAAGTTTGAAAGGAATATTTTATCACTCACAGAGCCCAAATTTCCCATGAAACAGAAGAAACTATCTACACAAATTCTAACATTACTAAAGTCCCCTTCCCCACAAAACGTAAAACCTCTGAACCCCAAGCACGTAAAAAGCTATAACTTACATTTACTAGTTTGCCTTTTCACTTAAGTGAGAAGGGGTTTATAAATCCCCAGTAAATCCTTAATTCATATTTAAAAACAATGTATAATATCTGAAGTTTTATGTGTAAGCTTAGAAAACCATTATTTACTTATAAGCAAAGACATTAGCATTTTAAAAGGTTAAAACTCCCCACAAAGGGGTATTTGCTCAAGAATATAATGAACTTTAGTGTAATGAAAAGAATTTAACATACACAAATGAAATAGAAAAAATACTTTTTTACAGACTGGTTAGTGGTAATATGCTATTCAAAAATTGCCTTTCAAACCTGAAAGCCCTACGTTGTTTTATTATTATGTTTTTACTATCAAAAAAGAATGTTTTGCCACAATGAATAATGGACAAAGAAGTAGGCCACTGACATGTTTACAACTAGAAAATACCTAAAACCCATTTCGGATTGGCAAAAAAATAAAGTTAAAAGTAATTAGAACATTTATTTTAAAGTAAGGAAAAAACTAATCTTAAGGTTATAGCTGAAATTTTAATTGTCATACTTTCAAATTATGAGTGGCGGAGTTAAATGCTTAAAACGTTTTATGTTGTTTTCAATTAAGAGTACGAAAAAAAGAAAGTGTGACTACGGTGGCTATCTTGTTATCATTCTGAGGAAATTGTCAAGTCATGGTCCTCACTCACAGCAATCAAATACACCAAAACAAGCAAACCACAGAGATTCGCCCCGCTGACACAAACTAGAGCCCCTTCTCAGGGCTTTTCCTTATGTTTCCGGTTGATGGTAGCAATTCTGAGTGTAAATGAGACATGAGAAACAACATATCTTTTTTACTGGATAAAGAAGCTGCCATTTATGTGATCTTAGAAAACTCTTAAAGAAATTTGTAAAATCTATTCATAATTTAATCAAATGTCTCGGGTATTTTTGTTTCACCCCCTCAGTATAAAAGTTTACAGATGAGTTTCATATTCCATCACAGTAACATGGTCCAGTGCATCTCAGAGAATATGAACATTATCACAGCTGCCCTTTCCCAGTGAAAACATTTAAGAAAACTTGAAGCACTTCTCAAACAAGTGACATGATGTGGAACTACTGACACTTTTGGCTCTTCTTTTAAGTACGAATGTGACCAGTCACGGAAGCCCAGCTGCCTACCTTATAGTATCTGCCAGCAGGAGTCCCCATCAGAGGGCTATGCGTCCTTGGCAGCCATCTCAGAAGACAGAAAGAACTCAGGCTATCTTATTTTTCTCATTATGCACATATGATGCCATCATCTTATCATCTTTCACTGGATTAAGATTAGCTGGGAAGTAGCTGTGTATTTTTAATGAGATCACTAATGGCAATAGGCCTCTTAGATCATGCTGGTGCTTATGTTTAAATCATATCTAATGTGAAATTTCGAATGACATCCAGAGCTCCTGTATCAAAGCCACACATATCCAACATGCCTCTATCATCCGGATCTGCAATGGTAAAACCATTTGACGTCATTCCACAAACAATCAATTTAGCTGGAATATCCATTTTCTGTTGGAAAAGATCAAAATACATATTTAAAAAATTATATGTAAGCAAATAACCTTCAAAATTAAGACGCTTTAAATTCTATCACAGCTTTTTGTTAAAAAGTCGTTTTTTTTCCTATCCATAAAATTTGTCTATGTTTTAGGGATAGACTGTGTGATCTTCAGAAGAAAATAAAAGTGTAAACAATCCGCCTGAATTCCTGCTTCTCTATTCTGTATTACTTGCTCTGTGGGACACAGAATACGTTCCTGAGCAGCCTAGGGACTCTGTACTTTTGAAACCTGTCAGGATATTCAAGGTCATCAGACACTTTTACCAATGTATCAAATGCTGGAGCAGTGTGTGGGGGGGATATATAAATATAAGGATCTACTTCCCTGGTATTCTTCATTTTTGGCCTATGACTTTGCTATGTGTTATACATATTTGTCACATGTAAGAACTTGTTCTCTACAGCTATGACTTGTTAAAATAATTGAGTGTTAGAAATAAACCAACCATCATCACTAAGTGCACACTATGTTAGACTCCACAATGGGCTCTTTCAGTAATCTACCTAACGTTAATTGTTGTCACAACCCTAAGGGGTAAGGTTGTAGTATGAACTACCGTAACATGTATCTGAGTAGGGATATACAACCATAGTAACATGTGTCCGAGTAGGGATATAGTACCATAGTAACATGTTATCTGAGTAGCGATATACTACCGTAGCACATATCGGTTACATAATTTGCTCAGGTGCACAGGTGGTAAAAGAGAAAGACCCTGGACTCAGAACCCAGGGTGTGTTGACTCTAAATTCTGTTCTCTTGCTTGTTAGTCTCAAACTTAACCGTGCTACATACACCAGAAGGGATTGTTAAAACACAGCTGACCCCAGCGTTTCTGACTCACCAGGTCCCCTGTGGGACCCGGGAATCTGCATCCCTAACAAGGCCCTACAGAAGGCTAAGGCTGCTGAGAGGGAGACAACACTCCAAGAACCTGGCTCTTTATCAGCTGTTTCTACTGCCAGTCAGACCAGCCACGACTCAAGCCCTTAAGAGCCCCACCTGACCAGCAGTTACACACTGAATGGGGCAGATACAGAACATTTCCATCATTTCAGAAAGCTCAAATGGAGAGCACTGATTAGAACACAGATATATGCACAAAACTTAAAATATAGATTATAGCATTGCTTTAATTTTATGCAGTCTTTAACAAAACTCACAAATGATACTTTAATTTTTTAAGGAGTACATTGAATCATTAAAAAATTTATAGTTAAGGTAAAATAAATGTTCAGATTATTACAAAAATAGTGTTAACAAAGCATATTGTTACTAATGTACCTACAAAAAGTGGTTGAAATAAATTATACACGAGTAGCCAATGCTTCATTCTTAGCACTGCTGAGTCCAGTACTGGCATCATATTCCTACACTAAGGCACAGAACTACCTTCAGCACCTTTTCTGTGAAAAACATGCAAATGTTTGAGAAGAGTATGATTTAGGTAAGAAAAAAAACATCAGAATTTGTTTACCTTTCGATACTGCCTCAGAGTAACAGCAGGATGGACACTTCCTGAGAAGGTCTCATTGTCAGTGAACACAATGAAGACATCGGCTGCTGTATTTGTCCTTTGAGCCCAGATCATTGGAAGAGAGCAATCAGTTTCACCTGCTGGGATCTAACTCAGAACAAAAACATGAGTAAGAATAAAAGAAAGTGCTCTGGTTTCCATACTGAGAGTTCTGAAATAAATGATTAAAAATACTATTATTTATATATATTTTGATTTGTGCTCATGACAAAATTGAGATGCAACGATTTGTTCTCACAAATTAATATCAGATATGATATCAATAATAAGTTATACAATGTATGTTATATAAACTTAATACAGTAGTTTCTTACCTGATTCATAGCCATTAGAACTTGTTGTAAAGTCATGTCTGTAGTTATTGGACACGGTACCATTTCATCTGAGAAAGCAACTATATACGATTCTTTTTCTGTTCGTGTGACAACCTAAAAAATTCAATGGTAGTAATTTTCAGCAGATTTTGAAGAAATAAATACATTATTATGAAGTTCATAAAACTTCAGCTTTACAAGAAATACCCTATGAAGCTTCTTTTATTTCTAAACTTATTTTATGGTGTCCTGGAACTACACACGAACAGTAGTATACTTTCCAAGCACTTTCACGCACTCTTACAAAGAAACTGGTTTTCACGTCAATCTTTTGAAGCAAACCGAGTATACACCCTCTTTTTTATTAAATAAGGAATGAAGCCGCAGAAGAGAAGCAGCTTTTCCGTGATTCATCTTATTTAAAGAAATTACTCAGTGGTCAGGCCAACAGTCTCCAGGCTACTGTCACTGGGTTACTGATCCTACAACTTCTATATTCATTAATAATTTCTCTAAACATTATCTACTTCCTCAAAAATACTATTCATATTTAATCTTTGGTTATAAAATTAAAATGTTTTTTAAAATATGCTTTTTCAATATACCTACAATACTGTAAACGCCTAAGTATATAGATATAACTATGTAAGTATACTTAAGTGTGCAATATACTTAAAACTATTCGTTCTTAATTATCTTTAGATATGAAATAATATTTAAATGAAATGAAAATGTGCCAAATAAACCAAAGTGACAAAAGCAGGTAAAAACCTAATTCTTGATCCTACTTAACTTTATAGTTTTACCCATAGCAAGCATTTTTTTAGGGTGGCAAAAATTCTCACCATGCACATTGCTGCAGCTACTGTGCTTGCATTGAGTACACTACCCAAAACTCTTTGGTTCATAGAAGCACTGACATCAATAGCAAGCAAGAAACGCTTCCCAGTTGGCTCAACTGTCTAAAGAGAAAACAAAATAAAACGATCATTAAAAGCAATCACAGAAATTTTAAGTAAATTAAATTTCTAACAAATAATATTTACTTATCTTTCATTTGAAAAAAATCCTCTCAGATGAAAGGCCTGCTTTTGGATTTACCAATTTATTGACAAGTATTTAAAAATGCTTAGCTTTTACTAGACATAAAACAAAGGACATAACATAGCCTATTTAATAATTTTATTTAAAGAAATTACCATCTTTCTGTTTTTAAAACTTTTTCCTCATGAACTGGGTATTTCTACCAAGAAATCTTTTTTTGTCTTGTAAAATATAAATAACATAAAATAACTTTAAAATCATTTTTGAATGTACAATCCAGTTTTATTAAGTACATTAACAATGTTATGTAACCACCACTATCTATTTCCAGAACTATTTCTTCACCTCAAACAGAAAATTACCCACTTATAATAACTCCCCATTCCCACCTCCCCTCTGTTACCTGGTAACTTCTATTTTACTTTGTCACTATGAATTTGCCCATTCTAGACACCTCATATAAGTGAAATCATATAATACTTGACTTTATCTATTTGGTTTACTTCACTTAGCATGTTTTCAAGGTTCATCCATGTTGTAGCATGTTTTTAATTCCACTCCTTTTTAAGGCTGAATAGTTCATTATACGTATACGCCATGTTTTATCCATTCACCTGCTGCGAAGATTTGGGTTGTTTCTACCTTTTGGCTACTGTGAATAATGCTCCTATGAACACTGGTGTACAAGTATCTGAATCCGTTTTAAATTCTTTGGGGTACACATAGGTGGTTTACTTGCTGGAAGGTATAGTTAATTCCACATTTGGCTTTCTGAGGACCAACCAAACTGTTTTCCACATGGGCTGCACCACTTTACATTCCCACCAGCAATATACTAGTTTTAATTTCCTGGTAATGATCCAATTTTATGCTTTTGCATGTGGCTGTCCAGTTTTCTCAATATCATTTGAATACTTTCTTTTCCCACCAAACTGTTTTGACACTTTAGTCAAACACTGACCGTGTAAAGCGGGAAATATAATCAACAATATAGTAATAACTATGTATGGTGTCAGATGGGAAGATTTATCCAGTGATCGCTTCACAAGTTATATGCCTATATCACTATGTTGCACACCTGAAACTAATATGTACTGTATGTCAACTGTAATTGTATATTTAAAAAAATGAAAAAAAAAATAGACCATACATGCGAGTTTATTTTTGGGTTCTATATTATATTTCATTGGTCTTATGACAGTCTTTACGCCAGTATCACACTGGTTTGATTACTGTAGTTTTGAAGTAAGTTTTGAAATCTGTAAGTTTGTGTTAGTCTTTAAATTTTGTTCTTTTTGAAGATCGGTTTTGCTACCTGGAGTCTCTTAAGTCCACATAAATTTTACAATGGGTTTTTCTATTTCTATAAAACATATTGTGGGATTACACTGTATTTGTAGATTGCTTTGAGTAGTACTGTCATCTTAACAATTAAGTCTTCTAAACTATGAACACTTGATGTCTTCCCATTTATTTACATCTTAACTTTCTTTCAGCAATGTTTTTTTTCAGTGTACAAGTCTTACAACTCCATAGTTAAATGTATTCCTAAATCTTTTATTCTTTTTGATGCTATTTTAAATGAAAATGTTTTTAGCTTTTGGATTGTCCAGGGCTAGCATATAGAAATACTACTGATTTTTGCCTTCTGATTTTATATCTTGCAACTTTGCTCAATTTATTAGCTCTAGTAGTTTCTTATAGATTCTTTAGGATTTTTTACATATAAGATTATGTTATTTGAAAACGGAGATAATTGTTTCCTTTCCAATTTGGATGCCTTTTATTTCTTTTTCTTGCCTAATCGCTAGAATTTTCAGTACTACATAGAATTATAGTGGAAAAAGTAGACATCTTTAACTTGTTCCTGATCTTAGGGGAAAAGATTTTAATCTTTCACATTTGAGTATGACAGCTGTGTGTTTTTTATATATGGCCTTTATCATGTTGAGGAAGTTCATTTCTATTCCTACTTTTTATTTTAAGATGAAAGGGTATTAAATTTTGCCAGATGCTTTTTCTGCATCAATTGAGATGATCATGTGAATGTTCCTTCACTCTATTAATGTGATTACATTAATTTTCATATGTTGAACCATTCTTGCATGCTAAAGATAAATCTCATTTGTATAATCCCTTTAATTTGCTGCTGAATTTGGTTGCTATTATTTTGTTGAACAGGAAGAAATTCTTAAAACCCAAAATTTTAACTTATGGCTTTGATATATGATTTTCATTTCTAAACTCACTTCCTATCAAGAGATAGGAGATCCACCACTGATTAACGTAAAAAAAAGAGAATAGGAAACCAAGTCAAAGGACTCTAAAGTAATACAAAATTTTAAATTTGATAATTTAAAACTTATCAAAATGATCTTAGGATAACTGGTTGCTGCCCAAAGGTAGGAAGAAATACTTTACTCATAAACTTATATGTTAATTATATACCCAGCTTCAAATGAACTAAAAAAAAACAAATGAATAGCTAATCAAAGTGGTTAAACTATAAATATCTTTAAAATGTGTTTTTACAGAAGATACCAAGTTCTGACTGGATCACTTGTTTAAAAAAAATAAATCAAACCATCACCTTAAATGTTTTATAAAAAGCAGTGTCCAAAGCTTTCAAAATCTCTTCATCAGGGCGCCACTTCAGTTTTCCTCTGAGCCCGTGGCCTGTTTTATAAGTTTCTAACGCAATTAAAATATGAAATGGATGTATACGTGCCTAGAAACAAAGACAGAAAATGCAAAATTCAAATGAAAAATACAATAGTCATATTTATTACTGTAGCTAACATATTTCACAAAGGAGAAAAATGAGAACATATTAATCTTAGATATTAGAGTCAAAATGTAATTTGTATTATAAATGACTCAGAACACCTAAAAAATGTGCTGAGTGCATTTCCAAAATTTAGGAGCCAATTTTCCCCACCCAGCTTTATTGAAATGTAATAGACAACTGGTTGGTTGTCTTTATATTGTACAATTCAGTGAGTTTTTTAAAAATTCTAGTTGTCATACAATATTGTAGTTTCAGTTGTATAGCATAGTCATTAGAGATCTATATAACTCAGTGATCAGCCTACTAAATAAATCTAGTACCCCTCCTCTTACATTTTACATTAACTATTATCCTTATGCTAGTTTATATCTCCATGCCTGTTTTGTAACTATCCATTTGTACTTAATTCCTTTGCTCTTTTTGCCACCCCCTACCCCCCATCTAGTAGCCCTCAAAGTATTCTGTATTTATGAGTTTGTTTTTATTTTGTTCTTTAGATTCCACATGTATGTGAAATCAGGTGATATTTGTCTTTCTCTTATTTCATTGAGCACAATACCCTCTAGATTCATCAAGGCAATACCCTTTTCCATCCCCTTCCTTTTAATCTGTGTCTTTTAATCTGAAGTGAGTCTCTTGTAGGCAGCATATGTAGGAGTCTTGTTTTCTTATCCCTTCAGCCCTCTATCTTTTGGTTGGAGGACTTATTACCATTTGAGGTACTTGTTGATAGGAATGTAGTTATTACCATTCTGTATTCCTGTTTTTGATACATGTTTTTTCTTCTTAAAGAAGTCCTGCCAACACTTCCTGTAATACTGGCTTGATGCTGATAAATTCCTTTAGCTTATTTTTGTCTGGGAAGCTCTTTATTTGTCCTTCGATTCTAAATGACAGCTTTGCTGGATAAAGCACTGTTGGCTGTAGATCCTGGGTTTTCATCATGTTGAATATTTTGTGCCAAGCTCTTCTGTCCAGCATAATTTCTTTTGAGAAATCAGCTGCCAGTCTTATGGGTACTCCCTTATAGGTAATTGCTTTTCTCTTGCTGCTTTTAAGATTCTTTTATTTAACCTTTGGCATTTTAATGATGATGTGTCTTGGCATGGGCCTCTTTGGGTTCCTCTTTCTAGGGACTCTCTGAGCTTCCTGGGATTATATGTCTATTTCCTTCACCAGGTAAGGGAAGTTTTCCATCATTATTTCTTCAAATAGCTCTTCAATTTGTTTTCCTTCAGGTACCCCTAGGTCATGGATATTTTTGTATTTAATTGTGTCCCATAGGCTCCTTATTATTATAATGTTGGCTTCTTTTTTCCTGCCGTTCTGAGCACCTTGCCTTCCCCGTTCTCTATATCAGAGGTTCAATCTTCTTTATCTACTCTGTTGATTCTAATATATTCATCTCAGATGACGTTTTCTTCATTTCTGATTGGCTCCCTTTTATAATTTCTGTTTTCGTTTTACCTGTTAAAGTTCTCACTGAGTTCATCTACTCTTCCTCTAAGTTCATTGGGCATCTTTATAACCAGTGTTTTAAACTGCATGTTAGATTGCTTAAAATCATTATTCCTGGATTTCTGTTCTGTTCTCTCATATGGTTTCTGCTTCTTTGTCTTCCCATTTTGGCTGACCTTCTATGTCTGTTTCTATGTACTAAGCAAAGCTTCTAAGTCTCCCAGTCTTATCGTGTGGCTTTGTGTAGTAGGTGTCCAGTGGCATAGACCTGAGAGGGGTTCAGCTGCAGGCTAAGTTTAGCCCCAGCCTGTGCCCCTCTGGAGCCACTTGTTAAGATTCAGCAAGCAATTCACAGATTCTGTGCTTACAGTTGTTGCCGCAAGAGGCCATGCCAGAAAACAAGATCAGCTGCCTCCAGTGTGAATCCAGGCACTGCTCACCAAGGAGCACCTGACTTGCCAAGGATACACCTGGATGTGACTTGGGTCGGGCTGCAAGTTGGTGGAGGAAGAATTTCAGGGAATCCTCTGGGCGAAGAGGCCTCTGTTATCCAGTTTGATGACTTCTCAGCTATGGTGGCACTGAGTCCCCACACTCGGAGGGGAGAGGGCTCAAGAGAGGAACAATGGATACCTCCAGCACTTCTACCTGGGAGAGCCTTGCCTTGGCGCTCGCTCTGACAACTCGATGACCCCCTATAAGTCCCTGGTGCCCCCATGTGGAGCCAACCTGGCGCTGTTGCTCAGAGCGAGCAGGTCCATCACCGCCAAAGTCCGCTCGTGGACACAGCCCCTTTAAGAGGCATCTGCAGCTGCTCGCTACTGCTGCCACAGCCTCTGTCCCACTTGGCCACTTGTGACTGGGCTGCCTCATATCTTCAGCCCATCCTACCTCTTCCTGTTGCAGGATGATTTCTTATTTCTCTTCCTGGGTGTAGTGCTTCTGTTTATCTAGATCCCAGGCTACCTGCTTGCTGTTTGCTCCATGTTTCTGTCACAACTTTGATTTGGTTGCAAATCTATCATCTATGCCATTTTTTCCCTTCTAGGAGCCAATTATTTAAATTAGTAGTAGCTAATCAAGGTAACACTTACCTTCTTTAACAGTTTATCATTACACAGTTTTTCACATACTAAAGATACTTCTGAATTTCCCGGTTCCAGCACTGAATTAGCAGTCATTTTTCCTAGATTCCTTAGTAATGCAGTAAGAGGCATTTCTTGTAACAAAGCTTTCCATACCTATTTCAACAACAGGCAGACACATAAGAAATTATGAATCGGTATAACATAGCTATGTCAATAACAATATTAATAATATGTCTCCAAGGCTTTCTTTTGGGGTTCAGAACATTTTCTTAATATAAACTTGTGAGTTTGGTCAAAGGCTTATCAAATTAACTTGCTCTTTAACACTTAATAAATGCCAACTACATCTGGCATTGTGTTAGGTGTTTTAAATTTAACATTAATTTCAAGATATATTTAAAATTTTTCTTACAAAGAATTAATGAATACATAGTTTCCCAAAGTTTATCCTTGCAATATCTACCATGAATTACATTTAACCACAAGCTGTAACAACACACGACTGACCTACCTCTTTGGACTTCAGGTGATTTGTCAGGAGATGCTCCCTAACCAATCTATGCTCTTCTATCAGATGAATGACCTCCAGTTCATCTTTCGTACGCTTCACTTTCTCTACAGCCTCCAGATACTTTAACAATTTTTCAGTCTCCAAAGAAAGTGCTTTTTCTTTGTACAATTCATGGACCTCTTTCCAGCCCTTTGTAATATATTTGGTCACAATAGCAAGTCCTTTAACAAAATAAAGAATCGAAAAGAGATCTACGATTACCAGGTAAAAAACCAAGCATGTTTACTGAGAATGCATCACGTGACAGGCAAAAATAGATATGTAGACATTAACTTCTTTAAAACATGATACTACTTTCTGGAATATAACAAATACATTTAAGCAAATGAAGTCAACCAATTTTGCTTATTGCATCGTAACTGTTTCAATATGAAACCTTGCAGGAAAAACTCCTATATCCTAAAGACAGATAGCAGCATTGGAAACTTTGGTAGACAGAACCTATCTCAGGTTCACAATGTCAGAGCCGCTCACAAAAGTACAGATCTACTTTAATTATCCTCATATTCAACTGTCCCTTTTACGTGGTAAACAAATATGCACTTATGAATTGCAGAGATAAGTGGAAAGTGAACAGGTAGGTAGGCAATTTCTAATTTTTTTTTTTAATTGCTGAAAAAGTATTACAGGCCAAATTAAAAACAAGTGATCTGTTCTCTTCTATAATTTCTTTTAATAGTTTAAAGAGCTTTGGATTGAGTTGGGGGAGGGATGGAGGAAATTTGGGTTTCAGTCCACACTCTGCCAATAAATGGCTATGCAATTGTCCTAGGCCTTATGGGAGAGAGGTGGGTAAAATCAATAGATGAAATAAGCCATGCAATATAACAGAGAGTGGTTAAGACTGTAGTGAACTAAAGAGAGTATGCCTTGAAAAACGTTTTAGCGAACTATCTGCTTGGCACTGTCAAAAAAACGTATTTTTAAAAGAAGCCAGAATATGGATTTTTGTGATGTCTTCTTATTTTTTGTAATGTTGGCAAAAAATTCATTTTTTCCCTAAAATGTTGTGCAGGCCAAATAAAATATATCTCTAAGGCAAACTGAGCTTATGTGCTATTTCTGAACTCTAATTTTAAAAATTTGATCCAAATACTAATATGAAGAAAACTTCTAAAGTATTGTTGACTCTTGCTATCTTCCAGATTTTAGTACAAAATCTTACATTATCTTAAATGATTAAATGTTTCATGTGAGCATGCTTTCTATTTTGTTTTTCCAACTAATATAAAACTTCCTTAAAGGTAGTCTTATTATTATTTTTATCCTTCCCAAGGTCTAGAATTGTGCTCGCCACAGAGTAGGCACACAATAAATACCTGAAAAGTGTGTTTTAAACATACATTTCAATTAAGGTATTAAAATATTACTTATTTGGTAACTTAGAGTTTGTTTCCAAATTCTTTTTACTCTGAGAAGCCTAGGTATCTTTTATGCTTAAACATATTGCTATTATTACAAGAGTTCAAATATGAGTTCTGCCCTCAAAAAGTCAGAATTAAAGAATCCTTTGTGTAAGAGTTAAGTTTAGGAAATATCTACTAATTTTTCATTTTATAGACCAAAAATTCAAACCCCAGAATAACTCTGTACAAATTCAGATAATTTTCTAATTAGAACTAGAACTGAGGTCCACACCACCACATGGTGTCTCAGTAGACAAATAAAGCTGGATCCCTATATTCTTCTTATAATGAATCATTTAAAAGTAAAAAAATTAAATCATAAATATGTGAGAAAGAAAAACCACAAGTAAATACTGTAATAACTTTAGGTTGAAAAAGTACTTTCTAAACCAAACATAAAACAAAAATTTATGAAGACATAGATAAGTTTGAGTACATTAAAATCCAAACTCCAGTATGCCAGAAACCATGCCATAAAAAAAATGAAAGACAAAGAAAAAAAGGGTGAAACACACACTATATATAATAATTAACTCCTATACTGTGTGTCACATGCTTGTAAACAGCACCCATCCCTACTAGGTGCTCAATAAATTTGTTTTTATGAATGAATGAATGAATGGTGACTATATCAATATTAAAAAGAACAGCAACTCAATGGGTAAGGGAGCGAAGACAATATAATCCATGAAAGAAATACAAATAATCAGTAAGCACATTAAAAAATGAGCCTTTGCCCCAAAATACAAATTCAAATAATAAGATAAAATTTTTCACCTAATGTACTGACAAAGACAAAAACACACTGGTAACTGTCAATGTTCAGATACGGAGAAACTGGCCACTTTCATGTACTCTTTGTGGATTAACCATTACAGAAATGTGTACACTATGCAAGTTTTTTTACAGCAGTACTTTTGTAACAGTATAAAAAATTGGAAAAAACTTAACTGTTATTGGTAAGAGACGAGCTAAATAAATTATAGTATATTCGTACAATGGTATATATACAACTACTTCTGACCTGTACAAGTATCAATAATATGCTTTTAACTGAAACAAAGAAGATATATAAATTAAAAAAAAACACGTTCATGAAAATCTGGAGCAATACACAACACATCATATACTGAGATTTCGTTTGAAGGGAAGGACTAGTACTTTCTGAATTATATTTTTCTGTATTAGTCAGGTGTATTTTAAAACAAGCATGTAATTTCCAATAAAAACAAACTTTAAATGTTCGTGTATATAATCATTTGCAATAACTTACTGTTTAAATTGCATTTGAAAAAAAATCCATTTACAGTAAAAAATGATAAATTAGGAACTACTGCAGAGATCCTGTGGATGAAACTTTTATTCTACTTATGTGGAAGGAAAGAGGAAGAAACACACAACGCCCTCTGCTGACACATCAGCAACTGTGTGTGGTACTTTATACACGATCACATTTAAGTGACAAGGAAGGTTATTTCCTGTCCTCCTTTTTAATAGATGAAGACACAGAAACTCAAAAAGGTTAAGTTACTTGGCTTAAGGCCACAAATGGGCAGAACTGAAATTTGAACCCATTGGAGTAGCTGTCCCTTCAAATTTCACTTCTGGTGTAAAAGAAAATGTCAATTTTTGGACCTGCTGATTTTTGTAGACGTTAACACTAAATATTCTTGACTAAGTTTTTTTTTTTTTTTTTAATCTAATGACTAAGTTTTAATCATAGATCCAACTAACTTTTCAAAAGTCTCTTCTCGTGGACACAGAAAAAGTGACTGTTTGGAGACAATTAATATCCTGAATGGTTAAATTCAGCCCTATTTCAGTAAGCCTGTAGGTTCTATGGAACACAGGTCCCAGGAAGATGGGAAAAAACGAGAAGGGGCTGTAGCCTAGCTATCTGCCATCTACTGGCTTGGAGCTGTTTTGCTTAATCATATCCAGGATGCTTTCATAGTCCATTATCACCTGGTTGAGCATTCTAGTTAGCGTGGTAACATTTTAAGATGCAGAATTTTAACCTGTCACTCTGTCATTTAATTCTTGAGTATTAATGTCTGGATTGCTTGTGGTAAGTGTTTAAATCCAGGTTGGCACTAAACATATTTGAATGAGTCAATGTGTTTTGAGAATGAAAGACTATTTCTAGAAAATATTATACAACTCTTATGTCAAATAAAAATTTGCTATTTTTTGCATATCTGCACCTCCTCCTGGTTCCCAAAAGATGTTATGCTTACCTTCACTGGAAGGTTTAAGATGTGACAATCTTAAGAGATCTTTGTGAGACCAGCCATTTCTTTGTTTATATTTCGTAACTGCCAGAGCAAGGGCCATGCCACCTTTTTCGTTGTACCAGTCTGCTACAGCCTTCCGGAGGGCACGCCCCCACATGCCACATTTCATGCTTTCCTTCAGATCTTTCTTAAACTGGATAAAAGTAAAGAGATGTGTAGGGATGCGACAAACATCAGCAACAGCTTTAAATGCTGCTTGCTTAGTGCTTATGTCGGAACACTGGGAACAAATGGCAAGTGCAAAGAGCATAGGCTCTTGCTTTGCGGTTCTGCCTTCTTGACTAAATGATTTTATTTCCTGTATCACTTCACATCCTCTGCCGTCTTCAATCAATCTAATTAAAGCTTCAGCATTTTCAAGACCCAACTTCTGCTCTTTGATGTAATAAGTCCCACCTTCAGAACCAAAACATAAGAACCGGTGGAGGCGATTCATATCAGTGACCTGCCATACATATCCATCTTCAGAATTGGCTATCTGCTTCTCATTCAGTGGATGCATTTGGTTTACTGAGTCCTCCATTTTTCTGTCTTGTAGGAAACCTATCAAAAAGCAAAATGTCATTAGCTAGATTGATACAGTAAATTACAAAAAAGAAAAATACGTATTAATCTATGCTAACTGCAATCTGCCATGAAATCTTTAAAATATTTTTTAAGCTCAAGTTGTGGTATGATAATTAGAAGCAACTGCTAAAGAGTCACACTTTTGAAGTGCAGTTTGTAGCTTCAGAGACTCAGTAGGCAGCTCAGCATAGGGTTTGGAGGCCCAGAAAGAGAAGAATAAAAGGGGTAGGTAGGGCAGTGACAGTAGCTTACAGGAAAAGATCTTACTCTTTTTACTCCCTGAATTACTGGGTAGACATTTTTGGTTGCATATCTTACATCCAACCCCCCTCCACTGCCCCTTTATCCTCTGCCTGGCAGTACTATCCTTCAGGGGAGGCTAGGTCTTACCCCACCCCTAGATTGTTCTAAGTCAGTGGTTCTCAAACTGCGTGCCTCAAAATTACCCAGTGTCGTAACAACATAGAATGGTGTCCTTCTCCCGTATTTCTTTCTTAGTTCAGTCTGAAATGAGGCCTAAGCCTTTGTACTTATCACCGGTTCCCAGGTGATGTTCTCGGCTCTTATGCCATGTGACTGGTACAGGCATTGTACACTTATGACAATCTGGCCAGTGTGACATGATATATTCACGGAGAATACTTCTGGGGTTTTCTTCCCTCTTAAAACAGGACTTTGGGGCTGTTTAAAAGACATGTTTCCTGTTTTGAGCTTGAGATATACATTTGCAAGTGATGCCTGGAGTGGTGGCAGCGATCCTGAGGCATGGGGGAGCCAGTTTAAGACACACTAATTTAAAAGGATAGCAGAACAGAAAAAAATAGATGGAATCTGGGTCCCCTGATATCACTGAGCTACCTCTAACAGCCATACTTACAAAATGAAAAGCAAAATGGTGGCACGTACAAGCTGCTCTTCTTGTCACTGAGTGCTGATCTACAAATTTTCTTTAAAACTAGCTAGGTAGTAAGGCACAGCTGTATCATAATGAATATCTGGCCTTTGTCCGTGGTTCTCAGCTTAAAAAACAAACAAACAAAAAAAAAACCCCAAAAAACTTTGGAATTTCCTGATAGGAGTCCTTCTTATGCTAATGAGACCACTCATTCTGGGACTTTATATAGCTTCAGGATGGAGCTGGTCTCCAGAAAGATCAATCATTTGACTAGAGGGCTGGACCTTTAGGCTAGATCAACCTCCCAAGAGGTTTGAGCTCCACCACATGGTCAATGACTCCTTCAGTCTTGCCTGGGATTGAAACCCCACCTGCAAACTCTGGACATCAAAGTTCAGTGGAGCTTCTGAGTTGGTGAACAGACTGACATGTGGGGAGGGTGATATGTCAGGATCAATGACAGGGAATTCCTCACTTGCCTCCAGACTGCCACTTGGTTGTTTGAATTGTATCCTTTATAATAAAACTCTAAAGATAACGTTTTTAGTGAGTTATGTGAACCATTCTAGTGAATTTTTGATAATGAAGGGTTGTGAGAAGCCCTGAATTTGAGTTGGCCAGGCAGAAGTGTGAGAAGACTGGGGACCCTACTGGATGCTGTTGTCTAAGGTAAGGACAGTCTTGTTGGGGATCCTGCCCTTTAACTTGTGGGATTTGATGCTAACTCTGGAACTCAGTTGAACTGAATTGTAGGACACTGAGTTGATGTATGAAAATTGGTTTCAAAACACAAGACACAAAAGGTACAAGTGACAAAACATAACGTGGACTTCATCAAAATTTAAAACTTGTATATAGATATCACCAAGAAAAAGACATCACATGCAATAGGAGAAAATATTTACAAATCAGACATATGATAAGAAACTTATACCTAGAATATATAAAGAACTCATAACTCAATAATGGAATGATACTTAACCAAATTAAGAAATAGGCAAAGAATATGAAAAGGCATTTCTTCAAGAATATACACAAACGGTCAATAAACACAAAAGATGCTGAATAAATATCATTAGTCATCAGAGGAACGCAAATCAAAACTGCAATGAGATACCACTTCTCATCCATTAGGATGGCCATACTCAAAATAATAATGTGTTTATGAGAATCTGGAGAAATTAGAACTTCATATATTGCTAGTGAGAATGTAAAATGATGAGTCGTATCTTAACTGTATTTATCCTTTTGAAGAACTGCCAGACTGTTCTCCAAAGTGGTAACGGGTTTCTTTTTGGGGTGATGAAAATGTTCTCAAATTAGATAGGTGATGGTTACACAACTCTGTGACTATACTAAAAACCCATGGATTAGATACAATAAAATAGTGAATTTCGTGATGTGAATACTATCTCAAAAACTGTTATTAAAAATGAAAACTTAAAAACTGGTTAGGTGAAATATATTTGGGAAGTTATTTAAATAAATAAGCATTTACGTGACATTCAACCTTCGATTTTTTTTATATTTGTCTGTAGAAAGCAATTTGAGATACACATAGACATATATATACAGGACCTTAATTTTGTCTCTCTCCAAGTGCTATCATCTCCTCAATAAAGCTTAAACTCCACTGTCAGAGGTTTAGAAGGCAGTTGTGCAGTGAGGTCAGAACCTGGTCATCTCTTAATCCACTCCTGAATAATCAAGTGTTGTAAATCCAGATTAACAAATAAAGACAGTTAATTCTTTAGGTTGGCTTGCTTTATCCAGTGTTCTTAAAGCACACCACTTCAAAGAATTTAATACCGCCAAAGTTGTATTAAACTTCTATAAATTAAAACTTTGAGAAGAAATTAAATAGATCTCAATACAATTAAAAGCATGGCCACAATTTGAAATTGGTTGTGGATATTTTATACACTGCCCAATTCTTCCTTAATTTTGAATGCAAAATCAGTGAATGTTAGTAATACACAATATGGAATAGCTCTTCTTTCTGCTTCACATTCATTAGAACTAGAATATTTAGAGTATCTTTTAACAGTACAAATAATGCATTATTTCCAAGGATTCCTACATTTTTCTTGAATGTACACAGCTGAATATCTTTCCAAAGTCTCTTGGTCATTTGTTATTTGAAAATGCTATCTTTCACCCAAGAGGTCTAACAAGTTTGCAGCTTATTCATTTTTAAATGAAGTTAAAAGCTTACTTACATCCATGAAGGTATTCAAGACAATTTACAAGAAACAATACTGTAAAAACTGGGGCCACAAATTCAAATAACTGTTTCATCCAGACTGGTAACAGTCACGAAAGGATCAAGTCAAGTATGATGGAATAAAGTGGTGAGGAAGTGTGGCAAAATGATAGCGCGCTATCCTGAAGGCATGCATCTTCAATCAACTGGTTGCCATGTAGTATGGGCCTAGTATTGTCAAATCGTCTTTTCTCAAAGACCCAGAAATCTGTATTTTAATATGTACTCTTAGGATTAAATGCTAACATTATTAAAGAAATTTTAACCCCCCTGATTACTTCCAGGTTGTGTCAAGAGCTAAATTTTTAGTTTTGTCTTTCTACAATAGGCATTTTGTTAAGTTGGGTATTAAACGTTAGTTTTCATGTTTTTATTTAGCACAGAAAAAACTTTCAAGTTCACAGCAGTATCAGATTAAAAAATACCACAAATGACCACCAACGGCTTTGGGCTCTGACGACTAGGTAAGGCTAGACCCCTGTGCCCCACAAACTTCCAGTTAAGGATACTCAACAGGGCAGATAGTGAACAAAAGCCCCTCAGCTTGAGGGTAGACTCTCCTAGGGAAAAACCTCAAGAAAGTTTCCATTCTTTTTTTTAATCAGAGTTAATACAAGTTTTGACTTTCATTCCATAACATAGCCGTGCTTGTTTTAATATAAAAGCTGCTGTTGTTGTTTCTCTGAGTAAAACTTACTGTGTGTATTCTGTGGCTTCGCACAGTCCGCAGCACAAAGCTATCTATAACTCAAGACACAGGTCACCTGTTTGAGAAGTAATGGATCAGAGTTTTATCCACCAAATTTCTTTTTCCCCTGAAGCCAAGGGTCCTTTTTGGAACTCAAAAGAAGGATGCATAAATATACTCTTAAAGACTTTAATCTTATCACGAGTATTCTGCAAGAGCCTGCTGAATGAGGGTGACTTTGTGGAAAAAGCCATTTTTGGTTTAACTCGTCTTTTTGTCTTAGAACCACTACAACTCTTTTCAGATGAACACACTACGTTTTTAAAACCTCGTTTTCCTCCGAGGCATCCTTTTACTCCTTACTCCTACCATCTCCATGGACTACAGGACGGGCCTTTCTCCTCTCCGTTCTTCCCTCTGGTCCGGGATAAGTTCGCCTCGTCTTCCCACAAAGACCCTTCCTCCCGCACCCCGGATCCTGGGCAACGCCTCTCGGCGCAGAGGCCGCGGGAGGAGGAACACCGGGAGTGAGGCGGGACCTCCAGGCGCCGGCCTGAGAGAGCCATGCGCGCGCGACAGGCGCGGCCCGGGGTCCGCGAAGGGCCAGGCCGCGCGGAGCTGTCTCCGCGGCGATGCTGGTCCGCTCGCCGGCCTGGGCGCGGGTTGGGGAGCACGGCGGCTTGGCGAAGTCTCTGCTCGGCCTGGGCCGCGGGGATGCCGGTCAGACCCTGCGAGTCCCCGGGCCGCTCCGTCCGCACAAAGGGCCCCAGCCTGCCTCCCGCAGCTTCCTCACCTGTGCTCGGCGGCCGACCTCCGACCCGCAGCGCCACCGGGAGAAGCCCTGCGCAGCGCCGGAGGACAAGCGGCAGCGGCCCGACGGGCGGCGACGGCTCCGACTTCAACGCAGCGGGTCAGGCCTCCAGGTTCGAGTCCCGGGAATGAGCCCCGCCCCTCTCGCCTGGCCCCGCCTCGCTCTGGACTGGAGAGAGTCCCGGATGTTTCCCCCTCCAGCGCCCTGAAGCCCCGCCCCGTCCCCTCAAGGCCCGCCCCTTCCGAATCGGCTACGGGTCCTGCACGGCCTGGGAAGAGTTTCGCTGGCTCCTGGGTGGCTAGAGCGTCCTCCCGCGCTCTGTCGCGCTGCGGGGGCGGGGGGGCGGGGGGCGCGGCGCCCGGAGGCTGGCGGGAAGTAGGCGGGGTGACGTGGGGTTGACGAGCTCCGCGGCGGGTTTGCTGAGATCAGTGGCCGGCGGCAGCGGGTACCAGGGGCGGCCGGAGTCGGAGGTGGAGAGGGGCGGTGTGTGGCCGGGGCCATGACGGGCAATGCCGGGGAGTGGTGCCTCATGGAAAGCGACCCCGGGGTCTTCACCGAGCTCATTAAAGGATTCGGTGAGAGCCAAGGGGACTGTCCAGGGCCAGGGGTCACGGAGGAGGCCCAACCTGGGCATGGAGGGGGTTCCGTGCGGCCACCGCCGCCCCGCGTCGGAAGGCAGGCGACTCCAGAGACCTGGAGGAACTCGGGGAGGGGCAAATGCGGGCTCCCGCCCCCTTCCCAGCTCCGGGCTCTAGCGTTTCCGCTGTGATTTTGAGAGCCGTACCACGAGGGCAGGGGTCGTGTGTGTCTGTGCACTGCCGCATTCTCAGGATTCGGCACTCAATTATTTGTTTAAATGACTTGGGTCCCTGTCTCCACCCTCGCCCCCGTCCGTTAAGCGCCAATCTTTTCCTTTCTACCGCCGCTTCTCTGCGGAGCGCTCCCCATCCCGGGCAGGTGTGCCCGGGTGCATGTCTCAGGCCATCAGTCCTGTAGGAAAAGCTAGGGTGTGCCTTCTCGAGGGTGAAGTGTCCGAGGCCCCAGCCGCCTAGGAACCCGAGATTCTAGTTATTCAAAGCAGAACACCTTGAGTGTGTGTGAACAGCTCTGCAGACGTCCACTACGCTGACTGCGTGGGACCGACGGGCCACTTCGCCAGTTCTGCTCGCTGCTCAGTTTTGGTTTCCGGTGAAGTGTGTTTTTTAAGCTACTGGTGTAGATTAGAGGCCACATGCTTCCTTCATAATTTTTCTGCTTCTCCATGGACTACAGGACGGGCCTTTCTCCTCTCCGTTCTTCCCTCTGGTCCGGGATAAGTTCGCCTCGTCTTCCCACAAAGACCCTTCCTCCCGCACCCCGGATCCTGGGCAACGCCTCTCGGCGCAGAGGCCGCGGGAGGAGGAACACCGGGAGTGAGGCGGGACCTCCAGGCGC
This sequence comes from Pteropus vampyrus, assembly GCF_000151845.1. Lineage (NCBI taxonomy): Eukaryota > Metazoa > Chordata > Mammalia > Chiroptera > Pteropodidae > Pteropus > Pteropus vampyrus. Next base: position 4,277,195 of record NW_011888841.1, read on the forward strand.
CGGCCTGAGAGAGCCATGCGCGCGCGACAGGCGCGGCCCGGGGTCCGCGAAGGGCCAGGCCGCGCGGAGCTGTCTCCGCGGCGATGCTGGTCCGCTCGCCGGCCTGGGCGCGGGTTGGGGAGCACGGCGGCTTGGCGAAGTCTCTGCTCGGCCTGGGCCGCGGGGATGCCGGTCAGACCCTGCGAGTCCCCGGGCCGCTCCGTCCGCACAAAGGGCCCCAGCCTGCCTCCCGCAGCTTCCTCACCTGTGCTCGGCGGCCGACCTCCGACCCGCAGCGCCACCGGGAGAAGCCCTGCGCAGCGCCGGAGGACAAGCGGCAGCGGCCCGACGGGCGGCGACGGCTCCGACTTCAACGCAGCGGGTCAGGCCTCCAGGTTCGAGTCCCGGGAATGAGCCCCGCCCCTCTCGCCTGGCCCCGCCTCGCTCTGGACTGGAGAGAGTCCCGGATGTTTCCCCCTCCAGCGCCCTGAAGCCCCGCCCCGTCCCCTCAAGGCCCGCCCCTTCCGAATCGGCTACGGGTCCTGCACGGCCTGGGAAGAGTTTCGCTGGCTCCTGGGTGGCTAGAGCGTCCTCCCGCGCTCTGTCGCGCTGCGGGGGCGGGGGGGCGGGGGGCGCGGCGCCCGGAGGCTGGCGGGAAGTAGGCGGGGTGACGTGGGGTTGACGAGCTCCGCGGCGGGTTTGCTGAGATCAGTGGCCGGCGGCAGCGGGTACCAGGGGCGGCCGGAGTCGGAGGTGGAGAGGGGCGGTGTGTGGCCGGGGCCATGACGGGCAATGCCGGGGAGTGGTGCCTCATGGAAAGCGACCCCGGGGTCTTCACCGAGCTCATTAAAGGATTCGGTGAGAGCCAAGGGGACTGTCCAGGGCCAGGGGTCACGGAGGAGGCCCAACCTGGGCATGGAGGGGGTTCCGTGCGGCCACCGCCGCCCCGCGTCGGAAGGCAGGCGACTCCAGAGACCTGGAGGAACTCGGGGAGGGGCAAATGCGGGCTCCCGCCCCCTTCCCAGCTCCGGGCTCTAGCGTTTCCGCTGTGATTTTGAGAGCCGTACCACGAGGGCAGGGGTCGTGTGTGTCTGTGCACTGCCGCATTCTCAGGATTCGGCACTCAATTATTTGTTTAAATGACTTGGGTCCCTGTCTCCACCCTCGCCCCCGTCCGTTAAGCGCCAATCTTTTCCTTTCTACCGCCGCTTCTCTGCGGAGCGCTCCCCATCCCGGGCAGGTGTGCCCGGGTGCATGTCTCAGGCCATCAGTCCTGTAGGAAAAGCTAGGGTGTGCCTTCTCGAGGGTGAAGTGTCCGAGGCCCCAGCCGCCTAGGAACCCGAGATTCTAGTTATTCAAAGCAGAACACCTTGAGTGTGTGTGAACAGCTCTGCAGACGTCCACCACGCTGACTGCGTGGGACCGACGGGCCACTTCGCCAGTTCTGCTCGCTGCTCAGTTTTGGTTTCCGGTGAAGTGTGTTTTTTAAGCTACTGGTGTAGATTAGAGGCCACATGCTTCCTTCATAATTTTTCTGCTATATTGTTTTCCATCCGAATTAACACATTAATTTTTTACCTTTTTTCCTGTCCCTGTTGTTCCCAGACTCTTTTGGGAGCAGTACGTTTTTACCTGTTATATTTTCTCAAATATTATTAATTCTAGCTATTATGTTAAAACTCGTACTAGGGAAAAAACTTAAACAGGATATACTTACTGTCTCTTGTACAGAATATTTGGAATCTCACTTATCAAGCGTGTTTTGTTCACCTACTATATATCTCAGGCATACTGGTAGGGTTTGGGAATTTTTAATGTGAATAAACCATAACTGCTGTTCTAAAGAACTGACAGACTATACTATGGTGTAGTGATTGCTCTGTTAAAGTATGTACAAAATTTTCTGGGAACACAGGTCGTGGAAGAACACAGGCAGAAGGAAAAACATAAACAGTAGTCATGTTAAAGTATATGGCTTCAGGATCAGCTAGCAAAGTGATTAAAGTATAATGTAACAATAGACTGAAGGAGTATTTGAATCTGAAGCTGAATGGTAAACCGAGGCCAGATTGTATGCTATGCAGTATAGTTTGGAATGCTCTGTAGTCCCTTAACTGTCAAAGATATTTGAAAGCTGAAATTACATTTTTATAATTAAAAAAGGTTTACTATATGTAGTGTGCAGGGGACTGCAATGAAGTGAGAAAAGCGAGACGTCTCTTAAGATGGTCAGAGTCTGAGATGATTGGCTTGACTTAAAGTAGTAGGTTAGTGAGAAGGAGGTAGATTCAGTAATTTTGCTGTATTTAAATCCACAGGACTGCTGGCTGGATGTAGGGAAAAGATGAAAATGACTCCACGTTTTTAGCCTTCAGTGGCTAGTGAAGTACTAGAGAACAGGCTTGATGGACAAGGAAATGAGTTCAGTTTTGGTCATACATTGAATTTAGCCATAGCATTTACCTTTAAAACCTTAACTATTATGACATGTTAAAGTGAACTTTAAAAAATACTGTGCTAGTCAAGTTTATTTTAAATTAAGCCACTCCATTAACAGCTATTGCTTCAATCTCATATTGTGTGGAAAACTTGGAATTAAAAATGATTTTAAATTCATGCATAAGAGAGTGATATGTAAATGAACCTTTTACACTTGCACAAATGAGAAGTGAAGCAATAGCTATCAATGGATTGGTTTCATTAGCATAAGAACTCTGCGATAAGTTCCATAATGGTAGCTTCATAGAGAAAGTAAGTTTATTCCAATCATTTCCATTTTATTTTTCTCATCCAATTGATTGATTTAAAAAGCATTTAGAAGTTCATTTTTTCAAAAGTAAAACATCTTTCTGGATTATGAATGCTATTGTAAATTTATTTTAATATTTCTTCATTGGAGGGGAAATTTGTAGATTTGGTGAATATACAAATACTAATTTCGGTAGACTGTAATGTTATGGTAAAAACAAAGTTCTTATTAAATTAAGAAGTTGATGGAGCAGAACTCTACTTTTAATTGATATGGTGCATACATAATTCATAAACGCACCAAAAAAAAAAAAAACTATTAAAGTCTACCAATTAAAAAAATAGAAACTATAAATTTCTATTTCCAGCCAAGATGTAGTAACAGGGACCGGATTTACTTTTCCTACAACAAATCAATGTTCCCAGCTTTCACTTCAAGAAACTGGAAAAAGAATAGCAAATTAAATCTAAAATAAGAAGATGAAGTAAGAAAGGTCACAGTTGAAATTAATGAAACAGAAAAGAGAAAAATAGTAGAGAAAATCAATGAAACCAAAAACTCGTTTCTCAGAGGTCAATAAAACGGATAAACCTCAAGCAAGAGTGATCAGAAAAAAACCGAGCCACAAATGAGCAATAGCAGAATAACATGATGTCACTGCAGTTTCTACAGATATTGAAAGGATAATAAGGGAATACTCTAAACATCTAAACATGTGCCAATAAACTTGACAGCTTAGAGGGAATGTACAAATTCCTTTAAAGACACAAATTACCAAAGCTTACTCAAGAAGAAATAACCAGTATAGCCTTATATTTATTAAATTTAATTGCAATTTGAAATCTTTTCACAGAGAACACTAGCTAAAATGGCTTCACTGGTAAATTCTATTAAATGTTTAAGGAGTAAGTAATGCCAATTCTACACAGACTTTACCAAAAAAATTTTGAGAAAGGAATACTTCCCAATTTATTCTTTGAGGGCCAGCATTATCCTAACACCCAAACCAGATAAAAACATTACAAGAAAAGGAAACTGCAGACCTATATTCATCATCCACATAGATGCAAAAATTCTAAACAATTTTAGCAAATCAAATTCAATGGTATATTAAATGAACAGTATATCATGACTGAATGGGGTTTATCCCCGGAACTTAGGGTTAGTTTAACATTCGAGATTCAATGTAATTCATCATATTAACAAACCAAACAAAAACCATATAATTATATCAATAGATATGAAAAGCATTGGACAAAATCCAACATCTGTTAAGGATTAGGAAGTGTTAAATTTTACCCTGCTTGCTGGCTAACAAGTTAGCCTGCCACTGTTTCATAGGTACTGGCAGACAACTTCTTCTTTAGTGATGATGTGCCTTGGTCATGGTACACCAGGCAGCAGGAGAGTTCCGTTTGCATTGGTTCTCCTGTCCTCCAAGTCAGGGGAGTAGAGATGGGACACAGTTGGATGCTGCACGTACGAGCCAGTGTCATAGCTGAGGAACTCTGAGCGTAGGGAGCTCCCAGTTTTATAAAGAGACTAGCCAACCTGCTCAGCCTTTGGCTCTAGGGAGGTATTATGGACAGCAGAAACGTCCGCCCCAGAGCATCTTGTTTACTGTATTATATCCTTGAAAAGATAGTTCAGAACAAATCTGGGAATTCCTCTTAGAAGACCAGCAGAAAGAGGAGAAACCCATTGAGAATCGACTCTCAACAAAATGCATCCTTTCTACACTAAATATTCCTTCAGTCGATCTGAAGGAATCTGATCTGATCTGATCAACAGGGCTGGTACCAAGTCAGTTTAATTCATCTCATGGTGATTTTAAAAAGCCAGGTGGCTTTCTCAAATTTTTGTCCTGACTTTTCCTTTTGGTTTAAGGCCTTAACCCAGGTATGCAGGGTGTGTTGGTGACTGCAGAATCCACTTGGTTCCACTAGGGGGAAAGCTGGCAGAATTCACCTGAAACAGCTCTGGCCCATGAGTTGAGGCAAATATGAATGACTTTTGGGACCAACCTGGTGTTTCCTTAACATGAAGGTTAAGAACTTGAAGACAGTGCTGGAATTAGAACCCAGTTCTCTTCGATCCTTGCTTATTTCCCTTTCAATTATATCATGCATTGTTTGAACTTGAATGTACACAAGGGGATTGATTATTAGACACTGAGTGTATGTCGGGATGGATGCTAACAGTTGAGTATGTTTTCCTTCAATAAAGAGATGTGTATGTATTTAACATAAGGTTATATAAACAGTGTAACCCCTTGAAATTCTGCTTGTGCAAAAGATTTTGGGGCACTTTTATTCAGTGGATTTTTGTTGTTTTGATATAATATGTACGATGTTTTAATGTTTGGTCTTTTTACAGTTGATTTCCACTAGCAGTAACCAGTGTTAATAATCGCATTAGTGTCCCTTTTCAACACTCATAAATATAGGTTCATAAGGTTTTTTTTTTCCCAACTTGTTATATGCGAATATCTAGCAAAATGTCAGGATGTTTCTAGTTCTTCTATTACAAACAGTGCAGTAACTCTCCTTGTGCATATATATTTAATGCAGAGTAGGTGGGCACTTAATAGGTATTTGATGAGCAGAGCCAATTGAGTCATGGAATGGAATGAATGCCCAGAGTCACATAGTTGGTTGACCCAACTTTTTTTTTTTTTTTTAACCATTGGGTTTTGCAAGTGGTCTGTAGACTTCTCTAGTTTCACTTGAAAATAATCTGGAGTATTAGTGCCCAGACTTTAGAGTCAGACATGAGTTTTAATTATATTTTTGGTATATGCCACCTGTAGTGAATTTAGGCAAGCCTTTTAACTCCCCTAACCCTCTTCAATATAATACTTGCCTTAGGGATTAGAGAAATCCTTAGAGTGTGCCAGGCACTACATTAAATGTATTTTGTGCATGATAAATTATCTCAGCTATTCCTTGAAACAACTCTCTAAGTATGGGGATCAGAGAGTTTAAATAGTCATACAGCCAGTAAGTGGAGGAGCCAGCATTCAAACCCCGGCAGTTTGAAGGCCAAGCTCTTAACCCATTTCCCATTTGCCCCGAGAATACTCGCAGCACTTGTGGCTACAGCATTTACCCCCCAAGATAACTTGCGGATTATAGTCCTAACCTTACCCCTAAAGTTTGCCACACAATATCTAGCTTTTTTTTTTATTATTTTCGTATCACTCTAATTTATTGATAGTCTTTGGAAACAAATAACATCATTTTTATATATAGCATTCTGTTTTTGTAGTGGTATTTCCATTTACAAAATATAGTCATTCTGGGTTGCTGAAAATGTCAAATTTTAGAAAACGTAGCATTCCTATGTGTGATGTTAACACCATTCTCAAACAATTGTTAGCTAAAGTTTCATTTGATGAATCCAATTTATGTATGCATTTCTGTTACATTAGGATTAGAGACAAGTTCTGTTTAGAAATAACTAAGAACGGTTTTTATATTTTATTTTCACGTTGAAAACCTGTCAGATTTGCATTACCTTCAAAGAGTGTGTTTATGTAAAGTTAAATTAACACTGGCAGACAGCTGCACTTTTTTTTTCTAAATGGGAAGTGGGTTAAACAGTACACCATTACTATGACATGTGTGGCTAGAGCAGCATTTCTCAGCCTTGGCAATGTTTACATTTTAGGCCAGATATATCTGTTGTCAGGGCGTCCCTTGAATTAGCATCTCTGGCCTCTACTCTGTAGATGTCACTGCCCCCCAGGATGACAATAGTGACAGAAAAATGTCTCCAGATATTGTAAAAAGGTTCCCGGGGGGGGGAGGGGGCAAAAATCACCCTGGATGAGAACCACTGTCTTAGAGTAAGAACATATTTTGGGGACTCTGAGGTAGTTGAAAATAAAATAAAATAGAAATTTAGGAAAAGGGTCAGGACTAAATATATGATATAAAAGTCACGGTTAAGAAGTAGTTATTACCATTAAAAAAACAAGTGCGCAGTAAGGAAAAAAATGGGCTGAGAGCAGAGCTGGGGAAGCTTAGCAGTAGAATGAAAAGAGTGGATTAAAAAAGAGCCAGAGATTGAGAGAAACTGAGAAGGAGCAGTTATGGGGTGACATTTCAGTGAAAGTAAACTCTTGAAACTTTTTTAAATTATAAAAGCAATATGCTCCCATTGTAAATAATTAGAAAGTAGTAAAGGAAGTAATAGGATTTGGCTGTGAACTTTATCAGCTTTACCATTTTAATCTGTCATGTCTTATTGTCCCCAAAAGTGCATTTCTTTTAGTTAAATGGAGAAGGAAAACAAACGAGTTATATATTTTGTTTTCTGAAGATGTGATTTCTTATTTTAGGTTGCCGAGGAGCCCAAGTAGAAGAAATATGGAGTTTAGAGCCTGAGAATTTTGAAAAATTAAAGTAAGTATAATTTTAGTTGTGGTAAAAATAATGTCTATGCTTAAGCAAACTTTTCTCTGTTTATTTTACTTGGATTATCCTAGACTAAATACACTATATCCTTCAAATCTTTTTTTCAGTCCTGGCGAGATACGTATTATTCTCATTTTATAACTAAGAACCTAGACTTACAGAAAACTAATTTGCAAGAGATTAAGAATAGTCCTTGTAATTCCATATCAACAACATAATGATTGGTTGTTTTTTTACAACATTCACTTATTGATCAATAGGATTAGAACATGGAACACATTTTAACAGAAATGACATGAATAAGAGGTCAGTCTACAAAACGATACTTAATAGATACTGTATATTAATAGTAATTTAGAACTTGTCTATATCTAATCAGATTGGTTTTGGGGAGGTTATAGTTCAGATTCCAAATGTAGATGCCAGGAATAACCTTCCTCTTCCCCATCCTTCTGTGTAGAATGACCTCTCTGAGCCTCTCCTCACCCAGCCTCCATGCCCCCAAGCACTGACCCTGCGTCGTAGGTGGAGGACTAGAGAGGTTTTCACTGGTGGGAGAGTGCTTGGGATGAGGGCAGGAGCAGGCTTTTAGCAGGCAAAATGGGGACTCTTGGGCTATGGCTACTGTTTTTAATAGTGAGAAGGGGATAGTTTACTCCCCCCACCTTTCCCTTCCCCTCAAACACAGCGATTACTTTAAATAGAATAAGAGATCAGGTCTGGCTGAGTGGTCAGGGGAGGTTAATTGAAATTGCATCATTTGAACTGCCTTTAAAGGATAGGAAAGGTTTCTGTTGCATGGAAGGCGGTTGTGAAAGATACTGGAGGGAGTCCTACCTCGAGCGGTGATTTTATGTTTCGTGGGCAACGGTGTTCCTTTAGGAAAGTGGATGACTTCTTTCTGAACGAGGTGGCAGCATCCATTCATATCATAGTTTGATGATTGTTCACAGACCCAGTAATTATGTGAAGATGGCTCCCTGTAATTCATAATACGTACACTTTCAACCATTTACCTGTAAACACCTTAAGGGAACTTTATTCATATGTTAGAGTTAACAGCTTCTTCTAGTTTCACTATATTCTTATTTTCTTCTTCTAAGTGAGCTGATATGAGGTAGAAATGAATACTCCACAGACTGAAGAGTAAACTTTATAATTCTATTTTAACCGATTCAATTTTAAGTTTTATTAGCCTTGTCTTAGGCAACATTCCAGTGACTAGACAGCAGTAAAAATCTTTAAAATTCTTTTGAACTTTCTTCATTTGCATTGTATTTGTTAAGAAGCTGACTAAAATTTAATATATTGATAGTGTGTTATAAAAGAAGCAAGGTTTGTTATCACTAATTTGTATTTTATTTTGTAGGCCAGTTCATGGGTTAATTTTTCTTTTCAAGTGGCAGCCAGGAGAAGAACCAGCAGGCTCTGTGGTTCAGGACTCCAGACTTGACACGATATTTTTTGCCAAGCAGGTATGGTCGTTGGTATTCTGAAGTCTCGAGAGCAATCTTTTTTGTAAACTGGACTCTCTTCCACCTGTGTCTCTAGTGTAGCAGTCCTCAAACTTTTTTGCTTAGGACTCCTTTACATTCTTAAAATTGCATCAATTTTGAAGTAATAATACTGGCTGTCTTACGCTAATCATACGCCCTAATTAGAGATATGCCTGTCTATGGATCATTGATTAATAAAATGTTGAGAAAAGAAATTGTTTTCTGGTAATTACAATTTGTGTATAAGTTCCAGGAAGGACAGTTTGGTAATGCTCGTCTGCAAAACATCATTGTCTAGTTACCATTTTACTGGTGAGAAAGCTAACGTCTGATGTACTTGTTTACGATCACGCTGCAGTGGTGCTAGGTTTGTCTGACTTCTCCTGTTCAGTCTATCAGCAAAGAATGATTGTGACAGATACTGTGCTAGATGCTTGGGGAATGATAAACAGTCATGATCCCTGTCCTCAAGGTTGCGTAAAGTTTAGTGGAAAAGGGTGGTATTAATCAGTAAAATGTAGAAGCACAGTGGCGATGAGGGCCACATGGAGCGAAGTGAGAACCATACTACAAAGTTTGAAAAGTTTCTGAGACTGTCTATACTTCGAATGCCAACTGCAGAGTTTAGGGGCCCCAAACACCACGCTCAGGTTCTGTAATTTGCTAGAAAAACTCAGATTTCACCAAAGCTGTCATAGTTAGAGCTCTGGTTTATTACAGTGAAAAAATATACATATTAATTTCAGCCCAGGCCAGAGACTCATGAGACAGTCCAGGAAGGCTCCATGCGCAGGGCCTACTTGTCTTCTCCCAATAGGGTCACAAATGGCGCTAACTTTCCTGGCAATAATGTGTGACAACATGTAGAGAGTATTGCCATCCAGGAAATCTCAACCAATTCTTGGTATCCAGAGTTTTTAGTGGCCTTCATCACACATACCTGGTTGGCACCCACGTGGCTGACTTCAGTCTCCAGCTACCCTTGAGGAAGAGCTGATACTGCTGACCCAAAACCCCGCCCTAAGTCACACTGTAGACTGGCCGTGTGGCCTGAAGCCCCAGGTAAACAAAGACACTCTGTGAGGCCAGGCTTTTCGAGAGCTGAGAGATCACCTTCCAGGAGGCAAGGACAAAGGCCAGATCCCTTTTTGTGCAAGATTAAATTCTTTACTGCACACATAAAAATGGGACTTGGCCTCTTTAGGGAGATCTGAGAAAGCTTCTGCGAGTGACAATTCAGCTGAAATCTAGAGGTTAAGTAGGTATTAACTGAGGGAAAGAGCTTGAGGATCATCCTAGATTAATTACAGCTTTGTGGCCAAAAAGAATGAGACTAGTAAAACGTACTAAAAGAAGCCAGTGTAAGTGGAGCATAGCGAACAACAGGGCAATGCAGGCGGTGCATGAGATCTGGGGGTAAGTATATTAGGACGAGGCAGTTAGGTGTATCTAACAACTGAAATGTAATTGACATACAAAAAACTGCACATATTTAATGTATACAGTTTGATGAGTTTGAAAGGAGGTTTTTTTTTTTCCTAATTCTTTTTAAGAAATTTGTAAAGATAATGGATTATAGATTTGAAGTCCTTAGATCATAGGAATGTTTGAGAGTATTCTCTGCCATAGTCTCAGCATCTGGCCTAGCATTGGGTACATATTATGGCCTTAATGTGCCATGATTTTGCAAGAATGTGTGAATGAGTATAAATTTTGTCATCTTCTAACTTCTGTCAACCCGTCCCCAGATAGTTTCACGCTAGATAATTTTGGCCACAGGTAAGGGAGCATCAAGCCTTAGAAAGTTTTAGTTAACCACCTTTTTGACATCTCCTTTATAAACATTACATTTTTCATCCAAATTTACTAAAGAACTGATTCTGATCAAAATACATATTAAACAAAATCAGCAACAATGTTAATTGGATTCTAGATCTGTTACTTTTTTCTAATTTGTCAATTATAAGATAGTTTTAGTACAAAATACTGTTAGAGAAGAATTATGGAAGTGTGGTGGTGGCATTATATTGCTTGACAATTGGCAGTAAGATGGTACTCCCTAATGGAGAAAGTAGTCTCATCAAGGAGTTTTCCCAGCAGATCGTAGTTAAAAGATAAGAACCGGTGGACAGTCACTAGTCTCTGGCAGCGTGAAAGTAGAGTATAGGAATTAAAAAGGGAAGATAATTGAAAATTTTGTCTTCTGAAATCAGGCAGGATGTAAATAGATAATTTACCAAATCATAAAATCATAAATGAATTCTAGGACCAGACTTTCTGCCACTGACTTAGCTTTGTGCCCTATGGGTAAGTTACTTAACCTTTTAGTGCCTCAGCTCCCAAAAGTGTAAAATGAGCATAATAATATCACTCCTTCATAGGTCGTTGAGAGGATTAAAATAATCAGTATATGTGAAGTGCCTAAAAAAGTACCTGGCATGTAGTACGTGCAGTCTCAATGTTTTCTCCTCTCACAATAATGTATGGTCCACATAATCTATTAAATAGTCAGGTTAGATGACAACACTGTAAAGATTGTATGTGATGGAGTTGAAAAATAAATGTGGACAATTTATACCGTTTTTAGGAATTCAAATGAAGGTAGAAACTAATATAAGTTGTTGAATAATTTCTCCAAAAGCCACATAGGTGAGTTGGAGCTTGCGCTGGGCGCTGAAATATGGGTTGAGTTCGAATCAGTAGAAATGCTTTCGGGGAAGAGAATAGGAGGGGAGGGAGGGCTATGCTTCATGTCAGGGACGACTGGTCTTGTTACCCTAACTGGGTTGGTTTTACTGATGTTATAAGTTCATTTAACTTATTTGGTTTCCTAGAATCTTCAGCTCCAGAATTGCAGTAAATTCCTGAAACTAGATTAGAATGGAAATTAAACTTGTTTATTATGTTTATGCTAAACTGCATGAAATGAAATCAGAGAACTATTCACTTTGTTTTGGGGGTTATTGTTATCAGTTAAAAGCTTTTTTTTTTAAACAAATCGATGATATCTTTGCTTTTATATTTTATAGGTAATTAATAACGCTTGTGCTACTCAAGCCATAGTAAGTGTGTTACTGAACTGTACCCATCAAGATGTCCATTTAGGAGAGACTTTATCAGAGTTTAAAGAATTTTCACAAAGTTTTGATGCAGCTGTGAGTACAGTCTTATTCTTCCTAAAGTGCCCTATTTGTGATAGTTCTTATTTTAATGGGCTACTTTTAAACATTATTGCAGATGAAAGGTTTGGCACTGAGCAATTCAGATGTGATCCGACAAGTACACAACAGCTTCGCCAGGTAAAGAGACTGTTTCATAAACTTTGTTTCTTTCTTTGCTTGTTTATTTGTCTCTCACTAATTTTTCTTCACTGTAGACAGCAAATGTTTGAATTTGATGCAAAGACGACAGCAAAAGAAGAAGATGCTTTTCACTTTGTCAGTTATGTTCCTGTTAATGGAAGATTGTATGAATTGGATGGATTGAGAGAAGGACCAATTGATTTAGGTAATCCATTTCCCATTCCTGGTATTTCACTTGAGAGAAGGAAAGAAATACTGGGCGTGCACCTCTGTCTTAACCACAGTGCTGCTTAAATTTTGAAGGGAAGGTGACAACAAGGTGGTATAATACCATGAAGGCCTTAAGCTCTTCAGCACTTTATGAAATTAGCAAGTAGGAAGGACGTGTTGACTACAGTAGTTCAAATGGAACCTTTAATTTTTTTGTAAGAGAAAAACATTTTTAACCCATGAATTAAGTTATTTTTTATTTTCCAGTTAACTTAAAAACTACTTCATTTATTGAACTTGTTATTCTTCTCATTTTTAACCTACTGATAAGGAATAGTAAGCATTTCCTATCATGTTACACTAAAATATTTTCATTTGCAATTTGTTCGTTCAAATCACTTAAATTCAGTGTTTAACAATCTATAAAAATATATTTCTTCAAAGTTTCTTTTTGAGTAGTGCACTACTGTGCTTTCCTTTGTGCCAAAGGATAGATTTATCTTGATCCCACCCTGTATCTAACCTTAAGCAAAATAATTAATGGTTATTGAGGGAGAGGGTACAATTTGTGGTTTTGACATAGTCCTGAAATAATAGGCCCACAGAAGAATTTTAACTCCTTATTTTTTACCTCATTAAATTTTCTTTTTCTCTCTCTTTTTTAAGTCCATTTATAAGTCCAGCTAAACCTTTTATGTTGCATCTAATGTGATCTGCTAGTCATAAAACTTTATCCTTTTAGATTAAAAAAAGTTAACATAGTTTCATTTTGTTCGTACTTTTTGACCTTGCCCATGCATAGAATCAGTGGTTTATCTAATGCTGATTTACATATTATCTCACTATTTAAAGATATTTTTCTGTGTCTGTTATAGAAAATGAATAGAATGTTCTTTCAATTCTGTAGAAGTTGATTTTCCCTAGATTGGTGGTTGATCTGATCTCTGTATTTTCTCTGTTGGCTTCTATCCGGTCAGCCATTCATTTATTAGAACCATCAAATATAAAAGAAGTAAAAGATGAAAGGGAACAGCCAGTTTTACTAAACAGCTTGTGGCTATGGTTGAACTTGTGAAAAAGAAGAATAAAACAACTGGGTAAAATTGGTTTTGCATTATGTGTGGATTTTAATTTTTTATTTTATAGTTATGGTGGTGGGGAGGGAGACAGATAAGATTAAATCCTTATTTTGCCACTAACATGGGGGCTGGTTTTTCTTAGCTGTCGGTTTCATCATCTGTAAAATGAAGATAGTTATCCTTATTTCACAGAGTTATGAGTTTTAATGATATAACTCCCTAATTCATTACCTTCATTTGTTCAATACTTATTAAATGATGAAATAATATGGCAATATGAGTTAGTGATAATGCTCTTTCCCCTTATTATTACTAAGAAAATAAGAATTGAGGCTGAACATAGCTATGCTGAAAGGATTTTTACCATGCTGAATTTCCTAAAATATTTATGAAAAGAGAGATTTTTGACCAAACTTTTGAAATAATGTTAATGTTGATTTTATTTAAATGCTTTTACATTTCTAGGTGCATGCACTCAAGATGATTGGATCAGCGCTGTGAGGCCAGTCATAGAAAAGAGGATACAAAAGTAAATAAATGCTCAGCTAATCTCGTTGTCATCAGGTTCTGGTTTTTATACATCTTTAAACTTTTATTTCATTTTTATTTTAGCAATGCTTATTGAACATCTACCTTTGACTGTATTATTGTGTTCAGGAAACCTATTTTTGAAATTCTCTAAATTCTACAGAATTTAGATGTTTTGTAGAGTTACTTTGTAGAGTTCTTTTTGAGCATCTATTTTTTTATTAAGCTTTTTGAGATAATTATATATTCACATTCAGTTATAAAAAGAAAACAGAGGTCTCCATCGATCTGTTTGTCTACTCTGTGTCAGTACTAGTTTTGATTACTATAGCTGTAAGTCTTGAAATTAGGTGGATCGATGCATACAACTTTATTCCTTTCCTTCAAAATTGTTTTAGCTATTACGTGGTATACAGTATCTGATGAACACTCTCACAAGATATTGATCTAAAGACAATAATAAGATAACTCAGGTCTAAAAAAAATTGTTTTAGCTTATCGTTCTTCTGCCCTCCCATATAAGTTTTAGTATAATCTTGTCTATATCTGTACACATTCTTGTTGGGATTTTGATTGGAATTATGTCGATATTTATATTAATTTGAGGAGAACTGGCATCTTTACTACATTGAGTCTTCCCATCCATGAACCACAGTGTATCTCTCTATTTACTTAGACCTCCCAGAGAATTATAGGGTCATCACAATAGGTTACCTTAATTGTAATGGTGTTATAATTCTTTATCATATTATAAACTTCTACTTCTTTTTTAGGTACAGTGAAGGTGAAATTCGATTTAACTTAATGGCCATTGTGTCTGACAGAAAGATGGTATATGAACAGAAAATAGCAGAGTTGCAGAGGCAGCTTGCCGAGGTTTGTGGCAATGTTTTTATGTCCAAAGTTCTAGCTTCGTTATTCTCTCAGGGAAAGTACTCTTTTTTTCCTTCTTCTTCTTTTTTTTTTTTTTTTTTTGTAAAATGTATTTAATCTGGTGTCCTGAGTGGTAGTTAAGAGAGTACACTCTGGAGTCAGGTTACCCAGACTCAGCTTCTGGCATTGCCACTTAGTGGGTGTATGGATTTGAGTGGGGTTTTTTTGTGCCTCAGTTTCTTCATGTGAAATGAGGATAATGTTTACCTTATAGTGTTGTTGTGAGGCCTAAGTGAGATAACATATGTAAACAACTTTAAAGAATGGCAGATAGTAAATGCTAAATAAGTGTTAACTACCTACTGTAATTTTGTTATGTAATTAAGCAAGTTAGAATATGTTTCTTACAGAATTTATTGAGTACATTTCAATTCACATATACTTTTACTAGTCTTTACTACCGATTACCTTTCTGTAGTAAACATGATTGGAGAAGAGACTTAGTAATAGACAAAAAGACCTTATTTATGTTTCTTTGATCACGTTTTCTTAAGAGTATGTGAAAGCAAATTTGTAGCTGAACAAAGTTTATAGCAAAACAGTATATTAAATTATAGATTGTTTTCAAATAAACGTGTTATTGTAGAACAGAAATATGGAAGGCACTTCTCAGGGATTTTTATCCTTTAATATTACAATTAGGCTGGTATTCTGTCACCGTATTAACAGTAAAATTTGAAAAAAATTGTACTATGTTTATCATTTAAAAATATCGTGAACTTAAGCCTCAATTATTAGGGTGTATTTTTTTGTTTTTTTTCTTTCTCCTAAGGAGGAACCCATGGATACAGATCAGGGTAATATGTTAAGTGCTATTCAGTCAGAGGTTGCCAAAAATCAGATGCTTATTGAAGAAGAAGTACAGAAATTAAAAAGATATAAGGTATTTTTTTTTATTTGTTCCTTTAATGTTTTAATGTAGAGTGGTATATTTTGACATGAAGATATATTGAATGCTTGATTTTTTTTTTTCTGCCATCATTTACTAGTTTTCAGAATAATGAGTTGATTCTGTGGAACCCTACAAATGTAATCTCTGAGGTTTCTTTTTTTTACGTTTTTTAAAAGTATTATTATGAACAGATTTTTAACATATTTGGTGCTTCAGTTCACTGCAGTTATTGATGCTCAAATTGTCCAACCTTTGGCCATAAGGAGCCACTTCAAGCTTGTCTCCTGAGTCCTTGACATGACTCTTCACCTCTGGTAGCTTCCTTGCTTTCTAGATGTCAAGATATTTCAAACCCATCTTGTACAGTTCCTGCTTCAGACTCAGAATCAGCCATTTTTTTAAGAAGTCCAGGTACTTTGGGGGCAGTAATATTTAGGAACCACTGTCTGAGGGCTCAGAGTGCTGAGTGACACTTATCAGTCAGTATTTCTAGGCCTTTTCAGGGCTAAGAAATACATTTCTATTTTTGTTTCATTTTTTAATAGAAAATACAACATGAATTCATATTAATACTCAAACTTAGGCTTAAAGGGCTTTCTACTTGAAATTAAGCATTTGTATCTTTTCTCTTAAGCTGAAAATATTAGTTCCTAACAACAATAACATAACTACTTATTTGCTTTATGCTTCATATATATAGCATTTATATATATAAGTAAATATTTATATGCTTTACATTATGTGTAGAATGCTCGTATATGTATGTATATGTGTGTGGGTACATGCACACATGTTATATATAGAATGTGTGTATATATACACACATACATGTAGAATGTTATATGTTACACATAGAATGCATGTATATATGTATTTGTGTATACACACACACACACAGGCCATGTATAAAAGTTCAGAATAACAATACCAGTAGTGTTAGTAACCACCGAAAAGTTTTTTCTTAATTTTTTTCTTAGGATTTATCCCATTTTAGATGAACAACCAAATTACTATGTTTTTAAATTCACTTGAAAAAATTTTTTCATGGTGTGGTTCTATTACTTGGTACACAAGTGAGTTTGTTTTACTTTGCTTTCCAAGTTTTTAGGTTTAAAATTTTTTTGATTTAATTATGTCAAATAATTTAGAGCCAAATATATAAAGCAAGACTATCTTTAATAATGTCTTTCTCCTTCACTTGCAGTCTGTCTGAAAAGCTTTATTCAGAGAGCAAAGAGTGAAAGGAAGTTTGAATTTTGAATGACTTTGGAAATAGTATTTAAGTCATTTGTCATGCATGTCACAGTAGAAAAAGCATTGTTATTTATTTGAAGCTCATTTGAAGGCAAGGAGTGTCCTTTTTTCTTTTTATTGCTCACTACAGTGTCCACACAATGCTTTGCACTATACTTAACAGTCAGCAAATGACTGCGAAATAAAATAAACAGACTTTGAATTAGCAGGATTTCTTTAGATGGAAGTGTTAAGGGCTTGATCCAGAGTATTCCAGGCAGGAAAAAGGGGGGCCAAGTTCTTGGATACAGGAATGTAAGGGATGAAAGTCTGAATGTTTATCTGCTACTTTATGTGCTATAAAAATATAACTATCCATCATTTCTGTATTATGCAGGGTTGTTACATAATTAACTAAGTTTTAATATTTGTCTAAAATTAAACACAAACTAGGTTTTCAGAATCTTTACCTGGTACATTGTTTGAGAATGCTTTGCTTTAAAAATGTAAAATGATTCTCATATTAATATAAAACGAACATCCGTTAAGATTTTATTTAATTTATTATTAATTGAGGGACTCTAGAAGATATCACAGCTAGTTCAAATGAGAAATCAAAGAAGCTCAAATTTATATGAAGTAAAAGAATGTTGAAATGAATTTACAAAAGATGGAAACTTTTTATCCGTGGGAGAAGGGAAGTAAATTGAACCTCTGCCAAGTAGTAGCTAATAACTCAGTGGCAGTGAAAGGCTAGAATCATGTAACTTGGGGGGGGCGGGCTCTAGACAATGCGTGGTTTTCCATTTAAACAAAGATTGTTTTCCCCTACAGCCTACCCCCTTTGGATCAAAAATAATTCAAAGAAAGATTAGTCTTGATTACAAAATAAAGCTGGTCTCATTAGGCTTGGCCTGATAATTGCATAGTAAGTAGCAAGGATACTAATCAATCATGTGGGCCTTCTTAAATTTGCTTTCATAAGTAATTTAAGTTTTTATGAATAATGTTAGACTTTTAAAAGCCTGTTATTTGTTAAGCCAAGAGTAGAAGATGACACCCAAGAAACTCTCTACATGTTTTTTTTTTTTTATTGTATTAGTCTTTATTCTCAGTGGGAACGGAATATCATTATTTCAAGTATTTTTTCTTTGAGAATGGATGGTTTTCTCCCATTTCTATTTTGAGTTGGATGCAAAATTAAAATGTCAGAAACTTAGTGGAAAATGTAAAGTTTGTGCGGTTTTATATTTGTTTTGTTTTCAGATTGAAAATATCAGAAGGAAGCATAATTACCTGCCCTTCATTATGGAATTATTAAAGACTTTGGCAGAGCATCAGCAGTTAATACCACTAGTAGAAAAGGTAAGGATTTTAGTTGTGATTCGTTAGATTCAGATTGCCGTCAGACAAACTTTTTTTTTTTTTTTGGCTTGATTAGAAGTAAAATTTATTGAAACTTTTTAAATTTTATTTCTGAAAGTGACCATCACTAAATACTCTTTACCTATGGTTTTATATTTTAGATGAGCATGAGTTCAACCTGATATTGTAAAATAAAAATAAGGGATTGTCCCATTGCTTTAGCCTTCAAGAATCCTTAGTGTCAGAACTCAGGTTGTGCTATACTAGAATAAAATTTAAAACTTTTTCTTTTCTTTAAAAACAAATTTTAATGTTAATTGAAATATTTTTTTTCTTATTTAACAAAATTTTGAATTATCATAGAATTTAGCACTAAATGGACATTGAAGGGGGAAAAAATGTAGCCAAGAGTAAGAAATAGGTGTTTTTATTCCTAAGCTAGTATTCTTTCCACTGAGGGGGTATTAGCATAGGTTAGTGAAAAAGTCTAAGATATTTTTCCTCTAATATGAAGCACTTAAGTAAAATATTTGTTGAATCAATAAAATGCAGTTAGATTGTTTTTATATTTATACTGTAAATCAGTGTTTTCTGAAAGTGACCATCACTAAATACTCTTTAAAATATGTTACCTAGCCCTTCCCCAAATATTCTGATATAGGGAGAGGAATCTTTAATAAGCACCACCCCCACCCCACACACACATGATTCTAATGCGGCTGGTCTCTTACCACATTTTGAGAAACACTGAGAGGGTACTACTAGGCAAATAAAATTTTGGACCATTAACTTAAAGACCAGAGTACATGGTAGGTACACTTTTCTTATTAAAATTTATGAAGATACAATTCAACCCAGCTGTTTTATATTATCATAAATTCTAAATAATATGAGATGTGAGTTAAGATTTTGTGTATATATACCTTATTACCCAGGTCTTGAAACATGTGCTGCAACTTTTAGTATTAAATATACAAAAATTATTGCACAATACTGATACATCTTTTCTGTGTAGGTTTTTCTATTCATGTATCTCAGGGTATTACAATTACAAAAGTTCATGATAGGAAACTTATTTTTAAAGTTTTAGATTAACAGGGTCCTGTGATCCTCAGACATGCTCAGTTAACAATACCTAGCTATTGTGTTCTTTGTATAAAACACTAGGAAATATTTCTACACTAAAATATTAAAATTGTAATGTAGACTATTGTGCCAAATCATATGATATATCAGATTTTATGTATACATAAATGCTATTAGGGACCAGACAAATTCATCAGAGAAATTTTAAATGTATATATTTTGCTTTAAAATTGCTGTGAGTAAATTTTTTTGTGCAAATTAGGAAAAGGGCAATTCTTATTTGATTGTAATAACAGTGCATCCCCAGATTGTTAAAAACAAAGCACAGAGAACAGCTTTTCAGCTTTTGTATTAGAACTATAAATCCTTAGTTTCCATTGTCTTGGACACAGGGTGGCAGTATATGACTGCCTCGTGTTAGTGGGACACAAACCCAGTCTGTTCCTGTGTTGCGTTTGTTTTATCGACGGGGTGGTTACTTTCCATTTCTCCAAATTGCCTATTTCTCCAAAGTGTTCCTTGATTATTAATATTGCATATACAATAGTGAGATACCTTTATTTCTCATATATATGCAATAATCGTAATCTGCCTAGATTATGAAGGAAGTTCTGATTGATTAATTAAAATTTTTGAAACATTTTATTATTCATCATTTACCTAGCTGCAGCTTTATTCCAGGCACTCTGTTAGAGTCTATGGCTATACACACGAATAAGACACATCTTTTCTCTTAAGCAACTCATGATGTAGTTGGGGGAAAAAAATTATGGTACTGTGATATTATGTTAAACTCATTAAACTATTATGTCAAACTCATTTACTTAAATATGCAGAAACTAATGGAGAATTTTTTTTTAACTCAATTTGAATGAGAACTGGGCACATATGTAAATATACTGTTTTAAAATATGAATGAGTATGACTTTGGAATGAATAATTACATATTTTAAAATAATTACAATTGTAATAACACATTTCAACTTCAGATAAGAACTACAAACCATACATCATTTTTCCTTACAGTTGGCAAAGTGTGACTATATAATTGTCCAGGAGTAGTCTGTTTCAAGTCTCATAGTATTAAGGATAATCCTCTAGAAATCTTATAAACAATGCATTTCAAACCTTTTAGCTTACAAATGCCCTCTTACATTTTATTTTAATATGATCTAAAATAAACTTTTAAGATTTTATAGCATACTATCTTTCATTTCTAGGCAAAAGAAAAACAGAATGCAAAGAAAGCACAGGAAACCAAATAAAGAAGCTGCTTTGGGATGTGTTCACATTTCTGCTTCTGCACCTATTTTCATGGAAACATTAAGTATAAAGAACTTTGAGCAACACCCTAAGTGACTCAGTGCACGTTTGGCAGTAGTACCAGTCTGTCTTGTCTTTAATGCATGGATTCATAAACTTTTTCCCTACCTGCATCATGTGCATGTAGTGCATCTTAAATAAAAGCGATATGAAGAGTGCTTTCCCAAATTCCATTATTCGACAATGGATCTGAGAACTTCGGTTGGTTCTCTGGGTATACAACTACCGTAATGAACCTAGAAAATGCACAAATGATATTCTCTATAATTGTTATAATTAATCTTTCGATCTTTTAGCTCAGTTAAATGTTTAAAATTTATAAATGTCAGATCTTGATTAAACTGGATCTCTTGTTCTCATTAATGGAAAAAAAATCAGTATTTCTGTCTTTGATATCTAAATATTTTGAGGATTTAAAAACTGAATTTTATCTCTTTTACCAATTACTTGAAAAAAATATGATTTTACTGCAGATCATTTGAAAAGGACAAAAGTACAGTTTCTAGTGATTTTCATTGCTGCCAGTCGAAAAAGTAATAAACATCTCAATTTTATTTTCGCAAACTTTCTTTAAGTGTTTGAGATTATTTATTTATGTATTGTAGAATTGTTTCAGGAAGGTGTGAATATCACTTTCAAAGCAAAATTTCAGGTTAAGAACAAATTAGAAATCTTAAAGATTTTAGGTGTTATTCTCAGTTTGGCAACATTTTTTCAAGCTGTTAAATTGTATCTTTATAAAAAATTCAGGGTATCTGCTTTTTCAAAAAAAGACGGTGGTGGGTCTCTTACATGCCAGTTCAAACAAAATTCGTAAAGATCATAATTTCTAAGAGTCATGTACAGTTTGCTTACAATGGAGTTTTTTTTTCCCCATTGCTTTTGGGAATTACTTTGGTTTTTTTATTTTATAAAAATAATATTGTATTCTTCTTATCTTTTCCAAGTTTAAAAGAAATTTTATAAAACTTCTTTTTATAAAGGAAATAATCTTTTTTTTAAGGCACATTTCTGAAATTGATTCATAACTTTTTA
Organism: Pteropus vampyrus; assembly: GCF_000151845.1. Classification (NCBI taxonomy): domain Eukaryota; kingdom Metazoa; phylum Chordata; class Mammalia; order Chiroptera; family Pteropodidae; genus Pteropus; species Pteropus vampyrus. Next base: position 4,298,823 of record NW_011888841.1, read on the forward strand.
ACATTTTATTATGGAAAAGTTTAACTATGTGGGGAGACTGTACCCATCTTTTACCCTCAAACACATGAATTTTTTTTTTCTAATTTAAAGACATTCTTTATTGGGTAGTAACTTTCAACAAAATAAACATTATTCTAAGTTAATTTACAAATTTAATGCAACCCAGTAAAACACCCACAATTAAAAACCCCATTATTATGAAGTAATTTTAGATTCTAGGAAGTTGAAAAATAGTACAGAGAGGTTGAGTGTACCCTTAACCCAGTTACCTTCAGTATTACAATTTACATAACATCAAAACCAGGAAAGTGATGCTGACACAGTGCTCGTGTGTGTCTCAGTGCCATTTTGTCACGGTGTAGATCTGTATAACCACCACTCCAGTCAAAATAAAAACTATTCCTTCACCACAAAGATCTCTCTCTCGCTTCTCCCTCACACTTGCAGTCATTCCCCTCCCCAACCATCCTTAATGGATCACAGACCTAAATGTCATAACTAAAGTATACAGCTTTTTCGGAAAAATATAGGCGAATATCTTTGTGAGTTGATGATAGCCAGAGGTTTCTTAGGTCACAGAAAGCCATAACCATAAAAGATCCAAAACTAGTGTTCATCAAAATTAAAAACTTGACATGACAAGACACTTTTGTAAACAAGAGTAACTTCTATTCTATGACATTTAAAAAGAGCTTTATAAAACAAGTGTGTTAATACATATAAGGAATTTTATCAATCCAGTTTCAATAAAATTCCTTGATAGACATTTTCATAGCTTGAGAATGGTTTACTTTATCTGCTTCTTTAATGGTTGCAAATGCATTGTGACCCTTCATGATAATTTATTCCAGTGAATAAAGAAGTATGTCCTTCTCTGGGTCCTAAGTCATGATGCCAGTGGGTAGTGAAAATGGGGGAATAAAGGGCAATCTAGAAATATATATGTTAGTTATGTGGAAAGTTAAAAAAAAAAAAAATTCTTTGCTTATTTTACTTTTACCCTTTTCTGAATTCTCATTTACTGGCTGGGGCATTAAATGGAAGGTGAAGACCCTTCCATTCTGTTTTATGCCTTTTAAAATAGCCAATTCTAAGGATATACTTCTGTTAGTATAAACAAAGCAAGCTTGCCAACGGCTGTGGCGCTGGCTAGTTTCACCTCATATGTTTAGTTCCCAAGACAGCTGCCCTGTTCCAGCACAAAGCAGTCAGCTTGACTGTGCCACTAGAATAGACAAATATTTGTTCTCAGATCATGAACTATGGGAACTCACTCCCTTATTTAGACCATGATGCATACTTCTGGGTGTGCTATGGCGTTAGACACAGACGAATATCTGTAGTTAATCCTCTTAGTTGCCTAAAACATTTCAAGATACATTCAGAAATTTTTTTTTCTGTAGAAGGAGATTTTTTTTCTTTTGTTTGAGGAAGAAATGACATAAGATTTTCCCTTAGAAAATTTAAAGAACGGTAAGCAAAAATAAAATTTAAATCACCCATATATCTATATTAACATTTTCATATATTCAGTGATCCTTTTTCTCATGTTTATACACATTTTTGTTCGTAATTCTTGCATTCTCTCCCTACATTCTAAAATAGATTTATGTAGCATAAATTATTTTTAAAGTTGATGACATGCAATTTAACATTTTTATATCATTGACGTCTTATAGAAAACAAACCACCCTAGCTATTTCAAGAATGGGGGTTAACATTGGAAGTTTTGAAACTTCTTAGTTCCTTACAAAGTCATTGCGAAGTGTGGAGGAGTGAGCTCAAGTTTGGGTCTCCAGCAATGACTCCCAGGGAAACTGCTACTTCTGCAATTTTAAGGGAGCTCGCTGTTGGAATTACTGATGTTAGAATGAGCTGTAATTGTGTTCAGGGAATGAAGAACCTGCCACAACTCTGTTGGCACCTGGTGATTCTACACCTGAATGTAGAAAAGTTCCACCTCTCCATGGCTAGGCATGGCACTCAGAAAAGCTACGCTTCTGCCTTGCTTTTGACTTTCACACCTTACAGTAGTTTTTCTGCAGAAGAATCTGGGAAATTCGTTTCTAGCTTTCTAGTCTCTGCAGCAGAGGGAAGGCATTCTAGGAGGAGGATATTGGAATGGATGCTGAGTGCAAATATACTCAATCACACATTATACACTTCTTCACTAAAACACATTTTTTCCCCCTTTTTACCTAAGTACTACATGTTTAGGGAAATGAGCAAATACAGAGAAAAAATTTTTACAATATGGCTGGCTCGTGGACCAGTGGTAGAAGTCTTTGAAAAGCAATTTGGTGATTCTCAAAATTTAAATGGCACATATACTTCATAACAATTGCACTTCCAAAAGCCATATTACAGAAACATTCACACAACTATATAAATACATGTATATAAGAAAATTCATCAACATATTAATTGTAATAGCACATAATAGGCAACTTAAAGCACAGCAATAGGGAATAAGCAAATAAGTCACAGTATGTTGGAATACGATGTAATCGCTGGGAAGAGTGAGATGAATTTCTACATACTAATGTGGAAGGATGTCCATAATATATTTTCGAGGAAAATGAAAGTTGCATTATAGTATGTAGTATGAATCTATATTCTGAAGAAAAATCTTGTATGTCTATATATAATATAAAAATATTTGAAAGTATCACACCAAATTCTTAACAGCTACTAGTCAGAAGCTTAGAAGTGGAAAATTGAAGTGGGAAATTTTTCATGTTAAATTTGTAGGTTTCTGAAATGATTTAATTTTTTTCCTGCCAAGATATATATTTTATATATATGTATTTTAATATATATATTTTATATGTAAACAATAAGTAAATCATATCAATAAATTAGCCAGT
>NW_011888841.1:4302109-4306386 GCF_000151845.1 Pteropus vampyrus
CCCAGATCTTTAGAATCAGAATCTGCATTTTAACAGGATGCCCAGTTGATTGCTAGGCATACGAAAATTTAACAAGCACAACAACCTCGTGTTATTTTACTATTTAGGGAAATGATGTTTTCACAATCAGTGGGCATTGCGCTTTATTTTCTGCACTTAGGAAATTAGTTTTAGGATTTTTACAGTTTGGATAGGAAAATGCAAAAGTACAATCTGTGAGAAAATTTATTAGGAATAAAATGTAAAACCATTCTCGATGTGCCAGGTACCCTCCTAAGTATTTTTGCCTGTTAACTCTAAGCCTCACAAGATGTGAAGTAGATCCTGTTATCCCCATTTTTCAGATGTGGACCCTAAAGCATTAAGAAAGTTACCGGCTCAATTTCACACAACTAGTAAGTGGTAGACCTGGGATTCAGACTCAAGCTAACTGGCTCCTGAATTCATTCATTCATTCCTTCTTGCTTCCATTCACTCCCTTCTCTCTCTCTTACTCTCTCCTCCTCTTCCACCCTCCCTCCTTCCCTCTTCACCTCCCCGATTCTTAAAGGTGAAAGTTGCCCATTATGAACAGAATCATACAGTGGAGGTGGTCATGTGAGAAAGCAATCTATCTCTGGATTTATTAGAACTTTGATTAGGACATTGATAAACTTTCTCCAGCTTATTAAAGAATGCACAGACTAACTGGTAGCCATGAGCTCTGGGACCCAGTGCCTCTCCGTGGGCTGGTAATTACAATGTTTGCAATGAGAAATTAACAGACTCTCCTACTTGGGCCTCCCAGGCTGTGTGTCTCCTAATGAGGTTACCGAGGTCCAAGATTTGCCCTTTCAGTTTATGATTTCAGGCATTGAGAGTACACTCATTAAAAGTGATAAGGATATTGGTTAATTGAGACAACTTAATAAAACTTGCAGGAGACTAACATACGCCAGAAAGATAGCTTATTAATTTACTTCGCAATTATAACTGCCAAGCAGAACAGACATTCCTAGCAGCCTACATTCTCTCCTTGGTAGATCAATTTACCAAGGAAACCAAATTAAGACCAGAAGGTTGGCTAACTATAGGACTGGTCCGAAGGAAATTGTTTTTTAGAGATTGCTGGCTGTAATAGCCTGTGGCATGTTTTGTAATACTAGACACCAACTGCAACCAAGTCTGCCTGTACATTACACACCAACTTGATCAAAAAGGTTAACTGCCTCCTTTTTCTACATATTGTTGGAGACACAATAAGAAAATTTTAAACAATTATCACTTTGACATCTTTTCACTTCCCTTCTAATTTCAACACATTTTCAAATACTCAAGTTTACCATTATTTGGTTTCAATTTTATTCTAATCTGGCTTCTTAATGACATGTGGAGAGGCTCTTTAATTTTTTAATCTGTATCGGGATAAAGAGACTATTTCCTGTAATTTGCGTCACATCTATGTATGAGGAATCACCATTTCTATTCTAATATCACCAATATGTCCTTTCCTAATATTACATGCCTGAAACAGTCTACATCTAATATACACATTTGGAATGCCCTGGCTGCTTATTGTGGTGTGGAAAGTTTTTCTCTTGGAGCACATAGGATTGTCATTGGAACAGTTGTATTGCTAACACAATGAGCACCTTGGGTGACACAGTTGCTCATTCAGATTTCATGCCAAAATTGACTCGAATTACCATTTGCAATCAAAAACAGCAGTGACTCAGTGAAAGTAGCCTCGTTCTATCTTCCACGAGCAGCTTGGTCACTCTACCATTCTAAGATCGATACTTTCTTGCCGACTTCCTTGACGTTGGTGAACACAACCTCACAGTGAAAATGCCGAGCTTTCTGCACACTATTTTATTTTCAAATTGTTATCCCATCGTGCAGTGTGTTGGAAAGCAGACTACTGGAAGTGGATTCAGGAGACCCGGGATTCTAGTCCGGCCGTGCCATTACCCACTGTGTGATGTTGGCCTGTATTCTACTATCTGCTGAAATGTACTTTGTCCTTTGTTAAAAGTTTCAAGTAGCACTTACAGAGCAAACAGATGGCTTCCACATCTGTTTATGTGACTAACCCTTAAAAAATGTTGCTGTTAAAACTACAGTGTATTAGACACACACACTTCTGGCCCTCTCTTGCTGCCTCATAGTTGAGTCTAAACATAAGAAATCAGCCTTATAAAACATTTTTTTCCCTTTTTAAAAACACGTGATGTTTAGAGAAAGTATGGTTACATTTCCTAAGCTTTTATCCCCATATTTTGGAACTCCATTTCCTCCATTGACAACCTTTTACATTTATAAATCGAATTTATGTTATTACATTGCCCCAGTCCTTTTGCTAATTTTAATCTCTAAGATGCTATAAGAGTATGAACTAGTATGAACTATGTGTGTACTGACACAGCATCTCCAACTTAACATGTAGTCAATCTTTGTAGCTTCTTTTTAAATGTATTCACAAAAAGGAGAATCAACCCTATTCTGATACATCTTTAAATTTAAATGTAGATCCCAATTCTGGAGACTTGTGATAGAATTACCATTTAAAAATTTTTGAATGACATATTTTATCATCAGTAAGTATCAGGATAGAGACCCTATTATAAACACCACATGGCAGTATTTTAATAGAAGAGACACAATTAGAGTTAGGTTTGAGCATCGGCTTGTTCATTCATTCATTCACTCATTCATTCAATCAAAAGGTATTTATTAAGCACCTACACTGAGTCAGGCTCAATGCTGTGTTGGGGACACATGGATGAAAAGACATGGCCTTGCTCTGTGGTTTGGCATTGGGTTTTAACCTTGTGGGATTATGATATTCCCTGGCCTTAATTTACCTAAGGAGCAGGAAGAAGATGATGATAAATAACTGTTGCCAGTGCATTAGACAAAACAGCCTAAAATAAGTCTAGTTTGCCCCATATGTAGTAATAATGTTTATGTACTTTAAACAAATAGTTAAGAGACTTGACTTCTATTTGAGACTTACTGTTTTGTTTTGTGGTCACTGTGTTCCCGTCAACTTCCGTCTTTTTCTAGATTTAGTAACAGCTTTTTTTTTTTGAGAGAGAGGAAACAAGGGGAGAAATGCAAAAAGAGATATTAGTTGTTTTTTTAGTTTAGGTTCAAGATAGATTAGTAGCAATTGCAACTTTTAAATTCTGTCAGCATTTGGGGCTAGTAAGGTTTTTCCCAGGATCTGGGTATTAGGGAAATAAGATTGCTCTGAAAGTTAAAACATCAGGTCAACACATAACAGAGTACAACTGTTGGAAGTCCCTAGAATGAGGCAGATTGTGTCCAGGCCTCTTGAATGTGACTATGACCATAAGGTCACCACCTTAATGCTTACAGAGCCAGGTAGTTAATAGAAAGCAGTGAAGCTGACCAGGTATTAGGATACTTACTAAACATGCAATGACAGTTTTCACATCCCCAAATATATGAGACTTTCTCCATTTTTTCTTGACATATTGTCCAATTTTCTATTTTTATTCAACTGAGAGATAGAACAACATATATTTTGTTTTTCTCTCAACTTTAAGAGTACTGCACGTGACTGTAGACTTCATAAACACTGCACACTTAGGCGAGACTAAATTTCTAAAACAACGCGAGATTAAATCAAGCACAGGAGAAAACAATGCAATCAAAAGATGAGATGTATGAGGCCGCTGCTGGTGTAACACGGCATAGCATTCTATAGCAAACTCTGGTAAGTAGAAAGAGTACATTCTAAAATAACGATAAAAAGTATAATATGGTAAATACATAACACAGACGTTTATTATCATGATAGGGCATTACGGACTGTACCTCATTGTATCTGCTATACTTGCATACGACCAGCAGCTCAATAGGTTTGTTCACACCAGCATCACCACAAACACTGAGTAACCTGTCGTGCTGGGGCCACCAGGTGGCTAAGGCAGCACAGCACGTCACAGCACGTCACATCACATCACGTCATGTCCCGTCCCTTCACAACGGATGGGCCCTCACAGCACATCATAGCATGTCACGTCCCGTCCAGACGGCTGAGATGTCATGTCCTGTCCTGTCACGTCCCGTCACGACAGCTGGGGCAACATGTCACGTCAAGTCAAATCCCATCATGACAGCTGGGGTGTCACGTCACGTCCTGTCCCGTCACGACGGCTGGGGTACTACGTCACGTCACGTCACGTCACGATGTCTGACGCGTTACGTCATGTCACGTCACGTTCCGTCAGGATGGCTGGAGCATCACGTGACGTCCGGTCACGTCGTCA
>NW_011888841.1:4306616-4328094 GCF_000151845.1 Pteropus vampyrus
CTTCACAACGGATGGGCCCTCACAGCACATCATAGCACGTCACGTCCCGTCCAGACGGCTGAGATGTCATGTCCTGTCCTGTCACGTCCCATCACGACAGCTGGGGCAACATGTCACGTCAAGTCAAATCTCATCATGACAGCTGGGGTGTCACATCACGTCCTGTCCCGTCACGACGGCTGGGGTACTACGTCACGTCACGTCACGTCACGATGTCTGACGCCTTACGTCATGTCACGTCACGTTCCGTCAGGATGGCTGGAGCATCACGTGACGTCCGGTCACGTCGTCACGTCCCATCAGAATAACTGGGGCATCACCTCAGTCTCGTCACCTGGGATATCACTGGGAAATAGGAATTTTTCAGCTCCATTATAATTTTATGAGACCCACATTGGCTTAAACGCCGTTATTCCGTGTATGACTATATCTCGTTGGAGACGTTTGCCTCCATGCCTGTGAGTAAAGTCAGCCTTCATTTTACCTGTTTCATACTACTCAGCTTGGATTTCGATAATAAGGTTATGTAGCCACATGACGAGCCTGCTATCTGAAGTCGTACTGGGTCTGTTTTTGACTTTCGTGGTTCCTTTTAGTTCACGCTCAAGTCCTCTGCGTGTGTGTGTGTGCACACACGCGTGCGCACACGGATATGCCTGTTCCTTATCTCATTGTCCTTGAAAAGGTATTTGTAGGGACATTTTGAGGCCTAGGATGATGAGTGCTTCCAGAGATGGTTTATCTTGCTTATGCCGGGTACCCTGAGGCTCAGCAGATTTAGAATAACCTTAATCTGTGGCGAGGACTCGAAGTTTTCTGGGCTGCCCATGGATGCATACCTGGGCTGCCGGACTGTGCAAGAGCTGATGTAAGTACGGTCCTTCTTATCATGGTGTGTGACCCTCTGGCGTCCTGGTGTTCTTGTCAGGGTTGGGAGTGTCTCCAAATGAACTTTTTTTATAGGAAGGAGACAGGGCTTTGATTTCTATCCCTGTTGACCTGGAAGGCCATAAAAGTTAAAAGCTCTCGCTCTGGCAGATGTCCACAGGGCAAACGTACCTTTCCTGTGATTTTCTCTCTTGAATTATTATTTTTCATTTTGGCCTGGTAATTCCTTATTATTTGTTGGTACTTGGTTCATATTATTCATTTTTTTAAAAAAATCATCGTAAGCAAGAAATTTAGTCCACTACCAAGACAGCATTACTAGACAGTGGAGTTCTTCCAGTCTTCTTTTCTACATATAAAGATTGTCAGGGTTTACTAGTGGTTCATAATTATTTTAAAAGACTGACAGTAACTTCAATAAAAATATAAACATTCATGTAGTTTTATCCCTGCAGTAGTGGTATACTTTAAGTGTCGATGTTCCTCGATTACTAGTGGAGTTAACCTTTTGTGTGTTGGATGGACATTTGTATTTCTTTCTAGTGTGTTTAGCCAATTTTTCTATTGCTAGGTTAGTATTTTTGTTATTTACTTGAGATGGCGTTTTAGATATTAATAAATGTTGCTTTCCAAGGGAAGCTGACATTTTATTTCTCATGCTTCTCCACCTTCAGGTTACTCCAACAATATGAAGGAGGAATAGTGATATGGATGGCTAAAGTCTAATGATACTTAAATATTTATCGAACGTACTCTAAATGTCAGGTGCTGCAGTCCTCATTTCCATGGACTCCACCACTTTTCCACTATTCCTGTTTTATGATATTCTCTCCTTTCCAGTTTACATTCCATGGTCAGTTATTACAAGCCCTCTCTTACATACTCCTTTAATTCCTTTGTCCTTCTCTTTGTACTGTTTTTTTTTTGGGGGGGGGGCAGAACTACATCCTGGTTAAGTCCAAATCTTTAATATTCTGAACTTGCACCTGATCAGCTGAATGAGCGTTAGGAGAGAAACACTCAACTAAATTACCTGATCTCACTTTAAGTGCTGATCATGAGCCTCAGGTGGGCCTTTATTGCTGTCAGGTAAGCAAGAATTCTATACATCTCTAGGCCATTTCATCTCTTCTAGATTATATGAGACGTTCTCCGTTTCACTTAAACCTCAACAACTCTCCTATGCTCAGCTGATGACCAGACTTCCTCCTTTACTGAGAAATGAACCAATGAACCAATCAGCAGTTTCATAGACTTCCACCACTGTATCTACTTACTTAAAAGCATTAGCACCTCCCTTTGCCTTCGTACCTGTTACCACCCACCTTCCTACGTAAAGCCAGCTTCTCTGCTTGTGCATTAAATACCTTCCCTCTTGTCCACTCAAGGACAGCTTTCCAGCAATTCTTTCCTCTTTCTCCTCCATCATCATTTTTTCACTTTCTGCTGGACGAGTCCAATTAGTTTACAACAAGAAAAAGTCTCTCGACTCCTTCACTTCCCTCAACAACTACCACTCGATTTCTTTGCTCTTCTTTGCAGCAAACCTGAAATGCATTGTCTGTACTCTCACCAATTTCTCTCCTTCCCTTTTTCCTTAAAACCATGACAACAGGTAGCAGAAATCATGGCACAGAAACCGCTCTCTTCAAGTTCATTGGTGACCTTCATGATGCTAACTCCACTGGTCAATCTTTGTCCTCATGTTACTTGACCCATTAATAATATTTGCCATTGTTGAATACTCCTACTGTCTTGGCAAGTTTTCTTTCTGTGGCTTCCAGAATCTTCTTTAACCTCACGAGCCACTCATTCTCCTTTTCCCAGACTCGATGTAGGAATTCCCTAAGGTTCAATTCTTATTCCTCTTCCCATCTCTATCTATACTTACTGCCTTGGTGATCTCATGTTCACTCATGGCTTTAAATATTTATTTGCCAGTGACACCCACGTTTATATCTCTAGCTCAGATTCCCAACTCTAAACTCATACATTCAACTGTCAGCTAATTATCTCTGATTAAATGTCTTATAGACATCTCAAATACAATGTCTCCCCTCACCCTCCTCCTCCTACCCGCTCATGACCTTCTACCAGCAGCCTTTCCATTGAGTTGATAGCAATTACAGGTAACTTTCATTTCAGTTTCTCTGGCCTAGAAGCAGAGTCCTTTTGAGCTGTTTCTTATTCACACCCCGCATCAATTCAGTAGGATATCGTGGGAGCACTATCTTCCAATATATCTGGCATCTGAAATACACCTCACCACCTACACTGCTGATTCGTGTCACCACCATGTCTTTGCTAATTGCTTCAGTTTCCTCCTCCTAGGTCTCCCCGCTTCTATCTCTGCACTCATACGAAATTATGTTGAACCATTCTACTGTTCTTAAAATGAATCCTACTTGATTATGGTATTTAACACGCATGCTAGATTGGGTCTTTTGGCATTTTATTAGGATAATTGCATATATCTTTATAGTGATAGTTATCTCTCATTTTTCTTTGTGCTTTTAATCAGGTATGGGTTTTATCATTGTATTTCTTTGTAAAATAATTTAAGAAAGTATTAAGAAATTAAGAGATTTATTTGAGAAATTGTAACTATGAAATTATCATTTAAGAAAATTTTGTGACCTGAAACAGTTTGAATAGAATAATTATCAGTTTCTTGCAAATTTGCTAAGTGACAGAACTCAGTGATGAAACAAATCATATGATTCTGGCTTTTCTTGTTTTTTTTTGTTTGTTTATTTGTTTTTGAAGGGTAATTCTTTAACAATTTCTTCAATTTCTTTCATCGATGTTGATCTGTTACTTTTTCTATTTTGGCTCATATCTATTCATTTACACATGTTTTAGAAATTCTTATATTTTACTCATATTTTAAAATTTCTAACAGGTATATAATATGCTATCATAATTATTATTTCCTTTGTATCAATGTTTTCATTTTTCTAACTTTTTATTTATCTCTTAAGTTTTTAACTATTTTATCTATTTTCCTTTAACCCCAAATTGATTGTATTAATCAGTTATCTTTTTTGTATTTTCTAATTTATTGATTTTTTGTTTTTAATTTTTAAATACTATTTTCCTGCTTTCCTAAAGTTCTTTTTATAGCTTTTTTCATAAAACTTCTCATTGGCATGCTTAATTCTTTCAATTTTATTCTAATTTACTAACGTGTATGTTTAAGATTTTGGACTTAACACTGAGTAAGCTTTGACTCTGTCTTATACATTTTTATATGTAGTGTACTTATTGCTTTGAATTTCAGAGTTTAAGTTTTGGTTCTCTTTCTGACTAAAGGCTGTTTAGATGTTTGCCTTTTAAATTCTCATTGGTTGGGTATTTGGCAGCTATAAATTTATATTTACAATTTAAATCATCATCGGGGAATATGATCTATATATTTTTTAATTTTTTGAAATTTTTGAGATTCCTTTTGTGATATACCTGGAATGTTGTGTGATGGCAAGGTTGGAGGTTGATCTTGTGATGGCAAGGTGACAATCACATGCTAACAAGACCTGAGCAGAAAGATAGAAGAGCTGCCGATATCAGCCCTCGATGGTTTTACCTCTGGACTTCTTGTTGCATGAGAAAAATAGAATCTCTAATTTTTAAAAGATTTTTTAAAGTTTGTTTTTTTTATTACTAGAGGCCGAAAGCCATCTGTAACTGATGTTCCACAAACTATTATGATATATTGCTCATTAATAACCCCTATATGATGAAAATAATTTGAGTAGAATTAATAAGTAATTTGCAACCAAGAAATCTTTGACTGAGATGGCCATTCTCTCTTTATTTCTTTTTCTTATCTTTAAAAGAGGAAATGACTGCCCACATTACTGCTTCCTGTCCAATGGAATGGACAGAGTGACAGGCTGACGAGCCATACCAGGCCAAGAAACAGCTTCTAGCAGGAATTCTTTGGGGTGTAAAAAAATGTTTTTTTAATTATTGCTTGGTCATTCTTCTTCCTGTACCATCTGCTTCTCTGGTGTTCTGAGGCACGCTTTGATGGAAAGGGCATGATTTCTAAGATGTGCTGTGCCTAGCCTACTTTTACGTTCACAGGGACCTCAGTTTCATGGGCCTTCCCCTTTCAGAAAATATTGTCATTGATTCACACTCCTCTCTGCCAACTCAGTTTCTGGATTTTTCTGGATTGCCTGGTTGTAGCAAGAGGGCAAGATGAAGAAACATAGTTGGTTGCTGGATGGGGGCAGTGAATAAGGGAGGCAATGAGATTAGTAATTGTTCTCATGGAACCTAGCGCCTACCCCAAAGGAAGTGGAGTTCAGCCTTTTCAATGGGCGCTGACCTGGGTGTCAGAACCATGGACAAAGAGTAGAAGAATAGTCTTCCTTTTTTTGGGTCATCTCTGTTTCAGTAAGTGACCAGGAGGTACCAGGAGCCAAAGCTGGAATTGTTTTCCCTCAGCCTGATGCTTGCTTCCGACATTAGTTTGCTCTTATTCTGAAAGGACATGTTTCACTTTTTATGCATCTTCTAGACATTTAGAGAAGTTGAGAGAGCCTACATTTTGGTCCTCAGGCTAATAGCCCCTCAGGCAGCCTATACAAATGACTTCGTAAAGTGTTTTCACAAAGTCACTCAACGAAATTGTGAAATAGGTAGCGTGGCTATTATCTACTCCTGTACCATTCTTCCCATTTTCCCCCTCCCCTCTGAGTTCTTCCCCAACTGGAGGTGACTCCAGTCCACTAATGTCTCCATCTCTATCTTTTTGGTGACATCTCTCTACCTGAGTTGAGTTATGACTTAGTCATTTTCTGACTCACGGCTTTCGACTTTCCTGTTCTTCCTGCAGTGTCCTCAGGACCCTGCTCTGTCATCTTCTGGCATTCTGCCACCACACAGGGTGAGCCATCTTCAGAAACAGGTCAACGTATTTCCCGTGGAGTCTGAAAGCAAACTTCCTAGCAGCAACAGGAAGCCCCTACTGGTATCCAGGAAGAACCCAGGTTGCTGCACATGCTTTGGGAAAATCATAAATGAGACATTCGGCTGCATTTGTACTCTGCCTCCCCCAGCTCCCATTGACACAATCTCCCCAAATTATTATCTACAGCCAGTTCTCACCCACACACATAATAAGCAGGTAGCAAGGCTTTAATTTTCTTAGCATGAGATGGGAAAAAAAAAAGAAATATGTATGCCTTTTAAGGAAAATAATATTGCTTCTCATTTCAGGATGTTCTACTTTATTTGATAGATTCCTCCATTCTCACAGGTTCCGCTCAGACATCTGTAAATATGACTCCCAAGGTCTGGTTTTCTCCTGAGTTCGTGTCCAACCACCTACGGAACTTCTCCATCTAAATATTCTTCTGTAATCTCAAAGCCATCGCGGCCCACAATACACCCGCGTCTGTCCTCCTGACTTATCTGTTCCCTCACTGGTAACTAGACACAAAAATTCAATGAGTTCCCTTGCCTTTCCCTCTGACACTTGGTGGCTGTTTTGTGGAGCAGGTTCACCCCGCGATGAGTCATGATCACTGCTTTGCATTTTTATGCTTCCACCCCTATTGGCAGGGCCATGTTTGAAATTTTAAAATCGGGACCTATCTTCATAACCCTTTATTTTTTATTACAGTTATGAACAGAATGAGTACCCAGTTTGCAGGCTGCTAACTCCAGTGACAAAGGGTTCGGCTGGTCTCTGCACACGGTACTAGTAACACCCACGGCAGATGTGGATCATGACGTGTTCCCACCCCGTGTCTGCTCCCTCATCCACAGTTCTGTAGGAAACTGGTGTTCCAGCAGCTACTGTTACTAGACTGGAGAAGGAGTTAAGGGATTTTTTTTTTTTTTGTGATTGTCATGATGTTGGGATGGTGGTTGCTGATGGAATCCAGTGGATAGAAGCCACAGGTGCTCTAAACATCTGACAGTGCACAGGACAGGGATTATCCAGCCCCAAATGTCAATAAAGCCGAGGCTGAGAGACTCTTTTTCAGAATATCACCTCTTTTGGCAAATGTCCCCTCAGGTTTCATTCCTCTGCTCTTACCCTAATCTAGCAATTAAATGCATCTTGCTGGTCCGTTTGTCTCACTCTTGAGAGAGGGCAGAGTTCACGTTTTATTCATGGATGATTTCCTGTCACCAAGCCCCTGGAACACTGATGACGATGATTAGTATTTTTGGAGTTACATTGCAGTTGAGCATGGATACCACCAACTCAGAGAAGCGTCCCCTGGCCTGCTCCAACCTGAAGAGGGACCTCACCTCTTCCCCCTGTCATACCACAAGAGAGGGGAATACATGGACAGTTACCAGAATTCAGAGACGTGGGTCGGGGGAGAAGCTAAGAGAAAAACTCTTTCTTTCTTCAGGAATGCGTTTAATATTGCTCCTTTCTCTGAAGTCCCAAGCAGCAGGTCTCTTAAGAAGGCCTTAAGATGGATGGAGCTTCTGGCTTCGAAGGGATCCTCAATCTCTTATTAAGGGTCAGTGTGGGATTCAGTGGGAAAGAGGGAGTGGATGGACTGCTAGGCTGGCTGTGGGCAAGACTTCAGGAAGAAACTTTTTTCTTTGAGTTGGTCTGTCTTCTGTGAGGGTGGAAGACCTTGATGGGTAAGGTAGGATGTAGGTGAAGGGCAGAGAGCCAACTTTTAGTCTAGGCCTTAGAAACGCGGGCAAAAGAAATCCTTACGGCGTACACCGGATTCAGTCCACAGTAAGGTGTATTAGTTTCTGTCGGCCACTGAACCAAAGTACAAAGTAGCCCTGGGAAATCAAAGGGTGTGGCAGGGTAGGTTCCTTCTGGAGGCTCTGCCTGTCTCCTAGCTTCTGGTAGTGGCTGGCAATCCTTGGCGTTCCTTGGCGTATAGCCATATCACTCCAATATCGGCCTCTGTTGTCACGTGGCCTTCTTCCTTGTATGTCTCCATGTGTGTCTGTCTTTCCCTTATGCGGTCACCAGTGATTGGATTTGGGGCTCTGACACCCTACCTCATGTAACTAAGTACATCTGCAAAGACATTATTTCCCCAAAAAAGGTGACGTTCCAAGGTTTTGGGTGGACATGATGTTTTGGGGGACACTGTTCAACCCACTAATAAGTGTGGGAGTCTTATAAGGAGTTTCTAGTCAGAACCCTATAAAATAAAGTGTATATTTTTGCAGTGTATTCATTCTGCTAATATCTCTAACAAATTTACTGTGTCAGGAAGTGGTGGGTCTAGAATTCAAAAATTCTTTTTACTTTTTTCCCTTATTACGCTCATCATAATGAATACTTCTAACTTTGTGACTTCTTAAATTTCTTAGGAACAGCCTAATTTATTTAACATGTCTAGTGTCCTATTTAAATATTTTTAACTGACCAAAGCGGATGCTTTACATAGCAAAATACCATCCAAATAAAAGATTGGAGTAGGCTTATCGAGATCTCATTAGATATTAGTGATGATAAGTATTGAGTCAAGAGAATCAGCCAGGTAATAGAAGAGGAGGCCTAATGTTTTATTCTCAAAACTCAAAGCTTACATTTCTTTTCTTTCGCACTCTCAACCAAACCTGAACTCTTTTCCTCTCTAAACCACAATCGAAGAAAGAACAAGCACTTAAAGAAATTATTTCTTAAAGCAGTGATTAAAAAAAAAACAAAAATCAGAAAATCAGAATTGCTGGCTTTGTGATCATATTTCTTAAAAGGAGCCTAGGGAAGAGGGTGTGTACCCAGAGTTTCAGCAGGAGGCATTCCCGTAAGCTGCATCACGGATGTCACCCGCAGTGATTTGAAACCATAGAAACAAATCAAAGCTACTGCTGGTGTTTGCATTGAGCTTGCGTGTGTGTGAGCGTTCACTCCGCCAAACATGTTCAGGGTTTTCGCCAGTCAAAAATAAATTCAGGTGCATTTGTCCTGTCTCCATGCATTGATGGACGCCAAATTATTTTGACATTTTTGTAGTCATCTCTCGGGTCTCCTGACATGGTTGAAAAACTGACATCATTTGCCTTTCATGCTCATTTAATTTCGGGGAGAGAATGGGATGACAACAAGGAAGATGGCAAAGCCGAAGGACGGGATGACCAGCAGCACCATGGTGGTGACACAAAACCCTGTGTAAAAGGACAGGAAATCACTAACGCCTCTTTGTTCAGATATGGTTGGCATATCCAGCTCACACTGCTTAAAAGAGAGAGGAAGAGAGGCCATCTTTGATACATTGAATGAAAAAGAAGCATGTTACATGCTTGCTGGATCCAATACCACCTGAGCAGAAATAAAGTATACGATTGAGTTTCTTGGGTGTTTAAGAATCTTACTGAAAGGGGTAGAAGGGGTCAAAGACATGGTGACGGAAGGAAACTAGATTCAGGGTGGTGAACACACAATAGAGTATACAAATGCCGTATTATAGAGATGTATACCTAAAATTTATATGATGTTATTAACCAATGTTACCCCATTAAATTTAATTGAAAAAAAAAAAAGAATCTTGAGGAATATGAGCTATTTTGCTTATGTTTATGTCTTGGAAACATAAAACTTTTGCGGATAGTAATTTAGAGAAGCTTTTTATATTTGATATTATATGCGAAATGATCCATACAGGTGAAATAGAACCAAATAGAATTAGTTTGGAATATGTAGAAATGTTTGTTTACTTAACTTTTTAAAAATAAAGGATAGAAATGTTTTAGAAAAAAATCATTAAACTTTAGACCTCTGCAAATATCCTTATTTTGGCTATTAGAAATTAGATATTTTCAAATAATTCTTACCTCCTCTAACAGTCATAGATAGGCAGCCAAAAGCCAAATCTAGCTCTTCAGTGTGTTTCCTTGGCTCTCACAGTTTCCTTAAACTTGTTGTGTATCACCTCGTGGTGAGAAACAGAATGCCGACAAAACTCAAACCGATGTAATTTCTAGGTCCTCCCCACCATTCTAGAATTGACTGGCTGGTGGTATTGATAAACAGTCAGTTTCCCCTCTGCCTCTACCAGGGCCATCACCTTCATTGATAATTGGTGCCCAGGAGGCAAAACTAGTGACAAAGACTCAGAACAGTGAGAAAGGGATGGCATCAGAAGTCTCTGAGTCTCTCCTTCCAAATGTTGCTCAGATATCTACCCCTCCACCATGCAACCTAAGCATAAGGAAGGTTGGCTCTGGCCTCGACTCAGGCAAATGCATTCTGTTTACCGTAAGTCATTTGGGGTCGTTCCATGGCATCCATTTCAAGCCAAAGAGAAAGAAGGAGATAGTTTGCTGGGGTGTTCTGGGAAAACTTCTCCAGTTTTAAGTAGGTGACATTGCAGAAGCAGACCTTTTTAACCTCTGCACTTTATCCTTTCAGAATGTGACACCTGGAAATGCTGTGGCTGTCAGAGGAAGAAGCCAACATATGGAGAAGGGCAGATCCAAGAAAACTGCAGAGAAGCTGAGCTGGGACTTTGACAGACCACAGCTGGAGTTTCAGTCTCTGTGAGTAAGGGCTTCCTGGCAGCCCAAGGCATTCTAAATGTCACCATCTCCCAAATTCATCATAACTTCATTTAACAAGCATAATACACTGACTTAACGTTAGCTCCTGAAGTCTGTTCCTTTGGTGTCTTTTGGGATGTAAACCACTTGTAGATATGGAAAAAACTCTCTGTAGAAAAACTAACTCAAGGCTATGGGGAGAAAGGTATGGAAGAGTTACTGAGCATCACTATAATTTGTTTTTCCTTTCAACCACTACTACAATTTGATTACAAGTATTATACCTTGTATCTGCAAAACAATTTATAGTTTACAAAGTGCTTTATGTGTCACTTCATTTAATTCTAATGATAGCCCAATGACATAGAGGAAAAGAGGAAGATGTGAAAAATGGAACTCTTGAAGGTTATGGATTTTAACCAAGATCCCAAATTTAGAAAGTGTCAACACCAGGACTTAAATCTAGGTCTTCGAACCTTGGATCTAGTGCTTTCACCACTGAACCACAGCTGGTGGTTGAAGCAAATCTGTGGGTTATTACGGTGAAGAAATAGTTTACAGAAAAGAAGTAAAGAGGTGGCTCTAGATTCCCGGGCAACTGGGATGTGCTCTTGGCTGTATCATTCACTAGCTGTGAAATCTTAGGTGAATCATTTTTTTCTTCCTGAGCCTCAGTTTCAAGGAACTGTACTAGATGATCTATTGTATACTTCCTGATTCTAACTTCTTGTGATTCTGCAACTGAGAATTGCCTATGCAAATAGAGTACAAATCTCGCTTTTTTATAAGCTATAAAGCTTCTCTAGTGACTAGTAAAGGGACACCGACTGTGTGTGTCCTGCTTATGGTTCCATATTAGCCTCCATGCTCACATCTCTTGAGCACTTGTGAAAATGTCAGCAGTTAGCAGACATGGGCTTTTCATTTGCAGGATAATTTTACTATAGAACTGCAAAACTAATTTGTCTGTGAGCTAATCTTGTCACTGTGATTCTTGGAATATATTTAAGATGGCATAAAGGCCAGCCCTACGGAGTCTTTAAGATGCTTATTTTTTTAGGCAGTCGAATGGTAGGTTCCCACAGTTAATTGTCCAAAGACTTGCTTCCCTTCACTATTTTCATGAAACACGTGATATTTGCTGCCTCAACACATTTAGGTTTGCAAATTTAGCACCACAGAAACTATTTTCTCCTATACTCAGGATTTGAGGAATTTGCTGTCTCATCTTCACACAGATAAATTGTTCAGTCAAAGAAAAAAGTAGCACACCAGGACATAAGTATCTTGAATAGAAACTGGGGTGTGTCGGAAAGTGGGAAATATTTGCAGTAAATTGTAAAGCAATGCTTTATGAATAACTGCACACTGGCTGACCAAATATATCAGGTGTTATGGCTATTGAAGGAAAATAGATGGAGGAGGATGGAAAAAAGGTTGGAGCAAGTCTGGGTGAGTCTGAAAGATAGTGGCTCTTGCCTTTACTTTTAGAAAAAAAAAATGCTGGAAATTAGGTCTTCAGAGGGATGATTGTGAGTGTGAAGGTAGCTATGTAAATCTTGGTATTAGTTGTCTTTTTAAGTGACGGAAATCCAACTCACGCTAGTTAAGTAAAGTAGAATTTATTGGCTTATATAACTGGGAAGTCCAAAAGGCAGGCTGGACCCCCTGACTGTAACCAGGGACTCAGAAGAGACCTCTGTGTATGAAGCCAGCATTTATCACTTCTCCCTCGATCCTATGATAAGATAATTACCAAAGAATCAATTCACACAAATTTACAGGAGAGAACGAGAGAGGTGAGGTAGGGAGACGAGAGAGTTCAACAAAATTCTCAAGGCGAAAATTGAGTGGCGTTTTCCCTGATGCAGCAGGGAAGCTGAAGCCTAAAAAGGCTCAGAAGAGAAAAGAGTAAAAAGTCTGTCAGAGTCCAGAGAGGGTCTTGGCTCAGAGATGCAGGGTTGGGGAGGAAGTCTGTATGTGGAACACTCAACTGCCACCATGCACATAGTGCCAGCACGACTTCCTCTAACCCTCATTTGGAAGATTAGATGTTTTTCTCTAACTAAATTGGGCAGTGCTCCCCCACCCCTGCAAATGACCTCCAAATGGTGTCATTTAGGGACACTGGCACAATGGCCTGTCTACTTAGTTATGACCCTAATGCAAGTTGAGGCCATTGGAAAAACTTTGACCAGGTTAACAAAACCTCCAACTGGCTTATAGGTGCCTTATACTCAAATATGAACAGGGAATAAGGGATCACCGTGCATTAGAGGTAGCACTCCAACATCAGTGGGAAGTAAACACTCAGAATGTCTCTGAGGAAATATAGGGCAAGGAACAAAAGAGAGACACAAATTTCAATAGGTGTCCTCATAGGAGGGATTGGGAATGGCATGAGAAAGGCAATTCAGAGGACCAAAGAAGAACTCTTAGAAATTAAAAATGTTTATTAAAACATTCTATAAAAGAATAAGAAGATAAATTTGACGAAACTTCCCGAAAGAATAAAGTGGCTAAGTATAGAGTAGATACTTCATGCAGAGCAATACAAATTTTAAATCTCTGATGTACAGAAAGGGAGAAAAAGTTGTTGAGATACCCAAGACTGGTCCTTAGAATTGTAGAGAAAGCTTGTGATTATAAAGTTATGTGAATCTGCACAACTAATCAAACCTCTTTGTCATTTTCTATTGGCCAAATGAAAACAAAAAGATCATTAACCAGGCTTGGTTCAAATCAGAAGTATCAGCACCTGCCTGATTAGTATATACTCTCTATTAGCAATTAATAGGACCTATGTACTTTTCTCTTTGGAAAATCAAGACCTTGGAATAACAAAAAACATTTAAAAACAGACACAGAATTCTCTGTCAAAAGCCCACACTTGTCAATGAGCCCATACTTGGCTTTTAGACTGTGGCTTATGCTATGAGTTAAAAAAAAAAATCTGCTTAGAAGCTCATTTAACTTCTCTGTTCTGTCTGCGTTGTTTTTGCCTGCTCTCCTAAGGCACTGAGGGTCACTGGAACAACAAAGATAGGAACCTTGGTGTGTAACTCCCAAGTTAATTCCATCACACAAAACAGATGTGAAATTTTAGCAGTTATAAGAATTACCAAAGAGTCAGATGTTTGTAGGATTATCTGTTCTCGAGGTTTAAAATAGTGACAACCCAGACTTAGGTTGAAACAAACAACAGGGCTTGTGGTCACACTTGACGCTAGGAAGCCAGGCCTGATCTGGTGGAATTGTCTGTCACTTGAGCATTCAGGGGACACACTAGCTGTTTCCCCAGGATCCTCACCTGTAACAGCAGCAGGCCTCAGTGGGAAGTGGACAGAAGCTTCTCTAGAAGGGGTGGTCCCTCCCTTTTTGCTTCTTTCCCTGCTTTTGTATGGTCTGGTATGATTTTTATGATTAGGATAGTATTTTCGGTTTTTACACTCTGTATGTAAGCTTATCATAAGCCTGAGCCAAACCAAAACTTTTCAGTTCTCTATAAATCTTGAGACAGTTCTCTTCAAGCCTTGCGCTTTCTAGTATAAGAAATGTTCATTAGTTCGTTGGGAAGATGAATGAGTCAGGGCACATGCCTGCACGTAACAGAAAGACCTTCTCAAGTCAACTTTATCAAAAAGAAATATTTGTTTGCTCACATACCAGGAAGCCTGGGATACAGCTGACTTCATATATAGCTGGGTACATGGGCTTAAATGCTGCTAGAGATTTCTCTGTTTCTCATTCCTGTTTATTTCTGTTTATGTTGGCACCTTTATCTCTTTTTCTTGTTATGTAAAGAGGTTTCCTGCATGTGACTTGGGAAGGTGGCCATTGAGCAGCCTTAAACTTAAATCCTCCCAGAGCTGTGATTCCCAAGGCAAAGAGGAAATTGCACCTTATGTGAATAAACGTTTACAGTCCCACGGAGGGCTCTGTGGCCCAGTGGGGACCTCGTGCTCATTTTTGAAGCTCTGTTGCTAGAGGTGTTGGGGGACCCTGACTGGCCTGATGTGTTCCTTTTATCACACCTGTGGCAGAGCCCTGTTATATTGGGAGGGGGATTCTCAACGAAGAGGGGGTGTGCTATTACCACAAGTTTAGCAGGTAAATCTGTGGTTACCATAGTTTACATCGTGAGAAAGAGAAAGCAGATCTGCCTCTGTTTTCATTACTTCCTTGACCTGATGACCATATTCCATTTTAGCTCCTCAAAAACATGGTGGATAGTCTTTGAATGTGCATTGGTTTTTAAGTTAGCGGTTGGCAGATATATTTGGCAGTTAGCAATCATACACATGCACATACGATATGAAGAGAATTTGTTGTGAATTATGCTTTTGATTGAACTGTTCATTCTTTCATTCACTCTTTCAATAAGTTTTATCAAGTACCAAGGACCTAATATAGGACATATATAGAAAAAAAAAATCATAGTCTCTGCCCTCATCACATTTATAGGATAACGAAAGAGAAAGACAATCAGATCTACATGCACACACATGCAAACTCTATTTAAAATTGTTTTAAATGCTATCAGATTTTATAACAACAGTGGACATCTGGGTTATATTGCTATACCAAGAAAGCTCTCTCATAAGAAGTTATATTTAGGTGAAATCTTGAATAATGAGCAGGAATGAACCAGTTGAGTATAAGGATGACTTTCCAAGGAGAAGAAAGAGCATGTGTGAAGAGCTCAGATTGGAACAAAGGCTGAATCCAGTCTATTGCGTCAGATGGAAGAGAGTGAGGGGCCTAAAATGTGAGGCAAAAGACACAGAGGAGATCATGTAAGACCTTGCAGGCTGGGCTAAGACGATAATGTTTTTATACTTATAATGGGGAATCCCCGAAGTGTCTAAATCCAGGCAGGGATGCGACTTCATTTATATTGACAAAACTCATTCCGACTCATTCATCCATCTGTTTATTTAGGTGATAGACAGCAGAGCTATTATGAAACAAGAATGCCTGGGCTTGGGGTCTAACTCTGCCACTTATTACTTGTGGTCTAACTCTGCCACTTATTACTTGTGGGACCTCGGACAAGTGTCCTCACCATTTTGTGCCTCAGTTTCCTCATCTGTAAAAATGAGGATGACAATGATAACTACCTCATAGGTTTGTTGTGAGAAATGAGCTAAAATATGTGAAGTTTCGAAAACACTGGGAGTATGGTGTTATCTAAGTGCTTGCCATTATTTTATTATTATTATTGTTATTATTATTAAACATACTTATAGAGAGGTTCCTATGTGTCAGGTATTGAGAAAGTATGAAATGTTTTTTTTTTCAAAGTGGGAGTATTTTTTCATTAGAGAACTTACAGTAAGGTTGTCAGATATTAGTAGGTGTCTGACACCTACCACTATGAGTTGACTGATCGTGATTTATAGTGCTCCTAGTCTGCCTCTGCTTTTTATAGTTATCCAGGGCTGTTGTCTATGGTCAGATTAGACAGATAGCCTGGATTTTATTTCTGCATTGTCTCTTACTAATCAAGTGTCTCTGTAAAGTACATCTCAGTTTCCGTATCTGTAATATGAGGACATTAAAAGCACCTGCCTAGTAGTGTCATTATAAAGAATAGACAAAATTATATGTCTATATTTATGTACATATGTAAATATATGTAAAGTTTTAAGCACTATGCCTGCTACCTAGTAAGTATTCACTAAATGGCAGTTATTATTAATCCAAACTTAAGAAGTGGTGATAGCGATATATTTTTTTAAATGGAGGCCTCTATGCTTAATTTATGTATCTTTCTGATACATGTTTCGAATTATTGAGAAATTGGATTCATTCTTAACTGCTTAAAATATACCCCAAAGAAGAAGAATACACACAACTCTTATATGGTAGTTATTTTTAGGTAGGGGAGTAGAAAAGACAGAATAGGAATAAATGGAGATTTGCATATTTTGCTAAAAATACTTACTTATGGACTATTAAAACCACTGCTAGTGAAAATATGTTTATAAGTTATTTGTTAAAAATAATTATTAAGAAAAAATAGTGATATACACAATTTTTTTTTAACTGGCAAAAAAATGAATATTTCAAAATCACATGCATAGCTTTAAATTTTATCCTTCACTTTTATTATTTATGAGAAAACAAAGATATTTAATGGATTTTACAAAGCACAAATATTTGTTCTTTAAAAGGTAAAGTCTGAGTTGAATATCTCTGTTATTTTCAAAACTCTCCCAATGTACTCTCCTAATTTCTATTCTTCATGTCTCTAAACATACCATGCCTGCGCTAGAAGCAGATGGATTTAATTTTTATTATACTCTAGCACAAATGGAAAGTGAAATATGAAAAAGGATATTTCCATTTATATAGCAATAAGTTAACATTAAACCTAACTTTATGATGTTTAACTTTGAGATATAACTACCAAAGCACAATTGATTGATAGGATTAAAATAAAAACCACTGATGGGATGCCTCAGTCTATAAATCAGGGCTGAAGGTTATGGGGCAAAGGTCATTTTCTTTATTGCCCTTTGTGGAAAGGAAACGTAGGTAAACAAACTTCAGTGAGTCTGTGGGCCTGGGTGCCCTGTGTGGACACAAAAAAAAGACCTCAAAGAGTTAATAAGCCTGTGGAGGAGAGAATAAAACTACTCAAGAAAGAAACTAGGAACAAGCATTTGCAAGTCAGTTGATTAACAGCACTGGGTAGGGAAAAAAAACTAACACTGAAAAAAGATCATGCAAAAGGAAAGTGAATTATAAGGTAAAACTCCCAGCAAATGCCCTGCAATTCCTCTGTGTTCCACAAGTCAGAACGTGGTCCTATTTCCTTCCTTACTAGAATTGTCAACCTAATCTACTGAGGGGTTTTTCAGCATTAAAAAAATGGGAGAATAAAAGTACAAATTTTCCTTATGGCCAGCTATACATATCTCATAAAAGAAATTTATGCGTGTACCTTATATTTCAGGTCCCAACTGATTCTTCTAAAAATATGAACATATAAATTAGATATTAGGCATGAAAAATTTAAAAGAAAGATAAACTGCGTCTCTCTTAAAGTCAAATAAAAGGAACAAATGCTTTGCTTGTTATTAAATTAGTTCCTCTTTCACCTCCACACTTTATCTTGACCATTTGGATTTTCTCTCTTGTTTTTTCTGTTTTGGCTCTGTTTATTTTCCTTTTTTTCTGACTATTTTCAGCATCTAGGAAAACTAGATGACTATAGTTCAGTGATTTCCTAAACTTAAGCTTTCTTTCATGAATGAGAAACTAAAAACAAATTAGGGGGCACCCAGAAGAATTATCATTTTTTTTTGTATTGCTAATGAAAGAAAGACATCAAAAACACATAAAAAAAAAAAAAAGACATAAAGACATAAAAAAAAATCAGTAGATTTAGTTTTAAATGAAATTCACTATATCATACTTATTTCTTTCACTGATTCTCAGACTGGTGAAAAATTTATTCTTGGTGGACCCCAATCTGGGCTCTAATTTGAAAAAATTAGCCTGAAGGATCCAGAGCTTCTGGTTATGAACAGAGTTCTTGATCTTCTTTGTTCTATGACTATGAAAAATTTCCATTAAAAACTTTTAAAATTGTGTCTACTTTTTGGTTAAAGGAACATATAGTCTTCAATGACTCCTCATCGTGTTTAGGGTGAAGTCTGCATTTTTTCAAGACATATTTCCATCATCTGCTACCATCTGCCTTTACAGCCTCTTCTTCCTACCACTTCTGCTTTCCTCCCTGTATGTGTCTCTGTATACACCCATCCAAGGTCCAGTCCTACTGAATTGTCAGGCTCCTTTGTGCTTTAACCTATGGTATTCCTTCTGAGACACTTTGCTTTAAAACCCAATTCAAAGGCCAAATCCTAGGGGGAGCATTTCTGGGTACCTCCGTAGAGCTGCGGCTCCTTCCTTTATGCTCCCATGAATATACATCTCTATCTCTCCTCTAATGCCCTCTATAATATCTTATGGCAAAGTTTTATTTTTATAGTCTCTTATAGAAGAGTTCCTTGAAGATAGAAACTATACCGTTTTAGATTTTTGTTATGCAAATAATTTACATTGCAAAAAAGTTAAAATATATTAGGCAAAAGCAATCTATTTTAGGTATTAAAACTATAACTTTTCTTTTAACTTGATTAAAATCTTAGGCAAGATGGGTTTCACTGGTTTGTGTAGGCAAGAAGTATAGAGATTATTCTCCTCCTGGCACGAATTCTACTATTCTGGTCACCATCTACACCCTTCCCTACCACCCCAACCAGCCCTTAGCAGACAGAATAACATGTGTTTGTGTTTGTTTAAAATAGCACTCCCCACCTCCACATGCATCTGTGTATATATATATATATATATATATATATATATATATATGAACAATGCATAAAAACTGGATTGAGATACACACACACACACCCACACACCCCCCAAAGTAAATGATGCTCATATGTTTTCAATTACTATGACCATCTTCTCATGACAATAAATGCACTTTTATTTTATTATTTTGAGTAGATGCCTAGTTAGACAACATAGCTGTGTCTTATTTAGATTTTTTTATTCTCTAGAAGTGTCTGGAATAAATATTTGTTGAATGAAGGACAGTACATCTCCTTAGTATTTTTTATTTAAGCCTGATTTGAGAATCTAAGTACTCTAGCCGTGACCTCCAATCAGAAAACAGGCAGGAAAACAAAAGGGAAGGGGTGGCAGTGGAGTGACTCATTCTGTTTTTGTGTTTAATTTCCTCTTATCGTAAAGTAAAAAACAGTGGCTGAAAAATGAAAGATGTGGTTTCACAAAACATCATCATCATTTCCTTACTAAAATGACAATGCAGCAACATATGATTATGAAGTTTGATTTGGAGCCCAGATTATATGCCTTTGACGCAAAATGCAACAGTTGCCTTCACCAAAACATTACCTTTACTGAGGTATTAAATGTTCTGACATCATGTTATGAAATAAGGTGGGAAAATAGTAAATCGATTTAAAAATTCTTTAAGTATATGTCTTGAGCATTATATGAGTGGCAAAAGGCATCCAGTGGAAAGGACCTACTTTCCAAATGCCCATGCCTGGTTAAAGGGGGAACCTTGCCCTATACCAGGGAGGCAGAGAAATATTGACTCTATGTCCAAAAGTTTTCTCTAAAGATTCTTGACCTTTACTTTGGCCTCTCAAACTTCCTCTTCCCTCTGCTTCTCATTTCCTCATACATCTGACTGCCTGATCTTTGGAGCAGGATATAAAGGTACCATGGTTCCAGCCTGCTGCTGCCTAGAACACCCAGCCTTCATCTTCTCTAGACTTTGTGGATGAGCTGTTGTTCTGAACAGGGAGAGAGTGCCTTTCCTTCAAAACAAAATAGGGTTTTTAGGGAATAGCTATGGTCAGTTAGCACTATGTGTTGCCTTCTCAAAAGCCAGTCTTATTTATAACTTGCTAGCGAAGCCCTGACTTTGTTTGGATGTTGACTTCTCCCTCTGGGAATCAAGGGTGATGTCCTAGTTAGTTTTGGTAATCCTATTCCCTAGTCACAGATTGGTTTAGGGGTGAGTTATGATCTAGTTCTAGCCCATAAGAAGACAGATGGGGAGCTTGTGGGAAGGATCTCCTCATTCTTAAAAGGAGACCCCAGGAGGAAACAGTCCTTCTTGTTCTGCGGGTTGCTGTGGTACCCGGAGTGATGCTGGGAACTGCAGAGACCACCTTGTGCCATGAGGAGAGGTCCAAGCCAATGTGGCGAGGATGGCAGAATGGAGGAACATGAGAGGAACAAGGTTCCCTGGTGAATTTGATAAGCCATGTATTAACATATCTTGGAAGTATCTACCTTTGGACTTCTTATTCTACATGAGATAATAAGTTGACTTATTTGTTGAAGGTGCCAAGGTCTACTTGCAGTCAGAAACATCCTTACTGCTAAGCTCTCGACATCAGGAGGCTGTAATCCTTATTTAGGACCCCAGGAAACTCAGTCACAAATCAATTTTGGACTCAAATGCTTTCCTACATATATAATCTCTATTCTCTGCTTTCTCCAGTCAGGAATTCCACTGAATACAGAATGCTGTTAAAAAAAAGTGGAAAAGTAATTAGACTTCTCCACCTGACCAGATTCTATGCTTTTCTATGCTTACATACTTCTTGCATTTCTTCTATCAAATCAGATTTTAGATCTCCTGGGACACACATATTCTTCACTACTTATGAATCTTTGCCAACGCGATTCCATCTATGGAAAAATAACTTCTTTTTGTACTTCTCTCTGGTGAACATTAGCCATTCTTCTGATCTAGTCCAAATCCTGTTACTGTCCAATATTTCAGCAGTCAAAATAACTTTCTTCAGTCTATCTTTTGTACCTGGTTCGAATCAGTGTTTTTGCAGTTATCTGTCTCCGCTTTATTCCATATGTATACATTATCGGTATCTTCAAATAAGTATACAATTTTAAGGCAAAAATGAACTTATTTTTGTTAAGTGAGTCAAAGCATCACTTATTAATTTTTCATATTAATATCTGTCCTACAGCCCTGGTACATTGCCCCTTAGGTAGAAGGTGCTCCATACAATTTGCCAAATTGATTGTGTGTGAAATGAGAGTCTTGGATGAAATGATGCCTTTTTTTCCCATTTGCCCTGAGAGTATTTGCTGGCAGCACTTGTGGCTGCAGCCTTTGCCCTGAGATAACTCACAGATTATAGTCCTAACCTTACCCCCAAATTTCGCCATGAAATATCTTGCTTTTATTATTATTTTTGCATTACTCTAGTATATCGATAGTCTTTGGACACAAATGACATCATTCTATTTACACCATTCTGTTTTTAGTAGTTCGATCACTGAAAATGTCAAATCCTAGAAAACAGAGCATTCTTACATGTCATGTTAAATGAATGCTGGCAGTGAGTGACCCTTTTTTTTTTTTTTACCCCCTAAATGGGAAAAGGGTTAAGATCCTTTCTGACTCTAAGGAGCAGTGCTAATGTCTAAAACAAAGTGATTTAGAAGTTTGAGAGTTGAAAAGGAAAGAAAAACTGCAAGAGTGGGTGGTAGTCAAATACAAATATCTTTGACTTTTTTTTTT
>NW_011888841.1:4328144-4347902 GCF_000151845.1 Pteropus vampyrus
GCCAAATTGATTGTGTGTGAAATGAGAGTCTTGGATGAAATGATGCCTTTTTTTCCCATTTGCCCTGAGAGTATTTGCTGGCAGCACTTGTGGCTGCAGCCTTTGCCCTGAGATAACTCACAGATTATAGTCCTAACCTTACCCCCAAATTTCGCCATGAAATATCTTGCTTTTATTATTATTTTTGCATCACTCTAGTATATCGATAGTCTTTGGACACAAATGACATCATTCTATTTACACCATTCTGTTTTTAGTAGTTCGATCACTGAAAATGTCAAATCCTAGAAAACAGAGCATTCTTACATGTCATGTTAAATGAATGCTGGCAGTGAGTGACCCTTTTTTTTTTTTTTACCCCCTAAATGGGAAAAGGGTTAAGATCCTTTCTGACTCTAAGGAGCAGTGCTAATGTCTAAAACAAAGTGATTTAGAAGTTTGAGAGTTGAAAAGGAAAGAAAAACTGCAAGAGTGGGTGGTAGTCAAATACAAATATCTTTGACTTTTTTTTTTTTGTATTAGTGTTTTTAAAACTATACCTTTATTTTTGAAAATCTTTACTCATACTATTTACTTTTTGATGACTTCTGGGACCGCTCTTTGCAAATGCAGAAAGTCCCCTTGTTTGGGAAGCATGTGCTGAAAATAGCATCTCATTATACATGGCCTTTTACAGGCCTGCCAATGTTCTTCGTTTTATTGTAGAGTTATCCGCCCTTGTTTTAAACTTTGCACACCCCTGACATGTTGCAATTGGAGGGGATTTATTTGCTTTGCTTTAGGGAAACACTCCAGTGAGTTACTTTTGAACTTGCTTTGACATTTAGACTTGGAAATACTGTATTTCCAAGATACTTATCTCTGCATAAGCTTGCAATGCAGATGTAAAAGTATATCAGTCGAAATTTAATCATCCTTTACGTAATCGTTCATAGAGGATTTCTCTGCTGTGGAATTCTCTTTGCGTAGATTGAGTGATGGGTACAAAATAAACACACAATTGGAAAAAGCATTGAAAGTTCAAAGACTCAAACTTACTCTTTATTTATCTGAAATTCTCATCTCTAAGGTTTATGCACACAGGAAAGGCACACACACAAAACTCCCAGAGAACCTACGTTTTGTTTTAGCTTAATGCTGGACCAAATCTCTGCTTGTATTTCTACCACTTCCTCAATCAGTTCTATTGATTTGTATGAGGATGGCCGCTAGGTACACAATAGCTGCCTGGAAGTTTCCATTGAAGAGATGAGACGGAGGTGGGCGTGGAGTAGAGGATGCAGCAGGAGGCAGAAAGCGAAGGCTGCCTCTAGGAGAGCGAAGAAGAGAGAGCGAGGAAGCCTCATCCTTGACTGGGCATAGAGAATGGAGACGACACTGCTGCCGAAGCGGAAGCCCTGCCCTGGGCTCGTCCAGATCTAGGCCCAGCCTGGGAATTGGGCAGAATGACCTACAGCTAAGACCAAGTAGGGGCAAACGGCACAAGTGGAAGGCACCAGTGAATGCCAGTTGTGTTGAACTGAGTTATGTTTTTCACTGACGGCCATTTCATCACAATGAAACATGCCCACTAAACCAGCCTGCATGGCACGCCCACTCTTTCACTGCACCTTGCCTTCCTCATGTCCCTCCTCCCCTTACTCAGCTAGTTTCTGTAATCCTGCTTTGATCAGTTTTTGTCTACATCCTTCATTCGGTGCCTCTTTCTCCCTTTGTATTAGTTTCCTACGCTGCAGTAACAAATGGTTATGGACTTAGTGGCTCAAAACAACAGCTATTTGAAATCACAGTTTCCAAGGGTCAGGAGTCCAATGATACCTTAGCCAAGTCCCTTTTCTTGGGTCTTAGAATGCTTGCAACCAGCCTGGCAGGACTGTGTTCTCATTTGAGGCATGGAGTCCTCTCTCAGACACAAAGCTGTAAAACTCACAGGGGTTTGCTTCTTAGAAGTCAGATTCTGGGCTCTAAGCTCAGGGAGAGTCTAACCTCACTTTGAAAGCTTAATTAGTCAGGCCCACCCAGGATAAGCCCCCTTTGATGAACTCTAAGTCCATTGATTAGGGACTTGCAAAATCTCTTCACCTTTGCCACATAACTTAATGTAATCTTGGGAGCCATACTCCATCACATCCACGGGTTGTATTAATACATGCATGGGGCCGGTGAGGGGGGCGATATAGTCCTCCCCACGTGGACCTGGAGAGATTAGGAAGAAGGGGAGTATAACACCTGCCTTCAGATACTTTACAGGTGAGAATGAAGATGAGACTTCAGCCTTGTGGTAAAGCCAAGTGGTATAGTTAGGACCAGGTGTTGAAGGAAGTTGCAGGAATTCAGACCAAGGGTTGCATGATGTTGCAGGAAAATAATTTTTTTCCAAATGTCTCAAACCCCCAGAAGTGGAAAGGGAGGCTTGGGGGAGAGGGCACGCACCATCCCTAAAGGTGAGCAGCACAGGCTGGTAGGTTTAATTTTCAGTTGGATGAGTGGAGAAGACGGTATTTCATAGCTCTTCCATTTCTTTTTATATTCTAGGATAGTGGCTCTTGACCTTTTGACCTTTTCTAAGTCTTGAATTCTTTTAAAATTCGAATAAAAGCTATCACCTCTTCAGAAACAAATAATACAATTTCTTCCTGTAATTGATATAAAAAATAGATATAAAGAGAACAGCTTTGGGAGAAGAACCCCCTCCCCAGATCCCCAAAGATCAGATTTTGAAAACTATTGCTCTACGTTATTTCTCACTTGCAAAGGGTTTGAACAATTAAAGCCTTCTTCAGAAAGTAAAGATGCTTTTTAATCATGTTTCGAGAAATAGTATTTTTCTCTGAATTAATTTAAATGCAGTGCATAGATCTTTGAAATTAACTTGTCTTTGAGTTTTATAACAAATATTTAATAACAGATTAAATATTTATATTAATTTGGAAGGCTTTTGAAAAATTGTATTCTAAATTTAGCTGAAATTTAAGTGCTATTTATAGATTAGTTTATAATGCATAACTTTTCCTATTTTCTTCTTTGGTCGTCATGAAAATCTTATGACATGAGTGGAGTATTTATCATCACTCTACGTTGCAAATGACCAAACTGGACTTCAGCGAAGTTAATTGGGTGGCCTGAGATCAAAACTGAAGAAAACACGTGTCTGATGAAGAGTCACATGTAATTGATTCAACTCCTGATTCTGATGTGTGACCTTAGGGAACTTGTCTCTACTTCAGTTTCCCCATTTGTCAACTCAGGGTAGTGGTATCATTAAGCTTCTAGAGGTGTTGTCAGTTTTTACGTATTTACAGCTCTCTCACACACAGACAAGGCGTGCCGGGAGCTCGTGTCCTGGGATTTGGAGAGAGCCAGGCAGAAGCTGTGCCCTTTTTTCCAACCTACTCTCAGAGAGCACACAGCATCGCCGGTTCTGTCTTATATCCATTATAAGCAAGTGGCCATCTGTATTCAAGGAGAGAATTAGACTCCATCTTTTCATGGGAGGTTTTTAAAATCATCATGCTCCCCAAGTCTCATTATAGCTTCTTTATTCATTAATACCATGGGCAAGTTATAGTAAATATGGTGGGGTAGAAGGAGCAACTATACAAAAAAAAAAAAGACTTTATCTCTGTCCTTGGGGAGATTACAGTCTAGCTGGGGAAGATAATACTTTCTGAAGAAAAGATACCCAGGTATCATTGGAGTAAAATGTTCCCAGTGGTAAATGGTGCTTGAAGTGAGGAGGACCTGTGCACTAGCTCCTGCCCCACCACTAACACGCCGTGTGACAGTGGCCACGTCATTTAGGTCCCTGGATTCCCACTTTTTTCTCAGAATCGATGGCGGTAGGGGACACCTGTGTGGAGACTGGAAAGTGGAGACTGGAGCGCCCTCTGCTACTTCTTTGTGTTCTTTTCTGCAGTAAATCTGTGAAAGAGGTTTAGCTTTCATTTAATGGTTTCTTAAATGCATCAAGTATGTCATATGTGCGAGGTGCACTGCTAAGTGCTGTAGGGAACACAGAGTAAGTTAATGCATACGTACTTCATGAACGGGTACATCTATATTATGTAGATATTATGTATATAGTACATATGTTCTTACACTGCAGAGACAGAAAATTTTTATTTCTTTGCAACTGATGTGTAGGATGCAAAACATATAAAAGGACACATGTGAAGACTGAATACATAATATCTGAAACATTCACAACTCGAAGAGGTAGATATAAAATTTGTATATAAATTCAACAATTATGTCAAATAATTGTCCACAGCAATGGACATCCTTTGTAGAATTGGACATGTGTCGTCTCCAGAGGCAGCAGACTCTATTACGATTGCTTCTGCCATTACCTAGTTTGGGCAACTTCCTTATGCTCACCAACCCTAAAGAGCCACATCTGTAGAATAATAGGCTTGAACTATCTTATAAGTTCCCTTCAAACTCTTAAAAAATCATGGATTTACTAACTTCTGTAAATTAATAACTCTCTGTGACTCCAAGTACAGGTGTTAAAACATTCTGCATTCTCTCCAACATTAATTGAGTGTCTATGGTGTAAATGCTTGAACATATTAAGAATATCCTTTAAATAATATTTTCTATTGAATACTCTGTGCAACAGAAAGAGAAAATGAATCTTATCAGTACTACTCTGTACCGAACTCAGATTTTTTCATATTACAAAGTGCATTATACGTATATCTACAAAATCATATTGCCTTGCCTGTGGGTCCTAGGACATGATTCAAGTGTTTCACTGGTTTCAGTTATGATTTTATCTATCTCCTAGGCTTCTCTATTCTTGCCCTTTTAAGGTCCTTCGCTGGCCAGTGACAGCACTTCTGGGCCCCAGCCCAATACCTCCTTGATGGGTAAACATTATATTCCCATATAAGAGGGATGAGACTGGATCTTAGCAGACAGGACTGCCAGAGCAGCTATCTATTAGGTCCTCCAGGCAATCTGCACTTTAGGAAAATTACAGAATGATACTAAATTATAAAACAACCCACTGCTTATACTCTGGCAGAGAGAAGTCTGGCTTGCTTAGATGTGGGAAGAGGAGGGTGAAGTCTATTTTATGTGCCGATAAAGGACTCAATTGCAAAGAGCTTTTCTAGGTAATGATAGCCTGTCCTAGGACATGCTGAATTCTAGTCGGTAGTTTCACGCAGTGTTCACCTGAAGCAGGTGAGACCCTGTTAATCAACCAAGACCCCATCCATCCTCTGTGGTCCTAACTCTGGAGCCTAAGGGCACAGGCAGGCAGCATCACATACCACTAGGCAGCGGTCCCCAACCTTCTCATGCTCCCATGAGAATCTAATGCCTGAGGATCCGAGGTGGAGCTGAGGTGGTGATGATAGCGCTGGGGAGCAGCTGCAAAGAGAGATTAAGCTTCACTCGCTTCCCTGCCTACTATGCAGCCTGGTTCCTAACAGGCCACAGACCAGTACTGGTTCATGGCCTGTGGGGTGGGAACCCCTGCTCCAGGGGACAGTAGGCCCTCTACACTAGGCTAACTCTCCCTGTTTTTTCACAGCACGGGGCAGGTTGGCCATTCAGGTGGCTCAGATGACATCCAACTGGGGAACGAAGCACCACCATCACCACCTCTTAGTTATTCCAAAAGCAAGTCCCTTCTCTTGAACTCATATCACAGTTTTTGACACAGAAACCAGGAAAAAAAAAAAGCCCAAAACAAAAACAAACAAACCCAATAACAAAACACTATTAATGGAAGAGAATGGCCTCTCCTTATAAACACTGCAGTTCCCCACTCCCAAATAGCCTTGTGTTTAGGGGCACAGAGTTTCCTCTTATATCTCTTGTAGGTAAAGGCTCTCAAACCAGATCATCACACCTAGGGGCAGAGTGGGGAGCTCCCTGTAAGAAGTGAGCTTTCTGTGAACTTGAATCTCTCTGCGTTCAACAAAACACCAACTCTTCTTCAATCCCTGGGATCATCGGGTAACCTCCGAAGGCAGGAAAAGATCTTAATTAGCAGTCCTCACAAAATCCTATTATGCACAGGAAAGCATATCATTTTGCAAGCTCAGCTATGAACACACATGTCAACATCCCTAATAAATATTTACTTAGTATCTTTAGTGTGCCTAACACCTAGAGAGATACTTTATCAGGCAGAGTCCTTCTCCTTAAGGGCTTTGCGAATAGGTCAGAGAGAAGGGACATAAACGTAAAGATATCAGGAACAATGCATGACAATATGAGGTGCTGAAAGAGTGTTCTACGCAACAAGAGTTGCGTAACATGGATGAGAGGAGAGATTTCTGTGGCAAGAAGGGTTTGGGATGACACAGATCATGGAGGACATGAACAGTAGGGCATTGAAGGGTGTGTGGGATTTGGAGACACTGTAAGACATAGGAAGCGCTTTCCTTAGAGGGAGAATAAATAAACAAAAGTGAGAGATCAAAACGGTCTGGTGTTTGAGAAATACTCCACAATACACAGAATCTTTGTTCACTTCTCGTTTAAGGACGACCAGCCCCTTCCCACAGGCAGCCTCACCCCAGGAGCTGTTCCTGCTGTAGATGATCAACAGGGACACAATGATGGAACTTACTCATCACAGACAGCTAAGGTGATGGGGGCTTCTGCTAGACTCTCCAGCCTGCATTTGGCATTCCAAGGTCAGGCCTCTTCAAGTGTATAAGACAGAAGGATGATCTGTGGTCACCATCAGCAGTTAACTTGTGAGCCACCCACAGCCCTCCACAGGCACAGGTATGCTCAGACACACAGACCTCAAGATAAACACTGGTTCTCAGACACAGTGCAATCCAGATACTTGTCCAGGAAATAAAATCATTTCCTCAGGTCAAAATATCTGCATTAGGTCCGACTCCCTAGAGGCAGGGTTTGAGCCAGGGTCTGGGGGTTCTGTGATCTGTTGGGGGTCAGCTCTTCAGAAGAAACCTTTCGGAGACCAAGGCATGTGGGGTAGAAGAGAGATGGAGCTAGGTAAGGATGTGAACTAAGGTGACATCTGGCCCTGGCCCCATCCACGGGTACAGTGGGGTGGAGGCTGGGCCCTAGAGCATAAAACCATGCTACAGAGAGATCCTTTCTTGAAGTAAGGGGCTATATTTTTGTGGGTTGTGTCAGACAGGGGGTTGTGGCTTCTGCTGGGAGAACAGGGGAGAGTGAGCGTGTTGGCATGGCGATGGTCAGCAGAGACCTTGGACAAGCTGCCAACAGCCAGCACTCGTAGAATGGGTGTATAAGCCCAGTAAAGTAGGTCTGGGCAGAACTGAGCAGACAACCCGCAGCATCTACTATAGAAGCACAGGGCTTACACTATTTTGTGCTTCAAT
Source organism: Pteropus vampyrus (assembly GCF_000151845.1). Classification (NCBI taxonomy): domain Eukaryota; kingdom Metazoa; phylum Chordata; class Mammalia; order Chiroptera; family Pteropodidae; genus Pteropus; species Pteropus vampyrus. The sequence goes on from NW_011888841.1 coordinate 4,335,485, forward strand.
GTCACTCTTCATCCTATCCCACCCTCTGGGCCCTGATGGGGCCCCCTGGCCCCCCTATGCAAGAAACCGGGACCCCTCACAAACCCTGTTGGCAGGACACCAAGAAGAGTCCAAAGCTTTGACGTTTCTTTTCCTTTGCCAGTGGCTCTCAGAGGCGGGGCAGGGTGTCCCCGCGTTATTTTCTGCCAACCAATCAAGGCATTTACGGTGCTTTAGTACAAGCAGCCCCAGGGGTCAGGAACTGGGACAGGGTGTGTGTAGATTTCCTCTTTTCCAGTTACTCGAGGAAGTAGCAGTGGCTTTGAAGTGGCAGTATCGATGATTTATGGTTTTTAAAAAAGTTCGATTCATACAGCATCATTTTTATAGTATCAGAACAGCATGCTTCCTCATTAAGAGAAAAAACAAACCAGAGAAAAATCTATTTCAGACTCTCAGATTTTCTTATTGTAATTGAACCATGAAGCTTTTCACATCGAGTGTCAAAGGAAATGGAATGATACAGTTTCAAATCCATATTAATACGGATGAGGACGAAGGAAGCGATAGCTTCTGTATAGTGGGCGGAAGTGAAATGGGCAGGGAGAATGATAGGAATGAATTTTTCTAGATTAAAAAAAAAACAGTATCATGTTAAAAAATTTTTTTCCAGCAAAACACTTTACTCAAAATTGACTTGGAATTTCTGATCGAATCCATTTTTAGAATTTTATACACACAGACTTAAAAAATGTGGACCATAGGGTGCAAATAGTTCGTAGTCTGTTTTTAAATTAATAATGAAAATTTTCACTTCTATAAGTATATTTTTCTAAAACATACCTTTAAATGGATAGCCTTTTGTTTTATGAATGTGCCGTAATGTGTTTAATTAATCTTCTATTCAACATTTATTTCAGGGCAGGACATTTTGATTTTAATTATGCACAGTGCCAAACAATGTATTAATTAAATGGGCTAAGTTCCTATTGTTTGGTTACAGGGTTTCTTTTGTCATTGAAGGAAATTTGTAAAAGTACATTTGTATTTCAGAACAACAAATTTACTAAGTGGTTCTTGATGAAATGCCTCATGATAAAGACCAGCGCTATTTAAAAATTATTTAAAATTATCCAACAAATATGTACTTCCTCAAGCAGAATTTTCCATTTCAAGACTTCTGAGGTAAAGGAAATTGGCATAATCTTATTTCCACAGTAAAATTAAAATAATGCCACAATAATGTCATTATACTAAGCAGTTAGTGACTCCTAGAAAATGATATTTAATTAGAGAAAACCCAACAAATGACATTGAATCACTAGCTTTTTCCATAACTTATTCATTGCTAAGAAAATTTGAGAAATACCACTTGGTATGAAAGTCAGTACAAACCACATCATTGTTCAGAAGTCTTAGGGCCTGAGATGTCCCCCAAGCTCTGGTATTCCAGTTGGGGTGTCTTATAAGTTCTTGCCTATAAATTGAGTAGGATGCTCTGAACAATCTCTATGTTCCTTTTTGTTCTAAAAACAGAAAAATATAGAAATTTTTACTGGGTTAGGCCCAGGGCAGGGGGTATTACATTCTTATGACTTTGAGCTCTTCAGAACACACACACACACACACACACACACACACACACACACACACACACACACACACACACACACACACACTTAATTTAAAACAAAATATCCCAAACTTTGATTCCAAACTCAGCTATACCACTAACTTAGCAGCCTTTGAGTTCACTTCGTATGTGTCAGCTTCTGCATCTATAACGTAAGGGGTTAAGGAAGAACAGATTTCAGATTCACAGACTGTCACTCCTGGAAGGTGCTGTGTGGCATCCACGCAGTCCCTTCATTTTGCATGTAGGGGAGAGCGTGCTGTGCCAGACCTCTTCAGGAAGGGACAGAGTCAGGGCCACAGCTCACATTCATCCCCAGGCCACCTGACACCCAGGCCCAGTGTGCTTTCCACCTGACTACCAGTCTCTCTAGCTATTTATGATCACCCAAATTGAGAGTTTATACAACCAGCCTTATGACTAGAATCCTGTAAGTACGTTGTTTTTTTAAGGTTGTTCAAAATTGGCAAATTAGCTCACCAGCTTTGAGTGCTCTTTGAACAGGAGATGGTTGTTTTGGTCTTCATCCTGTGAGAATAGATTTAAACCATCATCTATCTTTCCTGAGTCCCTATCTGCCTGCTCTGAGACTCACTTCTGTGGCTAAAAGCATGGCCCAAAATAGCAACACACAAAAAAATAGATGTGAACAAATGGTAACAAGGGGGTTAGCAAATGATGGTAGAGCAGCCTGTTCTGTTTATTAGATTCAAATATCTTAAAATAGGAACAGGGGTAGCCTTATGGACACAGTCTTATTTTGAAATAAAATACTTAATATTATTTCAAACATTGCTGGCCTTGGGGTGAATGTTAATTTAGTTTTGCAACAAGTTACTTTGCAGATGACATAGTGTATCAGCAGATTTGCCTACAGCTCAGGCTTCAAGCGAGTCTTAACTTGCAGATGGCAGTGAGCCTTCTTCAGAGGCTACAAGGTAGGAGGCGAGAAAGGATTCTCTGATCCCAATCATTTTCTCTGATGTAGATGCTGTTGGGCAGATTAAGTGTTATTAGCAGGTAGAATCAACCTTACAGCATAGAAAGTAAGGGTGGAGATGTGGGAAATATGCGGCCAGCTGAGAACTAGAAGCTGCTTGGTCATGCAAAAATTCACTTGGAGTTCGGCCCAAGGCCAGTGGGTGGAGCTTCTGTTTCTGCTTGTTTCTTCATCACTCACATGGGCATTTCCAACAGAAATGTTCTTGGACACATTCAAGAGATGAGAAAGTAGAATTGCCCCACTCTCCATGTACTGATTAAACTTGAGTGAATTTTTCTCCAACCCACTTAAAGACCGGAAGGGTTAGTTCAGCAGATCATCACTCTAGTTACTGGAAAATTCCTAGAGGAAATGGACTAGCTCTCAGTTCCTGATACCACAGGAAAGGGGTCAATCACCTTTTTCTGTAAAGAGCTAGCTAGACCATGCAGTCTCTGTAGAAACTACACAACTCTGCTGGTGTAGGCTGGAAACTACCACAGACAAAAAGTAAATGAATGAGTGTGGTTGTGTTTCAATATTTAATTTACGAAAACAGGGGCGGGAGGAATTTGTAGTTTGCCAATCCTTGCCGAAGAACGTAGATATATTTTACATCTGCTATAGATACCGAGGTGCTTTCCAGATAGAAATCTTGGGGCTTATCTTCAATGCTTTTTTTCTCCTTTATTTTCCACATTTAATCATTAATCAATATTGTGGGTTCCGGCTACTCAATACCTTTGCCATCACCTCCTCCAAGGCCTTTTCTGAGCAACCTATCTAAAGCAAGACCAACCCAACTATTCTCCATCTCATCATGCTGTGTTTTTCTTAATAGCTCAGGTTACAGCTTGAAATTACCTCATTTATTTGCTTGCTTGTTTATTATCTGTCTCCCACCCTGGAATGTCAGCTCCTCAAGGGCGGGGACTCTGTCCCTCTTCTTATTGCTGTGGAATGGCACAAAGCAGATGTTCTCAGGATGCTCGTGGAAAGGGAAAAGATCCTGAACCAGTCTCCCTGCCTCTAATTTCCTGCATTCTCCATTTCATCTTTCACATGAAATGTAGAGTTATTAAATTGTCTTTGTGTCCTGCCCAATAGGAAAAAAGATGGCATAATTAAATAAGATAAAGGGCTTCGATAGGGAGGCTTCTTGTAAGGAGAGAGAGGGTCTTGATGCGCCAACTGAAGCTCATTATCTTCTTGAAGCACAAGTCGAATGATTCTTAAAACAAAGTCTTGCCTTGGATGGCTTCCTATTGCCTAAATCCTCCCGCGATCTCCCTTCATTGCTGCTTTCCCTCCCTGACATTTATATCGTTCCCGAGCCACACTCCCATTCGTACTCTGTATTTTTGTTCTCCTTTGTAACTCGCACCAGAAATCACTTCTCCTTAATCTGACTCAAAACTCAGTTTAAAATTCTGCCCTGCAGAGCTGTCAAGGCGCATTCAGAGGTCATTCCTTTTTTCCCCCACAGTACTTAATCCAGATTAGTATACTTTTCATTAATTTAGCCCCTACTATTTATGAGCCAGGTGCTTTGACTATATCATTTAATTCTCATAGGAATCCAGCAATATGGCTATTTGTACTCCTTATTACAAATAAAGAATCTGAGTGTCAGAGAACCTAGGTGTGACCACCGCACCGCTTTGATGAACTTAGCATAACTAAGGTTGTATGGTGAGGTAAGCCTCCGGATGTGACGCAATATGAGATACAGGTCACCTCCTATGAAGGAATTTTGCCAAAATGCTTAACTTAAATCTAATCAAGACTTTAGATCTAAGAACCAGGGAATCTGGGGATTAGAAGACCATGGTAAAACAGTACACAAAGAAACTGTCAGACAAAAGCATGAAATGGCACCTCCTATAAGCCACCTAGTCTGACTGCATCCAAGAGTCAGTTTTATGAAAAATAAATAAATAAAAAAGGGAGATGGCAAACCACGCTAGATGGAGAGGTAGCAGATAGAACAACAGCCAAATACAATGTGTAATTTTTGATGGGATCCTTGTTTGCCCAAAGTCATACCGCACATAATGGCAGAGTCATAATTCAAGCTTATCTCTGCTTGTCTTAGGTAGTAGAGATGCATCTGTGCCCTGCTCATCTCCTCTTGGCACTCACTGTTCCCATATATGCCAGCCCTTCTGTGTCAAAGGCTTCTGACTTCAAGTACCTGGGACTCTCTGCCCAGGGGCTTTTTGTTTGTTTGTTTTGTTGGAAAGTTAATGGCCTTGGAAATAGCCCTCAGCCAGTAGAGGAGAGAGTTTGGAGAATAAATGTCTCCGCTTCCTCTTTTGGGTGAAAAACTCTAAGGTGTTTTGTCGCCACCATTTCCCAGAGGTCCCCAGTGGAATTTATTTCCACTTACAGAATTAATCATCTCATTAAAGCACTCCGTGTAGAATTACTTCCCACCCACTGTCCCCTGCACTGGCAGTGCTTCTCAGGATCACTTTCCAAATAAAAGACTAACACTTAGCATCTTTTCCTCAGGGTCTACTTGCAGGGGAATCCAGCTTAAGACAGGTGTCAAAACTCCTGCTTTTTCTCCTAGACAACACTGTGTCCCCCAGGCTTTTCCACCTGCTTGTTACCTAGCCTTAGGCAATGGAAGCCGTTCTGAGAGCCCGCTTACCAAATGTAATCAATCTCCTTCACTCCTACAACTTTCCTGTAGCAGTGGCAAGTTTAACCTAGAGGATGAGACTTGATTTTTCAACTTTATGTTATGCCTTGTTTAAATTTTGGTAAGCATGAATTATTTTTTGTAATAAAAAGCAATGATATGTAATTATATTAATAAAATAGCCACAAAATAGCATGAAGTACTTTGAATTAGTATCACAGTACTTATGTGGAGCCTCTTGGTAACATTCCCGATTGAAGAAAATTTGTGATATTTGGCAATTTTACTCAAAAAAATTTTCTTTCTTTTTTTTTTTTTTTTAGTATTTTTTTAAGGGCAGCAATGTAAAAAAAAGTAAGATTTATGAAACCGATGTAACAGGCCCTTAACACACACATTTTTATAAAAATTTGATACAGGGAATTCTTGTCAGAACAGGGTCGGATCCTTACCAAACTTTGTGATGATCAAAGCTTTCATGTTATTATGTATTCTTAGTAGAGCTATATTTTTTCTCAGAAAGAGAAAGGAGAATGAAAGAAAAAATTAAAAACGTTCTTTTTCATCAAAGCTAGTAGCTATTGCGTCCCCCCCGCCCCCCAATCCATGTGAAATATAGTGGTAAAGACTTTCTTGACTTCCTTTAAGACTTGCCATTTGCATTTAGAAATGCCTTGGAAATAGTGGAATATGATATATAAATGGGCGAACTGGCTTAATAAATGTACCGAGGTTCATCTTCTTCCAGTTATAGCTCCTGGATTAAATATAACAACAAAAAATAAGGAAGTTGATTGTTTTTTATTATCTGCTTCAATAAAGGGATTAATTTATTATCGATCTGGATACATTTGCAAAACCTACAAGTTGTACCCCTGACGAAGTCCTATGAAGCATAACATCTGCATATTGCTAAACTGTACAAAACTTCTAAATAAAACATTACTATCTCTAATATGTTTGCCAAAATAATGAATCATAGTGGGCTGCTGTCGGTAAGCTAGCAGGCAGTGACGTAAGTTCTTTTGCTTTTCTTTAATGTTAGAGCAAGCGATTAAAGGCTTTATCACCAAAACCAAGCTACTGGGAGCATTCTGATCCTAGGACACTTAATGCCTCACATGGCTGATCTCAAAAAGGCTTTGACGGGCACTGATCACTGACTTAGTTACAGTTTGTCAACATCATGAATAAAAGACATACACCTCCCCACTTCTCTTCTTCCTTTAGCCTTTGCCATAACCCCAACTTACTTCCTCTGGCATGTCAGTGTGGAGCTGGCAGGATTCATTTAAAAGCTGGCAAATAAAATAAATACACTAGTCGAACTTTGGGGCAAGCTATCACCTTGGCAACCTGAGCAACTTTTCATTTGTGTAGTGAGGGTATTAATACTTACAGAACATGTGAGCACTTGCTGAAATACATTAAAGCATTTACGAATGGTTTTTTTACATTGTAAAACAGTACATATTCACTGTGAATTTTTTTTTTTAATTACAAAAAGGTAGAAAGAACAAAATAAAAGCAATGTATTTTCCCACTACCTAGGGATTACTATTAACATTTATTTTCTTTTCTTTAAGCAAAAAATACCTATACCTTTTGTATCCTGTTTTCTCTTTCACTTCATCTTATAGTAAGTCGCTTATTCTAAGTCACTAAATAGCAAAGTTTCATTTTTAAACTGTGAAGCACTACATAAATGCAAGTGTCATACACCATCGTTCTTCAGTCTTCAGTTCTGAGAGTAAAAAAGACTCATGCATCACCCAGGGAACTTGAAGAAGCTAATTTCTTGGCAATTTGCAGGACAGTGATCCCTCTGACCATCTAGCTTGTTGAACAAAGATGAACTTTCTATTTTCAGGCTAATATGAGATCAAGATGCATCTTCAAATTTTACTTTAAATTTCCTAAGCATTTCATCAAGCAGCATGGGTTTGCCCACAGCAGCTTCATCAGAGGTGCTTGGGCTATTTTGTGGAAGCTTTGTGAACAGATGCAAGAACTTTTGTTTTGTGAACTATTAACATTGGGAAAACAGTAAAAAGATCATCTATAAGTTATGGGGACTGGAGTTTGAATTAAGACTTTTGGAGCACCCTAAAGTTAGCAGGGGCAGAGAAATAGCGTACTTTTGTACAACTTACATGGAATGCCAGGAAATTTCTTTACCTTCTACTATTATAAAAAAAGCAAAAATGATGGTCTGAGAAAGAGATAGCCTTTGGTGAAGCCTCAGGGATATAAACATAGATGTCCCTGAAAGACACAGCTGGCCCAATGGGGACCCCAATACGTCACTGTTCTCTGGGATCCCACTTCCCAGCAGCACTAGGAGCGTTCCCTTAAACTTGTTTAAGCTTGCCAACTGCTGGGAAATACCCCGGTGTGGCCGCAGAATCAATGGTCCAGCTGCTGGTTTTCACAACTCGCTTCAGTTCCTAGGAAGCCGCTGTCAGATTAGGGAGGCAGAGTGCCATATGAACCAAAGATGTCAATACAGGGGCTTGCTAGAGTATTTCACAGAGATCTGGAATGACCAGCCAGTGAGACCAGATTGTGGCACAGTTTCCTTCTTCACTTTGAGCCTATAAGCATCACCATAGGAAAACAGCATGAAAGGAAACATTTGTCATTTATTCAAAGTCTATCAATTGAGTTTCCACAATGTGACAGAGACTTTCCATTTTTCTGGGGATGTCGTGGTGAAAAAGATAGATGATGTCCTTGCTCTCTAAGTATTTAATAAACAATGCGGTCAACTTTCTTATTTTATATTTTTTGTTGTTGTTGCTATATTAAATCTAGAAGCCGTAAGTGGAAAAATACAAACCTTGAATGTTTATATAGCAGAGGAGAAAAACAGTAAATATACTAGTAAAAGAAAAAAAAAGATAAGAAAAACACTGGAACACGATAAGTGCAATACAAAAAAATTAAAACAGGACTATAAATAATAAGAAATCACTGGTAGCTATTTTACACTGGGTGGCCAGGGAAGGCCTTTTTAAGGAGGTGGCATTTAAATTGAGATCCAAATGACCAGAACGCCATGCAGAGATGAAGGAGGGGAATGGGGATAACACAGGCAGAAACGTGGTTCATGCCTCCGACCCTCTCAGAAACGACCACCTCCACCCATTATCCCAGCACATCTGGAGTTGATCATATCATTAATATTTGTCCTGGCCTTGTGAATGATTTACTTTTAAAAATAAAGTCAAATACACTTAACTCCATTTATAAGCAAAATGTCAGATAAAACTATTTTGAAGTTAAGTTTCCTACCTATCAGACTGACAAAGTCTAAAGGTTAGATCACAATGTATTCACCTTCGTTCGGCTCTCCTCTCTGTGGGGTGAGGCATCACTGGGCTGATGGAATGTGTCCACCCAGGTCCACCCTCCTGCTCTAGGTCATGTTCCAAGGACCTCGAATCATGGAATTCCCTCCTCAGAAGGCCCTTAGTGCATTTCTACAGTGTGCATGGGCCTCCTGCCAGAGTCTATCCATGCTTAGGGCAAGGCATGGCTATGTGTGTGTAAAGTGTGGGTCATCAAAAGACCTTGGCCATAAGGTCAGGTCATCCACACGTGTGTACAGGAAGCCCTTTGCACTGGGGCTGGAGCCAGAGATGGGAAGAGAAAGGAGGTAGGCTCTGTGGCCTGGGTCCCTCCATCTCTATTCTGCCCTAGGTCTTGCAAATATTAATAGAGACAATATAAGTCAATCACATGCTTATAATAACCCAGAATGAGTTACCCTTTCTGGTCTGCCATTAATGCATTACTTTTCCTCAGATTTTTTTGTCTTTTAAATGCCTTGGAATCTTTTATGTTGTTTCTTTTAAAAGCATGGAGAACAGATTGTCAACTAAAGCGCTAAAACATGTACTGCAAATTCAGATGTCCTGGGGACCAGGCAAGGAATGGAAGTGATCGAAGCCGCTGGAACAAGAGGCAGTGAGAAGGGGTGGACCCTGGTAAGGCAGAGGACACATGTCTAAATGCAGAGCAGCTTCAGCTTTACAAATGGTTGCCAAGCAGAAATATGGCACCCGTGTTGATGCAGCTATGATTCCTTTTAAATAGGAAGAATTCTGATTAACAATGGTAATTCAAAAAAAAAAAAAAAAAAACCAAAAAATTACTCTTTGCCAAACATACAACATCTGGGGCTGAATCCAGTGCATGGTTGTCAGTTTTCAACCTTTGCTCCAAAACCTTCAGTGATAGCAAAAGAAGAGAACTCTGTTGGGTTATGCCTGAGAGTTAGTGTGTGGTTCTTTTGCAGAATAATGAGGTGTCTATTACTAGAAATCTTGTACAAATAAATGCATGCTGATAATAACGTGCCCTGAGTGGGGTGAGAAACTGCGAGGTAGCCAGCTAATGAGCTAGTTTGGATCTCACCTTAGCACTTGGAATGCTATCTGGGGATATTCTTTAAGTCCAATGTCAAAGGGGTTACCTGGAGATTTTTCAGGAGGTTGGAGGTTTGCCTTTCTCTAACTGTCCATCAATCTCAATAAGCCTTTCACTTACACAGGTTTTTGTATGGCTATTGACAGATCAGCTCTTTTTGAAGCTATTCATGCTGCTGTTTCTATAGGTAGAGTATTTTTTTGATTACAGTACGTTGAGCAGGCTGTCACAATGACGTTTTGCCAATTTAAAGTTTGTAGAATTAATAGATCGTTTATGCTCAAGATTATCAAGCAGTTAACTTTGTACTCTTTGTTTTAAATTGATACCAAGTTGTTTTAAATATCTGTTTTTAGATTGGATGTGTTTGAAAATGCTTCAGAAAATAATGCAAATGGCCAAATAGTTTTATTTTGGCCATTTTTGTTTGTTTGTTTTATAATGAATTCTTCTGGACTTAGCAGATATATGACCGATTTCAGTTTATCAGACATAAAGCTTCGAACCCCTGGAAAGAAGGAGTGGAAAGCCTGATTAATGGTTGGTCTAGTGATCCTTTGGCCATGCTTGCTGTGTGATTTACACTGGTGTTTTGTTAGACACAGCTGAACAAAGCCCCATCGCTGTGGGTGTTCAATGAAAACAGTCATGGGGTTACGAACTTGCATTTTCAAAGAAAATACATACAGTACAGTCTGAATAAAGGAGATTTCTAATTTAAGGTCTTCTAGATTTTTCTGCCCAAATCATCTTTCCTTCTAACCCTTTTGATCACATTCATTCTCTTTCAGAAACAGGGTTCATCTATGTTTTCATGTCAAACTTGAATGATGCCTTTTAGTATTCAGCATCTTTTGCTTGTTTATCCATGTCCACATAATTCTTCTCTGTTTCTCATTTTCCAGTGTTTTCATTTCAAACGAATCTTCCTCCATGTTCTTCACAGAGAATCAATTCAGTGAGGCGATTCATGAGAAGATGCTCTATTCTACTGTGCTCTCCTGGGACTGGCTCACGGGGTTGTTTTTAAAAATAGATCATGTTTCCTGAGAGGAATTGCATTTACAATTTTTTGTTCTCACCTTCTTTGGCCAGTCTAGACATGAACTTTTAATGACCTTTAAATGATAAGGGCAGCACAAGAGAAAGGGTATCAGAACATTTGAGAGTGTTGTTTTGCTCATTAACTACCCACGAATGTTTATTTGAGTATTAAGAAGTCAGTTGATCAACTAACTGGATGCACTTTTTTTTTTTTTTTTAATGTATGGTCACACGCCACATACTATTAGGTGTTGGAGGTGGAAACCAGAATGAAACAGAATCCCTGCTCTCAAAGATGAACAGACAAAGGAATCAATGGCCACTTTATGACATATAACATCCTATGATGGCATCCCAGTTGAGCCTGTGAGATATGTCCCAACGAAGTGTTACAAAGAGATGATGCTTAAAATGAATGTCGTAGATGAGTAGCACGAGAGAATAAAAGTTGGACATTAAAAAAGCAGTCCAGACAGAATAGCATGAATGAGAGTAGGGTATCTTAAAATACTGTGACATATCGATGAGTTATATTTATCTCAATATTATTGAGTGACAAGTGAAAGGGAGTGATAATAATTGATGTTAAAGAGAGAGTCAGGAGGGAAATGGGAGGACACTGAAATAGAAAGTGAGTCTATAGAAGAAAAAACAATTTTGTCTTTTGCCCAAGCCAACCCCACTGGGGAGAAGGTCAATGTTTTCTTACCCTGGAGGTGTATATTCAGGTCACAAAAACTTTGTGTGATCAATCTATACCAGACTTGTCATTCTTGTACTTCAGATGTGTACTATAAATGAGAAACACAGAATTTCTTATTGGTCTTGCAAATATCTGTTGTTTTTTTGTTGTTGTTTTGCAGTTCTTGCAATATGTTTATTGCATAATATAGAATTTGTCTGGTCATTGACCCTGGTTCCTAGCATAGAGCTTCTAAAACCCTTGGAAATTTCCTAAGTGACAGATATGTTTTTGTTATTCATCGAGGCCCCTAGATCTCACCTGAGTTTATGCTAATGAAGTATCTCATGGTGGGTCCCTAGATAACTTCAAGATGGGGCCTGGTTACCAGAAAGACCAACTAATGATTAGAGAGTTGGGACTTTGAGCTAGCCTGACATCCAGAAAGGGCAGGGTGGCTGGAGATGGAATTCAGTCATGTGGCTATGATTTAATTAAGCAAGCTCACATAATGAAACCCTAATAAAAACTCTGGACGCTGAAGTTTAGTGGAGTTTTCAGGTTGGTGAACACATCGATATAATGGGAGGGCGATGTGCCCTGATTCAACGAGGAGAAGGCCCAGGAGCTCTGCACTCAGGGCTCTCGAGTGTCTTCATTTGCTGGTCCTCTCTAACCTTTATAATAAGACTATAATTGTAAATATTACACTTTCCTGAGTTTTGTGGGTCATCTTAATGAATTATCAAACCTGAGATGATTCATGCGAATCCTTAAATTTGTAGCCAGTTATTCAGAAATACGGCTGACCTGGGGACCCTGAAAATGTGACTGGCATATGAAATGGAGGCTTATGGAGGACTGAGCTCTAGTACACCGGGTGGGGTGGAGACAAAATGTCATGGGATTCAGGTCAAAATTGGAGACAAGTCTTCCGTCGTTTCTGCCCAGCAGAGAGGGAAGAATTCAGTAATCACATATTCTGCTTAAACTAAGCATGTCTGGGAACCATCTAGATAG
>NW_011888841.1:4348757-4352766 GCF_000151845.1 Pteropus vampyrus
TATTCTTTGGAAATAATACGTTGTCAAATCTTTGTGCTGAAAGACCAAAATAACAAAAAAGACAAGCAAACAAAAACCCAAACATGAGTAAAATGCAGTTATGAGATACGCTTGGAAGATCACATTTCTTTTGAGAGGTCGATTTATTTTTTTTTTTCAGTTAATGTGCTTTTTTCTCCAGCCAACCTACACATACAGCTGTTTCAGTCTTTCATAGGGAAGGAATGTGTGTTGGAACCACCATGGGCTGTGAGTTGATGGAGTTTGGGCAGTGACATAGTTTTTGTCAAGGTTTGTCGAGGAGATGTCAAGTGTTTCAGGAATAGCTGGCCTAACCCTATATCCATATGAGAGGCAGTGACTCAGTGTCCCACAGAGGGCTGGCAGCAGAGGACATCTCAGGGACCTCGCCTGCCAATAGAATACACTGTCCTCCCCACAGCCCTTTCTCTCTCTGGGAGGATTTGCTGTGTTTCCTTCCTCAGCCTCCAAAAGGGAAGATGGTGCTACCGACCCCCTCTGTTCACTCACCAACTTCCCTTTCCCTCACATCCCCTTTCTCCTTTCTTCCTCTCAGAAGAGAAATGCGTTGTGGTTTGCCGACGAATAATCTAGGTATGAGTTTTTCTAAACTTGGCAAGAGTTCCTGGCAAGTGTCCTCTTGGGCCATCTGGTTTGGTTCCCAGGGCTGCTCGGGGACACCCGCAGCTGGAGGACCACTGGTCGGTCTCTCCCGAGGGCTGGGGAAACCCCACGTGAGACCTCACGGCCTCATGGTCCACTGTAGATTTTCAGGAGCAAATCTGTCCTGGCCCTGCTGAGTCATGGTGCCCAGAAGGCTTGCTGTGGAAATCTTGCTGCCTCCTTAGGCGCCTCTGCGTTTCTCCTGACCTGCCAGGGCTGGCACGTGGATTCCGTCTCTGCCTCTGCCACGCCGAGCGCAGCATGGTATTCCAGAAGTATTTGTTGACTTGAATGGCATAGGCCTGAACTGAATTGCACTGCAGCCCAAACAGTGGAAGCTCTGAGAGGTCAAATGCCTTGCCTAAGATCACACAGCTAGTAAGTAAGAATGAAGTCGAATTCAGAATTTGGACGCAGTCCGTCTGACTTCACTGCATTGTATGAATCTCATGTTCCAAGTGGGTTTTTAAAAGTTTAGTTGAATGGACAAGAGTTTCACATAGCTAGACCGTAGATTGTTGAACAAGGGAGAACACCTGTGATGGGATGGGTGCCAGGGAAAGCGTCTGTCTCATCCATACGCTGGAACTGTTTAGCGTATTGAAGATGGCATTTAGTTTGCCTGACTGCTCCAGGCGAAGCCTAAATTCTTCACAGTACCCTTGTCATCAGGTAGCGAGAAAGGCCAGATACAGCAGAAAGGAGAGATCAGTCACGCCTGAACCTTGCCCGGGAAACTTGCATTATGGGAGTATACCCAATCCGCTCTGTGGTCAACCGCTAGTGCCCTTTACTCACGCTTGCATAGTTTTTACATGCACGGAACGTATCTCATCTGAGGAGCTAAACATGTTAGCAGAGAGGGCCCAGTTTCACTTGTTTCAGCCCAAAGCTTGAGTGATAACTGAACTCTTATAAGAGGTTCCTCAAGCACCAGTTTCAACAAAAAATCAAAGTAACAAAAATCCTCCTCCATACCCAGTTGCCCAACTTGTATCTTCGTCAGAGGTTTTGTATATGATTTACAGCCCAAATATAGTCATTGCATTTGGTGCACCTTACAGCATGGCAGTGGACATTTGTAGGCTACCTGTCACTCACACCTCCTCTGGAAACCTGTTTGGGGCATGGACTCCCTAAAAAGATCCCTACAGCTGCGATGACTTTGTTTGCAGCTCAGAAGCCTGGCCTGCTTTATTCCAGGCACCGCTTTTTTCCTCCCCAAAGAAGCCTCCAATAACCTTACTTTCTCTTTTTTGGCTCACTGAAAAAATGAAGACATGAACCAGAGGGCATTTTTTTAAAAACCGAGATTAATATTGTCATACTCTCTCCATTTGCCTGATGGAAGGATTAACTTTGAATATTTTCATGAAGCCAAATCTTGATTATTTCCCCCCTTTTAAGTGCACGTTCCCTTAGTAAAAAAAAAAAAAAAAAAAAGAGAGAGAGAGAGAGAGAGAGACAAGAAAAAAGAAAAAGAAAAGAAAAAAGAAAAAGGAGACAGGTACATTCATCCTCTGCCTGGCGGTGACTGGAAGAGGAAAGATTCACACAAGATAAGACACACTCGGGCCCTTTGCTTCTCTCTCAGGCCCCTTTCTCACATCACAGACTGTATACAGCAGGCACTAGCTTCTCTGTTTAAAGAGACTTGTCTACATTAACTTGTGTCCACTGAGGATCTGATCAGGGTGTTTGCTCTTTTCCTTGTGACCATTTCATCATAACTAAAGTAGGCAATGTGTACCAGTGAAACGACCAGTCCTCGTGTCCAAAGAAGATTTAGGTCGAAAAAAGATGAGACATGGCAACTCCCGAATTTATAGTACCTGGGGTCTGTGGCATCCAGAAGCACCCTGGGCAGTCTGGTACGTACGAGTCCCTATATCAAACGGGACAGCAACTAGAAGTCGAGTTCTTGTAGGGATTCAAAAAGCCAAAGACACAAGGAACAACAAACACATCCTTCGGTTGGGATTTCTGGTTGGAGCCCTATTTCTTAAAGGTGAAAGAGATTGTTATTACTGAGACTCTCCCACCAGCTCCGTCTGATAGCTGAGCCCATTGAATCACATCCAGGAATGGTTCAATAAATTCAACAGGAAAGTATTTGTAGAGATTATTATTTTTTCTCTTCATATCCTTATTATTTTTTAACCTAACACGATTTCAGTGGGCATTCCAGTGCAGTTCCGTTGTAGTTAGGTTCTGTTGGGGTAACACTTGGAAAGAGGGGGCCCATAAGATAAATTTCCACCTCATTTTTTTGGGTCAATGGACAGCAGCAGCTTTCCTATCTTAGCCTTTTCTTTAATCTTTTATTTAGAAGGCTATTTCCCCGCTGCTTTTCTCTCTTCTTTGTCCCTGAGATTAAGATCAAAGGCACAGTTCAGGTCACTTATCCTCACTCTACCTAGCTACTATGCTGATTAGTGTGCATATTCATTTGTTTCTACCAACATTCGATGACTTATTAATTGTATTACCCCGAGGACTCACGTCACCTTGTATACTTCATATTAATTCACAATTTTAAATTTTGTTCCTCTCATCTCTTCGGATAAACAGGGTCTCTTCCAACTATCTCCTCGTCTCTGTCACAAAATGCACTTGACTTTCAGCATTAGATTGAAGGAGAAGGAGCGGAGAGCCTGTCTCATGCATGCGGAATTCCCTGGGGTGCTTTGCACCATTGGGTGCAGTAGGTCTCTGTAAGTGTTCATTACAGGAATACATGAGGGAATATGTGAGTCGGAAGACCTAGCTTTAAGTCCTCTTTGCCACCCACTAGTTGTGTGGCCTTAGACAAGCCACTTGACCTCTCCAATCTCCATTTCTTCACCTGTAAGTAAATCAGGACCCGATGTTCCCTCTGTTGTTTCCATAGTTAGAGCACATCCGCTTACGTTGGACATCTACCTAAAGTAGCAGTGGCTTCAGTAACCTGGGGCTGGCACACCTTTCCTAAATCAGCAGCAGAATCCCTAAGGATGCTTGGTACTCATTTTCTTTCTAATTATATTATGTAACATCTTGTAACTAGGGCAAATAAGGTTTAATGAGAGAAGCTAAGAGACGTTCTAGTTCTAGCACGAAGGAGACTCGTCTTTTCTAGGAGATGTTTGCTAAAGCTTAGCATTTTGGGGGAAAAAAAAATCCTGATAGACAATTAGCTTTCCATTCCTTCCCTGCAAAATAGATCTCTACATATCACATACATCTCTACATATCATTGTATTGAGATTATCTTTTTTTTTTTTTCTTCTTACTTTTATGTTGCATCCACTATTGGCAAACGACCTGTGAACATTGGCCAGGTCTT
>NW_011888841.1:4353626-4355278 GCF_000151845.1 Pteropus vampyrus
TCTGGAACAGAATCTTAAAAGAAGCAATTTCAAACAGAGTCCCATTGTCATCCAGGATGATTTATAGTCTCAGCTCTGTAGTTTCGCCACTCTTAGCCGGAAGTCCCTGAATTGGTGGCCCTGGAGCTGAGCGACACTGCAGATACTTGCAAGGAAATAGCAGACAGCCTAAGCAGAAGACAAAGACAGGAGAAGAACGCTGCGGGCCCTGTCTTGCATCAGAATTACTCCCTTTGGGCCGCGGGATCCTTTTGCTGAAATTCCATCATCCTCGCTGCAGAGCTAAGACAGAGCCCCAGATAAAAGAGCCTTTCCTTTGGCCAGCTAATTCCAGTTTTCGAAATTCATATTTAAGAAATAATGCAAGGGAAACAAGAAGCCGGAAACACAGAGATGTTCATCGCCATATTGTCTGTCACGGTGAGGAGAGGACAGTAGTAAAAAGACCTGACAGGAGGAGAACTGTGAAATGAATTGTTTATACTCTTTATTTGCACACATCTAAGGATAGCGAACAGGCACACCCAAGTCCTTGACCTAGCGTCCTCCTCCTGCCCGGCATGCCCCGACTGCTTTGTGTTCATCCATTTGCCCTTTAAAACCGAAGAGAGATGTTCCTCAATTTGAGCCCTTTTCTGATGGCTTTCAGTTAATCACCCTCTTCTGAGTTATCTTTCTCAGGGGAGCATATTTCTAACATTGACCTTAGTACACATTTGTATATATGTTGGTCCATTCTTCAAAAGTTCAAATTCATCAATGTGTCTCGCCTGAGCATGGAGCCTGGCCCCCAGTGGGTACTCAGTAAATAACAGGAGAAATAAACAGGAACTATACCTGCAGGGAAGAATATTATGTAATCTCTAAAATGAAATTTTGAACACGAAATATATAAAAGTCGGTAATAAATTGCTGTGTGACAATAGAACATCATATATACATTTTGACTTAAGCTTTGTAAAATATACCTTAAGAAAGTTATAGGCAAAGAATTATTTATGTACGTGAGGTCAGAAGGAGAATGATGAGTGACTGAAATAATTATTTGTAAATATTTTCAAATATGGTTCCGCTCTGTAGCAAACACTGCCAATGCTGCCATCTGTCCTCCTTCTTCTTTAACTTCAGGGGACACTGGCCCAACTTCCAACTACTAACCCCCACGTTTCTTTGAGTTTTTCTCTGGCCACTGGAGTCATCATTGTCAGATACATATGGCAGGCCAAAAGTGTCAAAGAATTCAAGCCCCCACTGGAGCAGCCCTCAGGGGGTCGTTGGTGTAAATACCCCTGCTCCATCCGTGATGTATGTGCCACCGGTGCTGAGCTCCCCAGAGAGATTTTGCACTATATACTCTCAGCTGTAAGTTACCTGCTAACTACCACCCCTTTTTTATTTGCTTTCACTTCTATTCCCCACTCCTCCGCTATTTCCCAGTATCACCTGCAAAACAACTATTTGTACTTGAATCCTTATCTCAGGGTCAATTTCTGAGAGAACCCAAATTAGGACACTCTGCAATAACAAAAATTCATGATGATATGGAAAAGTCCTACTAAAATGTAAATATTATGGAGAAGGTGTAACACCTCCATTTACTGAAGGTATTATTAAATTAAGTGAATGATGAAAACTGCCAGTTCCACAAGGAT
>NW_011888841.1:4355328-4364942 GCF_000151845.1 Pteropus vampyrus
CCTAGCGTCCTCCTCCTGCCCGGCATGCCCCGACTGCTTTGTGTTCATCCATTTGCCCTTTAAAACCGAAGAGAGATGTTCCTCAATTTGAGCCCTTTTCTGATGGCTTTCAGTTAATCACCCTCTTCTGAGTTATCTTTCTCAGGGGAGCATATTTCTAACATTGACCTTAGTACACATTTGTATATATGTTGGTCCATTCTTCAAAAGTTCAAATTCATCAATGTGTCTCGCCTGAGCATGGAGCCTGGCCCCCAGTGGGTACTCAGTAAATAACAGGAGAAATAAACAGGAACTATACCTGCAGGGAAGAATATTATGTAATCTCTAAAATGAAATTTTGAACACGAAATATATAAAAGTAGGTAATAAATTGCTGTGTGACAATAGAACATCATATATACATTTTGACTTAAGCTTTG
This sequence comes from Pteropus vampyrus, assembly GCF_000151845.1. NCBI lineage: Eukaryota > Metazoa > Chordata > Mammalia > Chiroptera > Pteropodidae > Pteropus > Pteropus vampyrus. Next base: position 4,355,751 of record NW_011888841.1, read on the forward strand.
TAAAATATACCTTAAGAAAGTTATAGGCAAAGAATTATTTATGTACGTGAGGTCAGAAGGAGAATGATGAGTGACTGAAATAATTATTTGTAAATATTTTCAAATATGGTTCCGCTCTGTAGCAAACACTGCCAATGCTGCCATCTGTCCTCCTTCTTCTTTAACTTCAGGGGACACTGGCCCAACTTCCAACTACTAACCCCCACGTTTCTTTGAGTTTTTCTCTGGCCACTGGAGTCATCATTGTCAGATACATATGGCAGGCCAAAAGTGTCAAAGAATTCAAGCCCCCACTGGAGCAGCCCTCAGGGGGTCGTTGGTGTAAATACCCCTGCTCCATCCGTGATGTATGTGCCACCGGTGCTGAGCTCCCCAGAGAGATTTTGCACTATATACTCTCAGCTGTAAGTTACCTGCTAACTACCACCCCTTTTTTATTTGCTTTCACTTCTATTCCCCACTCCTCCGCTATTTCCCAGTATCACCTGCAAAACAACTATTTGTACTTGAATCCTTATCTCAGGGTCAATTTCTGAGAGAACCCAAATTAGGACACTCTGCAATAACAAAAATTCATGATGATATGGAAAAGTCCTATTAAAATGTAAATATTATGGAGAAGGTGTAACACCTCCATTTACTGAAGGTATTATTAAATTAAGTGAATGATGAAAACTGCCAGTTCCACAAGGATAGGAACACAAGCAAATAATTGTTATGATAATGTATGAGGGTAAGGAAAATTTTGAATTGGAGAACTATCAAAGCGAGGTGATATCACAGGGGCCCATGGTAGCTAAGTCGGTTTGTATTTGTACTAGTGTGGTTTTGATAGTCACCAAGATTATACTGGTGTCATTAACTTCTATTTTCTCCTTTTTTTTTTTTTAAACTTCTACTTTTCTTTCTCTCTTCTGGCTATATTTTTCTCCTTGCATATTTTTATATTTTATAATCATTACCTGTATCTACATTCCTTTTGATCTCTACTGAGAATGAGAACTACCTAAGAACAGGAAGTTTGTCTATTTCCTCCCCTCCCTAAATTCATATATATCATCAAGAAAGTTCTCAAGACCTCTTTATGAAAAAAAGATTGCATGATTTAATAATGAAAAAGAAGGCCCTTCTTGGTCCTTATTTTTTGAAAACTTTAACTACATAATTGTTATTTTATTTCAAAGAGTATCATGGATCACCTTAAACTCAGTGTCTTTAAAGAAAATCACAGTATTACAAAGTTTCTATCCAGAAGAACATTAGGTCATATTAATTATATTTAAAAAAAAAAAAAAAGGTCCTTTCTCTAGTCCTGAATTTCTCTGGGGAGAAAAGCACCATAGATACAGTTCAACCAACTTTTAGGAAATAATTTCTCAAATTGTTTAACAATATTTAATTTTATATATGAGAGCAGACTTAGATAAAACACTATGTATTTATATTATTATCTATACAGCTCAGTGTAACAATAGAAGGACCACAATGTAGATTTTTCTGGAACTAATTTTTTTTTTATAGTAAAAGGGTTTAAAAACATGATTAAGAAAAGCAGACATTTAAAGTAACAATCCAGGCATTTTGATTATTTGTGTAATGTTAACCATATCCAGATAGCTAGAAATATATGAATACATTTATAATGTCACCTACAGATATTTGGTGGTATTTGATAGGAATTAGATAAAATATAGGCATTTCTCTTATAGTGCGTATATTCATTACAGGCTCTCCTGTTAAAATTCCCACTGTTTAGCCAGAGGCAGAAAGTAGCAAGCGCTTGAAAAAATTGCAGGTGCCATGATGAGATGTAATACAAGGAGCATCTTTGTTGCCAGATAAGGTGAAGTTCTTCAGACAAAGAAGAGCAGGGAGCTCGGTCTGTTGAGAGCATGTGGTCCATGTAGAAGAAGCATACGGGTGTACATGGGCATGTTACGAAATGGCTAAAGCATAGAGTTCATGGCAGGATATGACGTTAGAAACAGGGGCTAAGGCCAAGTTAAGAATAGCCTTTTATGCCAGTCTAGAGGCATTTGTACTTTATCCTATATTAGTCCTACACAGTCTGATGCTGAAGACACTAGCTATATGTTCGTTGGCCACTTGAATGTGGCTACTCCAAACTGGGATGCACTATATGAAAAAACACACTTTGGATTTTGAATATTTAATATGAAAAAAAAAGTTAACGATCTCACTTATAATTTTATATTGTTTATATATTAAAATAATATTTTGGATATATTAAATTAAAATACATTATTAAAATTAATTTCACCTCTTTCTTTTTTACTAGTATATTATTTTGTTATAATTTCTTTATGTTCCTGTGTAAAGAAGTTAGAGTGTTTCTAAGGGAAGACAGTTTCCCTTTGTTCGGTGGATGCAATGACCATTCTATCTAAACTATGGTCTGACAGGCAGAAGGAAAGATACCGGTGTTCTCTGGAACTCTTAGAATTATAGTCTAGAATTCTGAAAGTTTGTTCTGCTCTTTTTGAGGTTATATTACACAACAGTATGTGATGATTAAATATCGAATTGTTGGAATTCTTAGATGAAAGATTATTTTCCAGCCATCTGGAATCTTCTTTCTCTAGGAAACATTAAAGGTCTAATATTATTCATTTAATGGTCTTTCTCAAGGAATATAATTCATTTCTCTCAAGATGAGTAATGCATGATAAACAGATATATTTGCTCTATATTTATAAAGCTATAGAAAGTGGGAATATTATTCCTAAGAAACTTTTTATTATTTTAAATGGCAATTATAATAGGGGGAAAAAAGAAAATTTCTGGAACAGGGTCCAGGTTAAACCAGGTTTAAATAAATTTCAGGAAAGTTTTTAAGATGGAAAAATAATCATAAAAGAATACATCTTGAGGACTAATGTGAAAAGTGAGGAAATCCAGCAGTCCCACCTCTAACCTAGAGACACTCTTCTTGAAGTTAGTGGTCAATTGGCTGGTTTTCCTTGTACGATTAAGATCTTCAAGGCACGGGATGATCTTAGCAAAGCTGTTTCTCCTCACTGCCCCAGACCCATAGGATGAGCTGAGCACAAAAGGGAAAATCCATTATTCTTAGAATTAGAAAATTGCAGAGACAAGGACATTTCAGTTAACCCTATGATTAGGTATCATAGTCCTTAATTCTGACTTTGAGAAGGCTCTGAGATGCTCATGGGTGCAACCATCCATTTTATTGCAGCTTATTCATGAGGGTAGTTCATGTATATTATACTATAGAATACTACTGTAAACTTCATTAGTCCTAGCTCTCTAATCTTTATGCTTATCAGTGTTTACTTGAGTAAATCATTGCTAAAGAGATGACTAGCTCCATGCAGTCAGCTGCTCATGTGTAATTATGGTCATTTCAACATTCTTCCAGCTACATTTAGTCCAATTCCTTTATTTTATAGAAAAAAACTGGAACCCCATAGAGAGGATGAATCTATCCAAAGTCACACAAATAATTAGAGCCAGAATTAACTTGGAGCCCAGACTTTTGACCTGAAGTTCTTTGTGTTGTCTCCACACTTAGTTGGGGTCCATTTCTGACACATTAGTTCTTATCTGTAATGATTATGAAAGTTATTCTTCTGAGATGTCAAGTTATTTTCCCCTTATATATTACTAATGTAAAGACCGGATCAGCTCCCTAGAATAATGTGAATTATATTCTCCTGGATATGTTGCTTATGATCATCTTTTCTAATGGTGGGTTGTTTAGAGGAGTTTTATTCTCCTGGAGCATTGGCAATACATGAAAATCACAGAATGCAATGGAAAGAAGCTAAACCCAGAAACTCCTATTATAGTTTTGTCTTAATCACTGTCCCTGTGCAATTCACTTAACTTGATGGCATGTCAGTTTTCAAGCTGTAAAATAGAGGTCAATATACTTAAACCTCTCATCGGGCCAGTATGAGGATCAAGTAAGCTAATAACATGATGTCAACATGTTAGATGAGTGTAATATACTTCATACATATAACAAAATTAGAGAAGTTTCAAAACAAGCATCTAAACTTGTGGTAATGCATTTAGACTGACCAAATGATAAGCACCTGTAAAGAGATATTCATATTATTTACTTTGGGAGTTTTTTGGTGGCTGGCTGACTTCTGTACCATTGATGACTCTAAAGGTGTGGTGATAAAAATAAACATCCTATTTATTTTGTAATGTAATTCTGACGAACCACATCAGTATGAGCCTCAAAGAGCAGTGACTACAGCTGATTAACATTATGCCAAGTTTTAGAATATCCTAAGGAAGGTAGCACCGTACTGACTCATTTCCACTGCACATGGTGTTCTCATTTAGCAAACAAGAACACAACAGGCTCCTGAAAGTGGAGATCTGAACATTTTCTATTAATTTCAGGGAACTTGCACATTGTTTGCACAGCTGTTCTGTCATATTCCCTTTACAGGAGGTAGAAGTCCCTCAGTAATCATAATGATAAACAGAATAGCTATAATTTATGGGTCTCCTATTTTTTGTCAGTCACTGTGCAAAGATTTTACATGCATTATTTCTAATTCTCAAAGTAACCCCACGAGCCGTGGGTATTATTATACCTATTTTACTTAATAATATCCATATAGAAAGAAAATAAACCGTATTCTAGTTTAAATGTCTTAGTTTCCTTTTGTTCTATGGCAGGCATGCTTGTATTGCATTTTCCTTCACGGCTGCTCTCTTGGCTAAGCTGAGGCAAGCATTATTAATTCCAACTAGCAGCATAACTAAGACAAGGTGGAGTTAAATAACTTGCTCAAATATCAGAGTTCAATCTATGTGTGGGGCTTTCATTTCACCTGGGGCTATTTTTCCATTAGATCAATGGTTTTCTAATGAAAAATCTGAACAGTTACATACTGGATATGTGCTGAAATGTAGGGAGAAAAAAATACAACACCCCTATTTGGGGATGAATCAAAATCTGAACTCTTTGAATAGGCCTACCTTTGGGGTTTTAGATGGTCTCACCCTTCCCTTTCCTCTGTCCCACAATATGTTTATACCACTTAACAGAGGTTTAAATAGTTGAAATAATTTATCATCACCACCATTTATTGAGCACTATTCAAAGTACTTTACCGATATTATCTTATTTAATCCTTTTAGCACTTTTTTTTTGCCAGAGAAGAGAAACACAGAGAGGTAGAGGTTAGGACTGATTTGCATGTTCTAAAGCCAGCCAGCCATTCTGTCCCCTATCCCTCATGGCTTCCTGGTTAATGGGCCTCATTGTTAAGTAGCAACTGGTGAATCCACCTTTTCTCTTGCTCCATGCTTTCGGATTGCACGGGCAGGAGAAGTGAGGGGTGTAGGGGGTGTGGAGGAGGAGAAAACCCAGGTCCTTTCTAATCTGGGATTATGACATTATAAAAATGCCATAATGCAGTAGTAGCCTGGAAGTGGAGAGAGTTGACTTTTGAACCCACTCATAAGCTCTGTGAGTGGAGAGAGTTGACTTTTGAACCCACTCTAGGATCTGTGCAGTGATACTGAGAATTCAAACACCAGACTTGAACTATGTGGCACATTGGGAAACAGGGTATTAAGGAAACTCTTGGTGTGATTATGAAGAGAAAGTCTCAAAACACTAAGCCAGGATTATGACTAGTGTTCCAATGCATTTTATAATGAACTAAACTCTGTTCTTGATCTGTTTTAGCCTAGTCTATATAGCATGATTCTTTCATATAATTTCCTTCTAATCTCTCACATTTCATCCTAAATGCCCAGCTCTATACCACACCCTGTTTCTGAGCTAAATGGACCCTGACACTCCTGCCAAAGTACAGTTCCTTATCTAGTAAAACCCCTTCTGTATATAAGAGCTTCAAAAATATGTGACCAGTGAGTAAACGTGAAGATTAGAAAAGAATTTCTTTTTGGCATAATACTTTCAGCAGTTGATAGGGTATATTGATAAATTGTTTTGCCTCGCTGACTGTGGAATTCAAAGTAAATTCTAAAGAAGAGAAGTGCTTCATCAATCATACCTTATTACACAAACGACCCTATTTCTCTGCTTTATGTCTAGCAAGCACCTCATCTTTTTGGCACATCAACCTAACTCGCCTAATGGATTACTAATCAGTTTCGGATCCCTGCTTCTCCACCTCAATACTGACTCAACAGATAGAGAGTCTTTGTTTTAAAGTCTGTTAGACTACCAGAAGGATGTTTTATTTTTAATTACCCAAAGCTTTTGATAAAATAAAATTTAGTTGTATAGTTAACCATTGGTAGTAAAGAAATAGTTTAATTATCCTCTTACTCTAGTTATATCTCTATTCTCTGCATTTTAAATAAGAAACAATCTGTCATTTCTAGGGTAATCTATTTGATACAGTACTAGCCACTCGAAACAGTTAATAGACTACCATAATTTTGTCTTAAAATTCATTTAAAATTTTGAATTTTATAAGTATGTTTTGTTTTATTCATTTATGTATTAAAAAGTATTAAATGAATTCTACTTGTCAATTTTGGGTTACATTGTTTAGAGGCTTAAAATACATTTAGTATCAGGTTCCAGAGAATTATGAATGTATAATTCATAGTTCAATGTTTACAGATCCCTTGGTCATTTTATCACTCAATATACAAGGCAATATTGAACATGTTTGTAGGCCCTATAAATGTTTAAAGGTTCCTTGAACAGTTGATAAATGATTGCATTCTGGTTCACTCTCTTTATTGACAAGCTATTCAGAAAAAAAAATTGCTATGTTAGAAGTAATTTTTCTAAGGTCTAGATCAGGAAAATGGAAAGTAGTTCAGGGGAAAAAGCTAAAGTTAAAACCAGAAGTTTCTCAATGCTTAAATTTTTTTTTTTTTTTTTGCTATTCAGCATAGTCGAGTTCCTTAAATAATCTTGTCCAGCAACTTCATTTTGTAAATTAACCAAACCCGGTGACCAGTTGTTTAATCTGAACTTTCCTCATACCCTTAAACTCTTACGCAGTCATGCACCACTCAGCCATGGGGATGTGCTCTGAGAAATGCATCGTTAGGCAATTTCATTGTTGTGTGAGCATCTCAGAGGCACTTATACAAGCAGGTGGCCTAGCCTACCATGCACCTGGGCTGTATGGCACAGCCTGCTGCTCCTGGGCTACAAGCCTGCATAGCATGTTACTGCAGCAAATACTGCCGGCAGTTGTAACACAGTGGTAAGTATTTGCATATCTAAACATAGAACAGGTACAGTAAAAATACGATATAAAAGATAAAAATCAGAACACCTGTATAGGGCACTTAACCATGCATGGAGCTTGCAAGACTGGACGTTGTTGCTCTGGGAAGGTCAGTGAGTGAGGATGAGCGATGTGAAGGCCTAGGACACAGCTGTGCACAACTGTAGACTACCAGCATTGCACACTTAGCATACCCCGAATTTATAAAACAACACAAAATCAAATCAAGCAAAGGAGAAAATGATGCAACAGAGAGACTCAATACATATGTGGCGTGTGAATCTGCTGCTGGCCTAACGCGGCACACTATCTTACAGCAAAACTTTTTTTGTAAGTAGAAAGAGTACACTCTAAAATAATGATAAAAAGTATAGTATGGTAAACATATAGACCAGTAACAGTCGTTTATTATTATCATCAAGTATTATAGACACTACCTCATTGTAGCTGCTACACTTTTCCGTGGCTGGCAGTGCAGTAGGCTTGTTGACTCCAGCATCACCACAAACATGTGACTAAAGTGTTGCACTGTGACGTCATGGCAACTGCATCAGTGCTGTGATGTCGCACCAGCTGCGACAGTGCCTGGCTGCAACGACTGGACGAGAGGAATTTTTCAGCTCCTTTATACTCTTACAGAACCACTCTTACATGTGGTCTGTCACCGACCAAAAACATCATTATATGTTACGTGACTGTGAGCAAGTGTTTAAGTAACTTTCAAAGAGATTTTAAAAGACCTGAGGGCCAACTGCATCCCAATGGATAGGATTAGGCAGATGCCCTAGAGAGTGAAGTCCAGGCCAGGGCATTTTTTTTTACAACGCCCTCCACCTCCCACCATGTGGTTCATTGTGAGAACTGGGCATCTCTGGGCTTTTCCTTCGTCTTTATTCTCTTCCACAACTGATTTTCTTGAAAGGTCATTATCGTTTCCATCTAAAATTCAATTTAGTCCATTCAGTGTCGGATATTAGTGAATGTATATGCTTGTCATTTCTTTAAAACAAAATCTGGTTCTACTGTGTTACTTTGATTTGGGTGTTCTGTTTTCTCTTTTTTTTTGCTATTTCTACCACATAAATGATGTTGACTTCTTAGAGAACCATGATTCTAAAATGTGTACAGAAACCTGAGTTAGTAATATTTCATGCAGGCTATAAATCATACATTAATAATATGGTGTTACTATTCAACTATATACAAAATCAATATTTAACATCCTGGTTTATAGCTCTATAAATTTATAATCTCTTATCTCTTTAGCAATAAAAGCCTATGTGATTGATTATAAAGTTCAAAATTTTCCAGTGTGGTCCATGATTTTGGAAAACGTTTATTTGACATTGTATATGTAGTAAATTGTAGATTTAATTGTAATTGTATTAATTTATACTTCTCAAAAATGACAATTTGAGTAGATTACCTACGAATTGACAGCAGATTTGTCAGTAACTAGTACAACACTTGCTACTGCAGATTTCCACAAGCTCAGGATCCCTTTACCCTAAACTGAATTGTTAAAAAAAGCAACATTGGACCCTACACAATTTAGATATAACTTATATCACAAGAAGAAATTGGAGAAATTTGACTTGCTTTGTTTGCTCGCCATTTATCTTAACCTCTTCCTAGATCATTTTTTTCCTCCATTTTTTCAATCAGAACTTTTTCATCACATCACTGCTTCTGTCTTCCACGATTGTCTTCCCTAATCTTTCCCCCGCTGCTGGTTGTTTGCTTGAGCAGCAAGTCATCAACTTCCATTTATGTTATCATTTCTACCCTCCGTAAACATCCCCTGTGTGTTTATTCTTGCTTTGTATTTACTTTCCAAACGACCCTTGCTTATCTGGGAATAGAAGGTGGTGCCTGTGGTCTAATGAATGTCTGGCAGGGGCAGAGAAGGCCAGGTGGTGTCTTGACTGGCTGCTATGGTGCTTGTCCTCTACTTTGAAGGACA
>NW_011888841.1:4364992-4395741 GCF_000151845.1 Pteropus vampyrus
CACTCTAAAATAATGATAAAAAGTATAGTATGGTAAACATATAGACCAGTAACAGTCGTTTATTATTATCATCAAGTATTATAGACACTACCTCATTGTAGCTGCTACACTTTTCCATGGCTGGCAGTGCAGTAGGCTTGTTGACTCCAGCATCACCACAAACATGTGACTAAAGTGTTGCTCTGTGATGTCATGGCAACTGCATCAGTGCTGTGATGTCGCACCAGCTGTGACAGTGCCTGGCTGCAACGACTGGACGAGAGGAATTTTTCAGCTCCTTTATACTCTTACAGAACCACTCTTACATGTGGTCTGTCAGCGACCAAAAACATCATTATATGTTACGTGACTGTGAGCAAGTGTTTAAGTGACTTTCAAAGAGATTTTAAAAGACCTGAAGGCCAACTGCATCCCAATGGATAGGATTAGGCAGATGCCCTAGAGAGTGAAGTCCAGGCCAGGGCATTTTTTTTTACAACGCCCTCCACCTCCCACCATGTGGTTCATTGTGAGAACTGGGCATCTCTGGGCTTTTCCTTCATCTTTATTCTCTTCCACAACTGATTTTCTTGAAAGGTCATTATCATTTCCATCTAAAATTCAATTTAGTCCATTCAGTGTTGGATATTAGTGAATGTATATGCTTGTCATTTCTTTAAAACAAAATCTGGTTCCACTGTGTTACTTTGATTTGGGTGTTCTGTTTTCTCTTTTTTTTTGCTATTTCTACCACATAAATGATGTTGACTTCTTAGAGAACCATGATTCTAAAATGTGTACAGAAACCTGAGTTAGTAATATTTCATGCAGGCTATAAATCATACATTAATAATATGGTGTTACTATTCAACTATATACAAAATCAATATTTAACATCCTGGTTTATAGCTCTATAAATTTATAATCTCTTATCTCTTTAGCAATAAAAGCCTATGTGATTGATTATAAAGTTCAAAATTTTCCAGTGTGGTCCATGATTTTGGAAAACGTTTATTTGACATTGTATATGTAGTAAATTGTAGATTTAATTGTAATTGTATTAATTTATACTTCTCAAAAATGACAATTTGAGTAGATTACCTACGAATTGACAGCAGATTTGTCAGTAACTAGTACAACACTTGCTACTGCAGATTTCCACAAGCTCAGGATCCCTTTACCCTAAACTGAATTGTTAAAAAAAGCAACATTGGACCCTACACAATTTAGATATAACTTATATCACAAGAAGAAATTGGAGAAATTTGACTTGCTTTGTTTGCTCGCCATTTATCTTAACCTCTTCCTAGGTCATTTTTTTCCTCCATTTTTTCAATCAGAACTTTTTCATCACATCACTGCTTCTGTCTTCCACGATTGTCTTCCCTAATCTTTCCCCCGCTGCTGGTTGTTTGCTTGAGCAGCAAGTCATCAACTTCCATTTATGTTATCATTTCTACCCTCCGTAAACATCCCCTGTGTGTTTATTCTTGCTTTGTATTTACTTTCCAAACGACCCTTGCTTATCTGGGAATAGAAGGTGGTGCCTGTGGTCTAATGAATGTCTGGCAGGGGCAGAGAAGGCCAGGTGGTGTCTTGACTGGCTGCTATGGTGCTTGTCCTCTACTTTGAAGGACAAAGACATACTCCAGTTGGTGTTCATATTTAAACAGGTCCCAAGAAACTGAGTAGCAATAACTAATATCCAAACAAGGCTTAGGTAGACACCAGAATGCCAATCTAATAATTTACTCTAAGAAATATCTGTTTTGAGAATGGAGGAGCTAAAAACCTGAATGGTCAACTGTAGTTGATCTACACACATGAGTCATCATCAGAGGTTTTCCTGGGTGAGCGTAGTCAAAATAAACATCATCTGCATCACTTTCTGAAAAGTCCTATGATAGCGTTAGAAACATAAATGCAAGGTTAGGTCATGTTAACGAGCCATGTCAATCAAGAGGCTCGCAGTCTGGCTTGGAGGAGGCAGGTCTGCTTTCATTTTGCTGGGCTATATTCTGATACAGGCAATCAGTGCCTCAGGTTTGCTAGAACACCAATTTTTTAAATAAAAGCCATAAATCTGTACTTTTTTTTTTAAATTACTGGTTTGTGGCTACATCTGCTTCAATTTGAGCCTCAAATAATGATAGCAAAAAATTATAATCCATTGAGTATATATGTGGATTGCAATCTATTGTATAAGTTGATATTGACATATAAATATATAAAATCACTGGGAAGAAGGAAAAGGTCTTCCTTATAGTAAAAAAGTCAAATAATCAGTGATGAAGGAGTGATGGAATTTGAAAATGACCATTCGGCAACCATGACAATAATCAATAATTTAGGCACGAGTCACTATTAAAGTCACTAGTCACTAGTGAGTAGTAAGATACATACACAGTATCAAAATAGCTTCCCATCACATACTTAAAATATAAAAGGAAAAACCAAAATTATAGTGGAGAAACCTGGTAGAAAATACGTTAGCACAATGATTAAAATTAGCATCACCAGTAACAGGGCAAAATGACATTGATATGCCCTCTTGATAAAAAGGCTACGAAGATAAGTGTATCACTCTGTGACATTTCTGCCCAAAATGCATAAATGGAATCTAATCATAAAGAAACATCAGGTAAACCCAAATCAAAGGCCATTCTATCAAACAGATGATGTATGCTATTCAAATGTCACTGTCATGAAAGTTTGAGGACTAATTCCAGATAAGAGGAGGGCACAGAGACAGTGCTTGAACTGAATCAGTGCTTGATATGGGATTTTTATTGTTGATATAAAACACACTCCTGGGATAATGTCTACGGAATCGGTGATAATTTTTAACCAATGTTATTTTCTTGATTTTGACCATTGTAACAGGGCTAGAAAAGAAATACACACTGAAGTATTTAGGGGTAAAGGGGCATTGTGTCTGCAACTGACAATCCAATAGTTCAAAACAGAAATTAGAGAGGGAGAGAGAGAAGTGAGACAGGTAAGGATAAAGCAAGTACAAAATACTAACATAACATTTGGGTGAAAAGTGTACAGAAATTTTTTTACTATTCTTGCAGCTTCTTGGACAGTGTGAAATTATATCAAAATGTAAATGTGAACGCAATCACCAGTTTGAATTAATGTTCTATACAGAGAGCTCTTAACTGGAAGGAGGTTACCCGAAATCCTTCCAGTGGACCTCTGGGGTCACAGTGTGACAGGACACACAAGGACCTGGTGTCTGCATCTTCCCTTTCCTCCTTGTCCTCTTTTTTAGATACGTGAATAAAGTTATCAATCCTACCGTTTTCAATACTGAGTCTCAGCTAGAACTGCATCTTGTCTACATAGAGAAAAACCTTCAGCCTCCTATTTATAAGTTATTGTTTAGTGATGTGACTCCTACCTTTAGGAAAAACATCCATCTCTTAATTTCATAGTTTACATTTTTTTCAGAGAGCAATCCCTTAGTCCAAGTTTTGGGTTATAATGTTTAAACATTAACAATATCTTTACCCTTCCTTCTTCCAGGTGGACTAAATTCTGTATCTGACAGCCTAGCTCACATTAAGCTGCTTTAATATCTAAGACCCAGAGCTCCCTACAGGTCTAATTTTTTTTTTTTTTTTTTTTTTTAATTTCCAGTCTCTTTGTCCCTGGTCTAGTTCTGGGCAGATGCAAGGCTTCTCCTTCAATAGCACTTATTATAGTCATATTACCCTAAAAGTAAATGCTTTCGGAGAGTGAGCCAATGTACAATTCGGCAACTGCTCAAGAAGTATAATGAACATTTCTATTTTAATAAGGTTTGATTAAAGTGCAGCCGTCTCTGAAAATTATCTAAAATGACACAGTACCTGTATTAGAAATTCAGCCCTGCCTGTGTCAGGGGTGCACGGAGGAGAACTTATTTCCACCTTCATTTTTCTTCCATAAAAGGGAAGAATTGCTGGATGAACCACTTTAATAGGAAGTAGCAAACTGATTTCTTTTTTTTTGACAGGATTACTGAGGAGAATGATGGGGAGTAGGTGTGGAACTGACTGAGCAAAATGAGAGATGAAAGATAATAGCCCAGAATCAGCAGGAGTGCTGCTAGTGAGGGTTGAGTATAGATTAGAATAACAAAAATGCCTGTCCTGAAATCCTTGAAGAGGCAGGAAAAACATACTTATGTGGATTTTCAAACAGAATTTGGTTGAGCACTTGATTTTTACAATTTAAGGTTTTTCCTGTGACTGATATAAATCATTATAGAAAACAAAATATAACATATGCCAAATATCATCTAGTGGGACACAAGACTTTAATCTGAGAATTATGATGGGAAGAATGCTGCTTCTTGATTAGAAAACGATTAGAAAATGTTGGCGGCCAAGAGAAGGAAAGAGAAAAGCCTTGACGTTGTCTTGGTAAAAGCTCTGAGGACCAGTCAAGAAAAAATGGTACAAGAACGGGAGAAAGAGGGGAGGCAGTGGGAGGCAGGGGGCTGGGGTGGGGAAAAAGCGTTTGTCATAACTGGTGCTTTGGAAAAATAGTTGTCTGAAACGGTTTCCAAATTTGATACGAGCGACACTCACCGATGTGAAGTTTAAAACCCAGAATGGCTAAATATTTAGGATTCGAATTAATTACACGAGAAGGCTAAAAAAAAAAATGAACCAATTGGAACCAGCTCTGCTCCCACTCATTATAAGGGAGGGATCTGCCTGCTTGACCTTGTCTCAGAATGAGGAAAGCTACCTCCTCTCTGTCCTTTGCTAAAATGTCTGAGCTGAGGTCCTGTCAGGGAGGAGGTACAAGCAGGATGTCCCCAGCAAGGCTGGGCCGAAGTTATGGCCATTTTTCCTCTCAGAAATTAGCAATTCTCCATGTCTGGCAGAGACCCTGCTCAGCAATTGAAAGCGATTTTAAAAAGGCTGTTTTGTCTGTGGCCATCTTGCTTCAATGTAGACCAAGCTGATTTGTACCTTGGCTTTGCTTTTAATCAGCAAATTTCTTAATCTTCTTTCCTATTTTCACATTTACGAACCTACCTAGGTTTGTACCTGTTTTCTTCTTCTTCCTCCTTATAATGAAGACGTAGCGTCCCTCTTGCATTCATGATTATTTTTTCCATTTGGGTTAGGATGCTGTTTTCTCTCACTTTCCCTAAAAATTCAATTACACAATATTCTTTCAGTATCACCTACAACACATGGTGCTCTTCTCTACCAGATCATGTACTAGCCTACCTAACAGGCTCGCATAGCTCCTGTTAAATTAATTAAACATGGAGGCCATTAGACTGAAGTGGTTCGCATACCTTAGCCGCCTACATAAGCAACCCCAAACCCAAGCCTGCAAATGCCTCAAGGTTAAGAAATCAAAACCTAAGAACAGCCAGTCACAAAGAGCCAAGTAGGCTTTTCCGAAAAAGGCAGTCAAACCATTTGATAGTCAATCAAATCATTTTCTGGCTTTGCTCTCACCTTTTCTCTAGAAAAGCCCGTCCCCAACTCTTGTCCTGGAGTGCTCCTAACCACTTTTTGATTTGTCGACGCCTCATTCACATCGATGTTTCCGGTCAAATAAACTTTTAAAGTTCTTTAACATGCCTCACTTTCTTTTAAGATGCCTATGCTGAGAAAGCCCTCACTTGCACACACATCTCCCCATTTCTCAGCAACCTGTGGTAATGACATATGTCATCTTCTCTGTCCTCCCTAAAACACTGTTATCATGTTTGTCAGTAATTTCTGTGTCGCCACGTTCAGTCGATGCTCCTCTGTCCTTATTTTTCTCAGTTCTCATCAGCATTTGGAATAACTGACCAATTCCTTTCTCTTGACAAACACCTCCACTGACTTCCATGGGGCCACACTCTCTTGGTCTTCCTCTGACCACAGTGGATGGTTTTCTTAGCACCCCTACCACCCCACGCCAGAGTCTCCTTCCTGATTCAAATGTTAAATGTTGAGGCTCTTTCGGGCTTTTCCTGGATCCCTCTCTTTTCCCTTGTCTTCCTCCCTCACCTCACTCCTCCTAGGTACCTTCACCCATACCATGACTTTCAATATTATCTTTATACCATTGACATTTTTCTAATGTTTCTAACAAAATTTATCCAAAAGAGAAGGCTTGATTCTTCTCAAACGTGTCCCCGTCCCACCCCTTAAGTTTTCCCATCTCGATAACCGGATTCGCCATCTCCCCAGGTGCTCAAGTCAAAACCCCAGGAGTTACCCTTCTTTCCACTCATTTGATCACCACATCCTATGCTGCCATCTCCAAAATATGTCTCAGATCCTGTTACTTCTCTCTGTGTCCACTCATCACTATCATCTCTCTTCCCGGCTACAACTACACAGCCTGGCAGCTGATCTCCCTGAGTCCACTATCAAATACGGCCCCTCGCTACCAATATTTCTATTTCATCTGCTACGCTGCATACAAGCTATCTTTAAATATAAATCCGGTATGTGCTCTCCTGCTTAAAAAGTTTCAGTGACTCTTTGTTAAAGTTAGAATGCAATTTAAACCCTCCTGGGCCTTCCAGACCCTGCATACTCAGAGCCCTTCCCAATTCCTCAAGTAAATGAGATTATAAATTTGGAGTTCTTAGCCAAGAGCTTGGTGCATCATGAACATTCCATAACTATTACCTGGTAATTTTGTTGTTCACTTTTTATTCTGCAATAGCTAGTATAGTGCTTAGAACATAGTAGGCTCTTATTAAATATTTGTTCAATGATTAAATAAATGAACGAATTGTGGGCTCAATTTAATTCATCGAGGTGTTTTGAAGATGAGACATGGCATATATCAAGTTATTAAAATAGTGCCTGATACATCGTAAGTGCTAGATGAAACCTTATTATCAGTACTGAAAGAGCCTGCCTATTTGACCAATTAATATGACAAAGAACTACACCCAGGGCTCTTATCTAAAACGGTTATCATTAATTGTCCACTGGCTCCTACCCCTCCCATGTTATAAAGGACATGGCTCCTACAATCGCCTCCCTTTATCTCTCTCCCCTCTTCATTAGACCTTCACCCAGCAACAAACATGCTGAAACAACTTTCATTTTAGTAACTCCTTCCTTGAATCCCCACATGTCCCTCCAATGTCCCTACAATTAAACTCTTGAAGGAGTTGTTTGCACTCTCTGTCTCTGATTCTTCCCCTCTAATCCTTCACCCATTTCAATCAAAATTTCTTCTCTCTTCTCCACAGAAGCTTTCTTTGCCAAGGTCGTTAATGACTTCCATGTTGTCCAAGCAAATGTTAAATTCTTGGTTCTCATCTTCCTTGTCCAGTCAGCAGCATTGACAGTTTCTCCTTCCTTTTTTGAAATGCTTTCTTTACTTGGTTTCTAAGACATCATTAATTCTTGTTTATTCTTCTGTTTGATGAGCCTACTTTTTCTTAGTGTTCCTTTACTGGTTCCTCTTCATGTTCCCAAACTCTAGACTTTGTCTCAGTATGAGAACCTCACCTTCCGTCTCTATACTCACTCTCCATGAGAACTCATCTAATCTCATTTCTTTGAACATCATCTGAAAACTGATGATTCCCAATATTTTCACCTTCGAACTTTCTCTGGAACTCTATACGCACAATGGGCTCCTTGCTTTTTTCCATTCAAGTGTCGAATAGGCATTTCAAATGTCACGATCAAAACTGTGCCCTATGTTGTATATCTGGAACTAACATAATATTGTATGTCAACTATAATTTTTAAACAATCATAGGATGTAATGTATAGCATAGGGAATATAGTCAATATCATAATAACTGTGCATAGTGACAGATGGTTACTATACTTATTGTGGTGATCATAAAGTATATCAATGTTGAATTGCTGTTGTACACCTGAAACCAATATAATGTTGTATGTCAACTGTAACTAAAAAAACCAAAACAACTGTGCTCTTAATTCCATACTCCTCCCTCATTTTCCTGTGGGTATGGCAACTCCATCTTTCAGTTGCTCAGACAAAAAAACATGTGTTCATCTTTGATTCTTCTATGCTCCCTGGTCAAATCTGACGGGTCTACAACCACTTCTTATCACTTCAGTGGGTCTCTCCTTACTCCAAGCCTCTCACTGTGATCACTGTAATAGCTGCCTCTTCATTCTCTCTGCTTCTGCCCACTCCATCATCTGCCACACAGAGGCCCCAGCGATCCTTTTAAAATAGCATATCATTCCTTCACTCAAAACCAGTGAATGGCTTTCCATTGAAAGTCAATGCGAAAATACTCACCGTTGCCTGAAACTTTCTAACCTCTTTCCGAACTCACAGCCCCTTTGCGATCCATCTTTTCCCCTTTACCCCATGACCCCCACTCCAGCCACACCAGGTGAGTTGCTATATAGGGAACATGCCAGGAACTCTCCTTCCTTCAGGCCTTGGCATTTGCTGTTCCTGTGTTTGAATAATTTTTTCCCCAGATATATTTGCGTGGCTCATTCCCTCACTTCCTCCAGGCCTCTAGTGTCCCCCTTTCTGAGAGGGTTTCCTTCACTGTCCAATAGAAAATTGCACTCCCCCTCATCACTATCATGATCGCCTTTACCCTGTTTATTTGTCTTCATTTATACCCATTGCCACTGACATTTGATAGATTTTATTATTGTCTTTGGCCTCACTATGTAAATACCCTAAGAGTTTATTCTCCTCTTGACTCCCTGAACCTAGAATGGTAGGCATTAAAAATATCTGACAAATCAATCAGTGAATTAATAAATGTTTTAGTAGTCTACTGACTTCTAAGTGTTTCTATTTAAGGGAAGCTTTTGCTTATTGATAGTACTAACCTGATGCAATTATGAAGGCTCGGTTCGCTGGAGTGATTTGCGCTGCAGAGAGAAGTTTGTTGAATTTTTTGGTGTCCCTCAAGCCCAGCATACAGCTAGCTCTATCTAGTGCCAGAATCAAACGTTACTTTTGAAAGACTTTTGTTCAACTCTAAACCATTCCCATTCTGCACATTGCAATGGAAACACGACTGTAGGATGACTCATGACATGGCACCCCAAACTCCCAGGGCCTCCATTCTTGGCTCCTCCCAATCACCTACTAATTGACTATTTAAAATGGTCCCGAAGAGGAAAATCTTGTTTGAAAGCCAGCCTCCCTGCGATTCAGAAGCGATAAATGTGCCTTTTGGCTTTTTGTCCTCCTAGAGGCACAGTGCAGCTGGTTTAATCTCCTGTTTGGTAGGTGACCAAGTGGAATCTGGTTTCCATCTGAAGCTCAGTCATGCTTGTGAAGTGATGATTAAGATGTCTGTGGAAGGACTTTGGTATTGTTCCTAGGAACAGAACAAAACTATAAAATATAAAACCTCCCAAGTGGCTCTTACTCTAAAGCCAAGCCTATATATGAAACTTATTTGTACATTTGGTGATTAAAAAACAAACAAACAAACAAACAAACAAGCAAAAACAACAGTAATACCCACGTTAGTCTTGAGTATTTCTTTCTTTTCCTCTACTTTCTCCTTTCCATGAACCAGATCTACAGAACCAATTTGCTGCATTTGCCTCAGTTTTCCATCTACCTTATGTATTAGATTAAGCCTAAATTCCCATCAAAACCCTTTTTAAAAGACATTCCGCCTTTTATGATGTATCAGTTGTGATAATTTCAATTTAAGAGATATTTTCCACAGAAATCTTGAAAGTACTTTTGCTTCTTTTCTTCCAGGAAAATCTTACTGAGAGTTAGTGGACATATGCCCTAACACTTTCTAAATTTGGTAGAAATGTTTGGGAGCAACTAACTGAGATGTCGATGCTGATAATAACTTCAAACCTCATAATCACAACATGTGTTTAGTGCAACTTGCGTTCACAGGGTCACATGGTGCGTTAATTAATATGTGAGCATCTTTGTGAGTGCTGACTTTAACTACCATCTTGCCTTTAAAAATAAACCTGCAATAGGTGTTTAACTTCTACTAAAACAAATATAAAGTAAGTTTATCTTCCCTTATTCTTAAGTGGTCTCCTTACCATCAGCCTTTTCTCTATCTAGAACATCTTGCTTAGCTAGGTAAATGTTTTTAAGAAATTGTTTTGCATGTTATGTCACTATTAAAAGACTTTGTTTTACATTTTCAACAGACGCCAACTCAATTTCTCTGTCTCTGTCTCTCTTTCTCTCTCTCTCTCTCTCTCACACACACACACACGCACACACACACACACACACACCAACAACAGAGGCAGTGAGCGAGGCTAGCAGGAAGTACAAAATAAATAAGATACAGTTTTTTTTTTCCAAATACACTTGGATAAAGGCTAAATGCGAAATCTTTACATTCAACGGCTTTTAAAATCTGATCATAACCTACTTTTTAAAACTTACTTTGCATTGATTTTTTAGATAAACTCTCTAAAATATCATGCTTATTCTCCATGAGTACGTCTTGTGCATCTTTGATTCCTATCTGGGTAAACATTTTTCCTTACCTATTTTCCCACTCCTTTCCTGTAAGGCCTGCTCACGTCGGAGGCTTTCCTTAGAGTGTTCCCTGACCCCTCGTCTACAGGGCTTTCATCTTCACCTTGGGCTTTGTGCATTCCTTTGCTAGTTGATTTTTCATTCCTGTATCTTCTCTTTCCAAATTGCCCGTGACCTTCCTGAGGACAGAAACTATGTTTTGTTTCTTTTTTATACGCCTTACACTTAGAAGGTGTTCAATATTTGTTCCCTTCTTAGAGTCTATCATTTTACTTTTTTATTTTTTCATATAAGTGGAACTTCTAAAGTTCTGAGTTCTTTTTTCCGCCCCCTAGTCACAGGCACCTCTCTCGGGGCGAACTCATTCCAAGTTCTTTTAACTTTCGGTTGCTGGGCCTTTAATGTAAAAAATAAAAAGCCTCCAGATTCACTTACATAGGTATCATATCACATCCTTAGAGATTTTACCGAGGTGAGCGCTATTTGTGATGTTTATAGATATTTATAAATGATCCATAGTTAGAAATGAAACTGTAAATGGTGAGGTAAAAGGATTGGCAGTCTGGCTCAAGTGTCACCAACTGATATATTTTTTTTTTTGTTCCCAGTCTGGATTTTCAGTCACAGAAGCTCTTAAATCAATTTGTGCTAAACACATTTGCAAATTTATCAATTTATAAAAACAGATTCTGCCCAAGGTAGTCGCTTCCTGGAAGTTTCCACTCAGGGAGAAAAAAAAAATATGTTATATATATATATAATATATATATATTATTTAGAAATTTGGAGAATAGGGTAGAAACAAAGGAAATTGAATTCTTTAAGGACATCTTTTTTCAAGTGATAATACCCCGAAGAGCTTTCTTTCTCTGATTAGCCTGAACTCATTATCTGGGACCTAAACACAGGACTGACTAATTTCCATTTTTCAACTCTAAACTTCCTAAATCCCTTCTGTGATCTCTCCTTTGGATTAGCACTTATTACAAGTTCACACTCTCATTGTCATGCATTGCTGTAGTCTGAACTTCACGCCATATCATTGCTGACTTACCGCTTTCCAGGTGGTTTGCTCTTTGCTAACCATGCTGTAGGTGGATCCTTTTTGGACTGGTCTTCAGGGGACAGCTGATCCACTCTATAGGTTGAGGATTTTTACTATATTTACTTTTCTCTAACTTCTGATGTATACTATACGTTTGCAGCAAGATGCTGACTAGAGAGAGCCTTTTCTAAAAATAATTTATACATATTTATTGGTAAGGAATATCACTTTTTGCAAGAAGTGAACTTAAGACTTTTAATAGCACTGTTGCTTCTTCACAGCTATTAGGGCATTTGAGTTATAGCATGCTTTGTAAAAAGTGAGCCAAGACTTATACTCTCTAAGTAAGTAATAAGAAGAAGACAAGTTCAAACATGCAACTCTAACAATAAATGAAAATAGTTGAGAAGTCAAGGGATGAGGACAAGTCTTGCTAATGTTAAACTATGTTAATTTTTTTTATCGATGCTCAATAATCCAGCAATTTCTTCTTTTAGCATCAATGTTTATCACATTTAAAGATAAATGCAGGAGGAAAAATTTTTGTAAATCTTTCAGATGTCAAGATTGGATATGTAAATATCGATTACTTGTTTCAGGTGGACATTGTGTTATAAGAGAAATCATCCCCATTTTAGGATAGCTGAGTCTGACCCTCCTCTAAACTAAGTGTCACTGGCAAATGAAACAAAATAAATAAAATTAATCTTTGAGGAGCTGCAGTAAAAGAACCCCCCTTTAAATATAAATAAGACTAGAACAGAATGTGCTCATTAAAAAAAAAAAATACTGACTACAGTTGTTCAAAGCCAACTGAAGAATTCCACTTCATGTTTTAGCAGGATTCTTTCTCTATTGTACAAGGCGTGTAAGTAATGAAATCATGGAAACTGGTACTGGTAATACATCAAGAGGCACTTCCTGTAAACAAAGCACCAGTATTAACTGTTCAAACATATAGATCAACAATTTACATAATGTGTCTTCCTCAAGTTTGTTTGACTAAAAGGAAGAATTAGTGATTTAAGATCTGAATAGATATGAAATGATTTTTGTCAAAATAATTTTTAGTTATTATTACTCACTTAGCTGTCATATCATATCTTACAGAACTTTATTATTGTATCTTCACAAATATCTTATTTCATCAAACAGACCATAAGCCATTGAAAGCTTTTCACAAATTTTACTTCTTTGTATTTCTCTTATGTATAAGAAAGAATGGGTTCAGTATGAATAAACGTGTTTTGGATTTTTGATTAAGGAAGGAGATGTGTGGTTTAAAATATGATTTACATACTACTCGAATTAGCAAGTTACAAAGAATAAGAACATAATGAGATTCACTGTAAGTCTAATTTGAACATATGTCAATGGCTACCTAAGGGCCCACTCTAGATGTTCTAGAGTGATAGAGCTTCATTTTCTAAATGTAGAAGTACTAGTTAGCAAAAGGCTCTAATTAACAGCGTAGTAAATACTAGGATTGATTTTTATCATGCACATCAACTGCTGACTAATACATATGCATTTGTTATATAGTCACATTCTTCACAATTCAAGATGTGATACATCACATAACCATTAAATTAGGCAAGCCTGTAGAAAACAAGTGAGAAGAAACTGTATTAATAAAGTGATCTATATTTTTTTTTTGTAAAACTATCAGGTAAGTTAACATTTAATAATTTTTATGAATTTTTTATATTTTATAATTTTTTGAAAGACAACATTAGTACTAAACAGAGATTAAGGGAAATGTTTTATTCCCCTAACCTAAAAATAAGTCCAATCCCATGGCTGTTTCTTCCGTAAAGCACATACAGATTATGAGAAACAGAAACTTTGTGATCCTTGTTTGATATTACATTACTGAACATTTAATAATTTAACAATGATAAATCATTTAGAAATCAACAACTGTATTTATATAAGAAGGAACATATAGTAATGGAAAATTTCCATCTGTGTAAATTATTTTAAGAATATACAAATAAGGAAAATGGTGATTTATAAATAATTATCAAAATGAGGCATCACGCACCGTATCTGTGGAACAGAGATAATGTCATATGACTCTCTATTGATGACTCCAAAAGGAAGAAATATATTGAGACTGAATGAACTATAATAAAGTTTCTCTTTTTCTATTGCCACAATTTATAACTCACTTATGTTCTGAATTTGCTGTAAGTTTAAAATAACCATATGTGTGTGTATAAAATTATGAATTCAAAATTTTTTTAGATACGTCAAAACTCTCCAAGCAAATCTGTTTCCCATTACAGCCATTAACCACAACAGGCTTAACACAGCTGCTCAGCTATTGCTAGTACATATGGGGTCTCACGCTAAGTATTTACAGATGACTCAGTTTTGGGGAAATAACCCTAGATTTCGCCAAACTCTGTGTGCAGTTCCACAACTGATCCCCATTCTTCCTTGTGGCTCGAAATCTATGGTCCTCTCACTCTCTTTTCTCCTGTTAAAGTTCAGATTTCCTAAGAAAATTCACATGGTTTTTTTTAAGTCCTTAACCATCACTCTCTTTGTTTTATTTTATACCTTCTCAGCTTATCAAGAGTATCCTTCTCCAGCTTAACACCTGGAACTGGACACACTTCTGAGTGGCGGAAGCAGCACACAGTCTTATATCTTTCTTGTTCTGGACATTAATTTTCTGATAACAGCCAAAAAGGACATGTATTTTTAGAAGCTACCTAATACTAAGCTTACATTAATCTTGTGGTTAACTGACAGCCATAATTTATTTCCTAGGAACTATTCAGTTCTTATGCAATCTGAATTCATAAAATGCATATTTTTAAACTTAAATACATAGCTTTACAAATACGTTGTATAGGATTTCATCTTGTTGGTTCTTTTTGTAGCATTCTAGATCTAGCCTTAGCATGGCTGCTCCCCAGTGCATCCTCATGGATTGCTGCCAGACTTGAAATTCCTGTTCTGTTTATTTAAATCTTCTTCCCAAAAAACAAATTGAATCAAACATCTCAGCCTGGTGTTCAAAGTCCTGTGTAACAAGGCCCTTGGTGGCTCCCAAAGTCCTGTGGTATGTGAAAAAGTGGCCACTCAACAAATCTAGTTTCTAGTCTGACTGTGACATTTGTTGGTTGGTCATTTAGGAAGCCACTTGGACCCAGTGTCCTTATCTGCATTAAAGTGGGAGCAAATTAGGCCACCGACCTACTTTAAAGATTTTGGGGACTTTAAAACAGATGGGACAGTGAAAATGAAAGCCTGTAAAGACGTAAGGTCTTGGTGAGGCTGAGAATGTCAAGGCCCCTGTCATGCTGTTGAGAGCCTTTTGTGATCTGACCCTGGCCTGCCTATCAATTTCGTTTTTCACTCATGGCTGCTGACTCCTCTCCTGAACATCTAGACACATTTTATTTCTTCCTAGTCCTTAACCACATTCATATGCTTATGCTTCTGTCTGTAGTACAACTTCCTGGTATATTTCCCCCGAGCTAATTCTCTCTCATTCTCTCTCTCCTGTATGTCCATTCTCTCTCTCCCCGTCACTTTCCACCTCTAATTCAAGGCCAAACTCAAATGCCCTCTCTTTGGTCAAACTTAATTTCCCTAATCAGAATCAACTGCTTCCTTCACAATATTCCTACAGAACTAGATCTGTACCTTTAGTATGTCATTTTTATAGCCTGTCCTACATTCCAGGTGGTCTCATCACTCTCTGCCCAGCATGAGGAGCGGGTGCCATGCACTTTCATCTTCCTACAGTACTCGGAATTGTGCTTTCAAGGGCAAGAGAATCCCAGCCTGCCTCACTGTGAATCTCGGGCTGTGTCTGCAGTACTGCTCAGGACCAGGCTTCTCCACGTCTGCCTTGAGGACCCCTGACAAGTGTTTGCTCATGCAAATTAACACTGATTCCTTGTCTTCCTCAGCTTCATGTTCCCATGTTAGTGTCCCTAATATGGAATTATATTTATCTTTCCTCTGGGGTTTTGAAACATGCTTTCATGTCATTTGGAGTGCATATTGCATTGTGCCCACATTGGCCGTTTTTGCTCTACTTTGCTCTTTTATCTTAGGTTGGTTCTTCCGAGCTGGACATTTTCCAGATTGTTCTTCTGGGCTCCTGCCCGTCTCAGCCGCATGTAGAATCCAGTCCTGTTCTGGTGTTAGGGCAGTTATCACCCTCTTTTTTGACAGCTAATTTCTCACCTTGGGACCTGCACCTAACAGATGCAGAATGTATTCTCAGGCTCTATGACTTGTTAATAATAGTGCCTAAAAATGACATTTATCGAGTGCTCACTCTGTGTCAGGTTCTGTTCAACTTTTCCATTTATGGGGAAGAGGGAACGAGTGAAGATTTTTGGGCAGAAGAATAACATGTTTGTATTTATCCTTAAGAAGATCATTTTTGGCTGCCGTAGTGGGAATCAATGAAAGGAGGTGGGAATGAAGGGCTCCAGATAGAAAAGATGAGGGTAGCCATGAGAATGGAGGGTAAATGGCAGTTGGAGACAGATTATATGGTGAAACGATAGGACTTAGTGACTGGTTTGCTAAAAAGGAGTGGGTGTTTGGGAGGGAGAGACTCATGGTGACTACGAGATCCTGGCTTGGGTGACTGCAGGTGGTGGTGTTATCAACCACAAAAGGCCACATCAGAGAAGGACAACATGGGAGCTTTGAGTGCAGAGCAAATATGCATGGGGAGGTCCTGGAAATGAGCTAAGTTTGGGGTGTCTGGGAATCATTCTAGGGGACACACATTTTATAGGCAAAAGGACGTGTTGTTCTGGCATTTAAAAGTGCCATCAAATGCTTTTGCATATCCTCTGTGCAGATTAGGAAATTGAATTTAACGTTCCCAGATTTTTCAGCTAAGCTAACTCCAGAAAATAGGAGAAAAAAAGACAGAAAGGTGAAATGCACATATTGTTTCATCTTCCGGAAATCCAAATCTCAAACAGCTGAGGCTTTGGGAGCTGAGATAGCTTGGAGGCATCACTTCAAATCAATTTTCCTCACAGTTCTGCTTGGAGTCACGTTCCCTCATGTAAAGAAATACCGGTGTGGGTGATAGTGCTAAAAATGACTTACCTAAAAGATGATTTAAAAAAAAAACAAAGTTCTCTGCAAGTCTCCATGAGTTTAAAAGCATTTGATTCATCTAGGATGAAAAATTCCACCATATATCATGTATTCTTCCTTCTAAGTGTCACATAAAGATGGCTCTTGCCTGAGATTGTCGGAGCCACACGTTCCTAATCACCTCAGACCTGGACTGGCCTCATGGAGCAGATCCAATGGTCCTGACCCAATACGTAATTTTTTAGTGTGCTATGATGTGAAAACTGTTGGTAAGCATTTTCACAAAGTATGCTTAAAGCTGATATTTATTCAGGAACACATACTGATTGAAGTCTTACTATATTCCAAGTACATGGCATTGGGTTCCTTTTTATAGACTTTCATAACAAAGAAAAGGCTTAAATTGACAATAGTCAATTAAATATTTTGAGAGAAAATAAGAAAACACTTGTTAAGAGATCGTATTTTTTTTTTATTATTTAAGTATGTTTTGAATATCTTTCCATTTAAGTACAAGTCATGAGAGGAGAAATGAGGTCTTTAGTTAAAGTTCAACTTTTCCTATGCTTTCTCAAATAGTTCTTCACACAAAACATTTTAATAAATGCTTTGTGAATTAATTCAAATGTTTTGTGAATTAATAAATACGATAACTTTAGACTTATTCATCCATTAATTCATCCATTGAATAAATATGAATGAATTTTAATTCCGAGAAAGGTACTAGTATACTTGTTTGGTGCATTAAATTAAAAATGAAAACAACCACGTCTCCAGTTCTGAAAGAATGCTGTCTTCTCAGTAAATCACTGTGATAATGGAAATAACTGACAATGCAGTCAGGTGTGCTAAGCGGCATGGGTACAAAGCATTTTGGGTGTGCAGAGGATGCTCAGAAGGATTGCAGCCAAATGATGGGGAAGGATAGGAGCTTTGTGTTGCTTCTTTCTGTTGAGTCTGATACTTTGCTTGATACTATGCTTCTCTTTATATATATTTTCAATTTTAGAACAAAGTCTATACTCTCAATATTTCATGTGGCCAGTATGGCAGTGGGTATACACTGGACAATTACTGAAGGGTCTCAGCCATAGCTTCTCTGGGAACTGCCCCATGATCTCATCCTTGTAGGTCACACAAGTGGACCTTGGGAGTCCTTCCATAAAATGACTACCTCATGACTGAGGAAAGCCACCTGATTCATACTGTATAGAACTTCTTTCTTAGAATTCTAGAACTGAGACCTGGAAAATGAGATTTATTTTCTCAGGGAACTGAACTTTATTTCTTGCCAAGAGCCAGTGGAAGGCTTACCCACCATGTAGATGTGAGAACAAAGGAAACCAGTCCACACACACAGTAGAGACGCCAGATCCACACGAAGGAGAGATAAAGACTGAAAATTTCAGTGACTTCATACCCTGGGTTCTGAATCCTTCCAGAAGTTTCAGTAGTGTTCATGTCATTAAGCCTAAGGGATCTTTTTGGATCCTTATAATAAAGTTCCATTTTCTGCTTAGGCTAATTAGAATTGATTTCTGCAATTAAAAAATATCCTAAATAATAATCTGTTTTTTCTCTCCTCAGAATTCTTCCTTCACACTTGTCTGTTTGCCTTCTACCAACCTCTAGATATTTCTTTTGGGGAATTAAGAAAATATTTTTAATCATTATGGTGGGGGATGTAGGTGAAACTGACTGCACCCTCAGGCCCAAGGGAAGGTCCTCATTGTCAATTAGCAAAACCCTTACTCTTCTTTTCAGTGATTGGTTTAACAACGGTCCTGTGACTGCCCACTTAAGTGGTTGGGGCATAGAGATGCTAAGTGAGAGAGTATGGGAAAAATACCCGCACCCTTATTTGAGGGAGCGGCTGGAGATATTCATATTCCTTCCAGACAAGGTGGCTGAAGAATGTGGAGTCTGGGCCAGCAACAGACCTTCTTGCTGTTGAAGGGAGTCAGGCAAGGGGCGAAGGAGGAGGACAGAGCGGGAGAATACCAAGGAGCAGACACATGGTGGCTTTCTGAGTCACGTTTTGATGGACATCAACACTGAGTGTGTAAATTTATTTTTTCCTCCTCCTTTTTTTTTTTTGGTTTCAGTCATTAGACTCAGATTTTCTACTCCTAAACAAAAGTGTCATAACCAACAGCAATGCCTTCAGAATATTTTCCCCAAGTCTCTTACTTACTTACTTACTTACTTATTTATTCATTCATTCCTTCCTTCCTTCATTCATTCATTTATTTTTGCTAACATCTTGGGGACTGAAAGTCTCCTGATTTATAGACTCTGGATTTATAAATTCAGTCACCTCCGGGCTGTCCTTTGTGAAATATGGATCTGCTAGTATTGCTCTTACTTCCATGTTATAGTGAAACTCCATTTTGACAAATGACAGTAATGAATGAAGAACAGGACGTAAGAGACGAGGCATTAGAATGAGATAGGCTCTCTTGACCAGGGCTATGCTAATACGATATTCATACATACTTGGCAATTTGAGTAACCTCAGACGCTTTAGTTTCTAGAACATGATTTTTTTTTGTGAATACTTTCAACTAATAGTTTTAGGTTTTTAGAGCTTGAGGATTGGAAAGCTTCCTGACAAGGCATTTTGTAGATAAAATCACACCTCCTGAAGCCAGCCGCCTGCTCTACAAATTGTTAAATTATTGCTTTGACTTAGAGAGCCATTTGTTGTAGAAAGGGGTGGTAAACATTTTTGATTACTTAAAATCGAAGCCAACCAGATAATCTATGATTGAGCTAGTCTTCCTTTCCAGTGAGGTGGCCTCGGAGGGTCTTGAGAGTGCATGTTGTGTTCTTTGCCAGCACTAAGCCCTGGGCTCTTTATTCTTCTACTGGAGATGCCCAGAACGTTCGTTTCCTACAAATATAGACATGTTAACATCCTCTTTCTTTTTCTTCCTCTAACTTCTTCTTCTCCTCTCCTCTTCTCCCCTTTCTCATTCCGACAAACTCAGAGAAGATTTTTATTGAGAATATCACTTCTCATGATAAAACCAATAAATTGATAACCTAGCCAACCGAATCTTCATTCATGCTTAACTTGAATCACCAGCTAACCGTCTGAGACACAAACCTAATTGCTCTGTTTACCTGCTTCTCTATTTCACATCTTAGAGATCTGGCCTTTAATGGAAAAGCTATTTTTAGATTTCCAAGCTGTGTGATTACAAGTGTTAGCTGTCTTATCTTTTCTTGTAAGATGAGTAAATCCATTTTACGTATTTTCTGGACTCTTGGCTCCTTTGTCCCAGGGTGCTTCTTGTACACTGGAACCTCACATACTTTACCAGACATGTTATTCGTGCAGCTAGTCGAAAGCGCCGGTTTAAGAAGCATTTTCTTTTTCTCAGAGGCCATGAGGGGGTGTAGAGAAAAATAATCCTTTCCTTTGCTCATGCAGTGACATTTAGAAGTCACATTCTAGATAATAACTTTTTAGAATCTTGGGATCTACAAGACTTGAGACTGAAATGTCAAGTTTACAAAAGGATCTCAGATGTAACGTTCTTTCCTGCAATAAGTGAAATGACAAACGCAGCTGCGGAAGAATGAAAACAGAGCAGCTGCACGGAGAGGTTCGTGGCTTGTCCAAGGCTGCGCAGATGGTAGTGGTAGAGCAGGAATTCAAGCTCAAGCCCTCCTGGCCCCTGAGTCTAGGCCTGAGCCACAAGAATCAGAATTGCAAAGATTCAGGCCAGGCGGAAGGCCAGAGGAAAGAAAGAGAGATCAGGGAGATCATTCATAAACTATATAAATGTTAATCATTGTACTGTATAATTGAAACTAACAAAAAAAAGAGCTATGAAAGATTAAAAAAAAAAAAAGGAATTGCAAAGATTCAGCGAGCCCTTCCTGTGAGCCAGGCACAGCTGTACACGCTGTGACATCACAGTCACGTCTTACTTTACAGTGAGTGGGAATTGCATCTTTCATTTCTGTATGTCTTGTGCTTATACGGTGTTTTATCTCAACAGCTGTTCATTTAAATAGGCCCCCAATGGGCCTAAAGACAGGGTGGGCTTGGGAGGGGCACGCTCTTATGATGAAACTAAGGAGAGATTTAAAAATTTGTGATAAGAACACTTAATATGAGGCCCACTCTCTTAACAGTGTTTTAAATGTATAACACAGTGTTGTTCACTACAGATTCTGCATTGCACAGCAGATCTCTAGAACTTACTCATCTCACACAACTGAAATTTTATACCTTTTATAGAGCGAATCCTCATTTCCCTCCTCCGCCAGCTGCTGGCAAGCACAGTTCTACATTCTGCTCCCGTGAGTTTAACTAGTTTAGATGTCCCCTCCACGTGGAGTCACAGGGTACTTGTCCTTCTGTGACTGGCTTATATCATTTAGCATAATGTCGTCCAGGTTTCCCCACATTGTTGCATACAGCAGGATTCAAGGAGTGGAGATTTTTAGTATGAGTAGCAGCCATGCACAGATGCTGGTACTCAGGTTTCACAGGTTGTAGCGGGGGTGGCGTGCTTTCTCCCCTTCTTCCGTAAGGAATCCTTTGGTTTTTAGCCGAGCACAGGAGATGGCAGAAGCGGTGTATGCAACCTCCAAGAAATGCCCCAGAAGAGCAGAGCGACACCCTTTTCTTCTGCGTCTGTCCTCCTGCATGGAACGGGGACTGAATGGCTGGAGCTCCAGGAACTGTTGTGTGCCATGAGAGAAACTTGAGAGTCAGGCAACAAGGTAGCAGCTGTCTTTCTTGGACACTTGCATGTGAGAATGAAGGAAACTTCTATCCTGTTTAAGCCACAGTTTTTGTTTTAAATGTTATGCATAGCTGAAACTTATTGCAACTAATACATGTGTATCATTTCATTTGATCCTGACAATAACCCTCTGAGATAGGTATCTCCATTCGTAGGTGAAGAAATTGAGGCCCAGAGAACCTAAGTAACTTTCTCAGGGTCACACAGCTGCTGGGCGGTAATGCTGTGATGCCAGCATCTCCTCTTAGGCACTGTAGAGCATGGATCATATGTAAGATGAATCAGACAGAAAGAGTCCCTGTTGGCCTCATGTCTCTCGTTAGGGTACCTTTTTAATAAGACCAAGTGATGGGTCTGACCTTTATTAAACGTGGATAGTTCAGAGCAAAACTCTTGCTTGCCACATATACTAGTGGAGAATACAAAATGTTTGGGTTGGGATGTTTTGACTTTGTTACTGAAAATCCAATTTGAACCAACTTGAAGAATGAAGACATTTTTTAGCTTGCGTATGGGAAACAGAGACAGAGAGTGGTCTCAGGGTTGGTTGGTTCACCGGCTAAGTCATATTAGCTGATGAGCACACGAGTGCTCGTCACACGGGTTCTATTCACCTCTGTTCTGTGGCCGACCGTGTCAACTTTATCCAGAAGCTGGTTCTCCTTATGGTGACAGCAAGGATGCTTGTAGCAATCAAGATCACACACTTTTTTATTCACATCTAGCAGAAAGAAAGAAGGTATTTCCTCATCTTTGTTTCAAAATTGAGGTAGAACTTTCTCACGAGCTCTCCATCAACATTAGTTGTAGATGTAGGCAATTGGTTACATATATAATCTGAAGGGAGATGCTAATTTGCAAATGATACCCTGAGCCATGGGAGTAGATGAGGTGCCGGGCTGCCTGCTGGCAAACACCTTATTTGTGATGTTTATAAAAGGACACTCCCAATGGGCCAAATGATTAGACATCTGCACTGCATACCTCCCTCCCCTAAGTCCTACATTAAGACTTCAGCTGTGACTAAATTCCCCTCCTCCCTTCATGATCAGGCAACTTTTTACAGGATGTACCCCTTCATAACCAGATGTGGCAACAGAAGTGAACTACAGTAATGCTCCTGCTATGACAGGTCCACAAGCAGAGTGGGTTGGTCACCTCCCTCATCCTGAATGTTCTGCCTCTATTAACACAGCCTAATGCCACAGTTGATATTTGGAAACCACAATAAACGGTTAACTTATGTCGACTTGAACTCCTGGGTGGTTTTTGTAAGGGCTACTCTTCAGATCCATCCCTATCAGGCAAAGAGGTTCAGAAGAGCTTGTAAGTGAGAAAAAGAGGCCATGAACTTGAGACCAGAGAGTCAGCAGCGTGACCCAAAGAATCAGATGCTTCAATCTTGGAAGTGACTAATGTGTTTCTCGTTCCTACTCTGTCCATTTGTGAGTGAGAATCTTCTTTCTTGAGCTACACATTAAGAGTATATTGATGTGTTTAAAATCATGGCCCAATTCCCAGCCTCTTGAAGGAATTCACCAAGTCAGACTTTGCTGTGTGGAGGAAGACTGTCCACGCCTATCACCTGGGCCTCCGTCTCTCCAGAGCATTGAGATGCGTGGAAGGCAGGGCTTCCAGGACTCTGCCCGCCTCCTCCCCCGTGCTTACCTTGTTGGTGCTCCCCTTCCAGAATGCAATGCTCTGCCCCAGCCCCCTCGAATTGTTTCTCACTTTCTTTTTGGCAGAGCGGGAGGGCGTGGGTTGAGGAAGTTGCAGCCTCTGCCCAGTCTATAAAGGGAGGTAACTGACAGGAACACCTGGCAGCCTTGACAGACGTTTCCTGGGTTTTGTGCCTAAAGGCAGGCACTGGGGAAAGGATTAACAATTAGAAATGTCTAATAATAACCATTAGCAAGGTCTTGCCTTGCTCCCAGGCAGACCATTTTTGTTCTTTTCCAGATTGTTAACTGCATCTTAGTCTCTTACATTGGATCGCATGTCTCTCAAATGTTGATATCCTCTAACAGAAGCTTGGCCTCTTCTGTTCTCTCCCCAAACGGCAGGTTCTTTTGGAGAGACCTAACTTATTCTCATGCATTAACTTTCATGTATGGTGAGGACTGAAGAGTCTTGTCGACCTGGTTCCAAACTTGCATTTTCAAATGCCTAGCGAGAAAACCATTTGTTTGTGCCTTCCATTAAAGTGACTTCTTCAATGGCTGGAAGTAGTTTCATTATTAAATTTAGAGAAAACCCTCATTTTTCTTGTATGTAAATGATGTGTAAACAATCTACAATGGTAAATCAAAATTCTGTAATGGATGAAGAAGAGAGAAGGACAGTGGCGAGTAGGTTTTACTTTTGACTTTGGCACTTATTTGCCATATAACCTTAAAAACGTCACTTAAACTCATGGGGCCTCAGTTTGGTGTCTTTAAAATATGGGCTAATCAACTTGAGGCAGTTTGTGTGGACGAAAATGGGCTGGATCCAAAGTCTCATCTTGGTTTTGCCCCAAAAGAGCAAAATGACATTGGCAAGTCATTCTACCCTTGTGATTCTTTCTTTCTTGTGAAATAAGGAGATTGGATTAGTTACTCTTTCTTCTAAAAGACCTATTCCACACACTACTATCTTATTGTAAGGGTCATAAAATTGTGAAAATGTTTTGCCAGCTGATAGGTTTTATACAATTCTAAGGTATTATTAGCAGTTACAAATAATCAAGTTTATTTGTTTTAAATGAATGCCTGAAGCAATTATACACTGCAAATTGAGCGTAACCAGAAGGAACACCTGAAATAGGAAAGTATAAAAATCTAGCAAGATAAAGGGAGCTACTTTGTACTTCTCTTTATCTTGCAATGCAGGATAGAAATCCTATGATATGGTAGAGAGATAATTTGCTATATGACTCAGACTTCTCAAAAGTTTTAAATTATAGGGGGAAAGGAATTGTAACCCTTCTAATTTATGAGGTTTCTCTGTTCATATTTTCTGTCCCACTCAAGCACCAGCTGAGCAGTCAACCAAGTTTTATCTTCTCTCCTAGGCAATGATTGTAGAAGAGATTTGAGTAGCCATCCCTCCTCGATCCAACTTCCAGTCTGCCACAGGATGAAAACACACACACACACACACACACACACACACACACACACACACACACACACACACACAGAGAGAGAGAGAGAGAGAGAGAGAGAGAGAGAGAGAGAGAATAAGCGTGTTTGAAAATCAATTCATTTGGAAGTTCAATCTAGGCAACTTAATTGACATTATACCTATCGTGATTTTATGCAACTTGACATTTATAACTCTATAATGTTAATTTTACAACAACAAAGATAATTTTAAAACATCAATTACAAGTCAAATAGCCATGTTTTGTATGTACTAGGCATAAGTATATCTAAAATCTGTTTTTTATTTCATCAAAACTTAATTTACTTCAGATGTTTGTCTTGTTTTTAATTCAAACAACAACTCTTTTCTATTTAAGCATGGGGATCAATTTATCTTAAAATTTACCTTAAATATTCACTGTTTTAATTTCTTTAACTGGGCTATGCAGAAGATGTTCCCTCTGAGACCTGAATCTATTCAGACTTGAACTTCTTCAGTGGCTTCTACCTCACTGATGGAGAGTTCCAGACAGGTTATTCATTTATTGCCATCAGTAGCCTCTCTCACAGTATTAGCTGTCAGATTCACTGCCTAGCCTCTTTTGTCATTGGCCTTAGTAAGATCAACCTGGGTTTATCCTTCGTTACAGTTCAGAGGCTGTCCTGTACGCCCTGCCCAGAGAGGAGGCGTGGAATGTCACCTTGCTGTACCAGTCGTCATTCCTGATGCTGTGAACCATTTCCCAGCTTCTTCTTAGTCATTTCCTTTCAACTCTCAGGTAGTGTACGTTTTATTTCTTGGACTTGGTTGGGTAGCTATTTAACACCGAGATATGCAAATGGTTTCTTTATGTTGTCATTTGGTTTTAAGAAGAGTTCGGTGTTGAGGAGGGCTACATGGTTTAAAGATTTATGATACCGTACTCAAGATTTTTATCTCTTTGTGTTTCCAGGTTCTAATTAACTAAAAGCATTACCGCCAGTTACTGGTTTATCTGAATCAATCTTGTTTCCATGGCGATAGTATCCAGATTGCCTAGGATGTGTTCACCTTGACCCTCGGGGTGGGACAGGGAAATGGAGGAGGAGAATGGCATTGTTGTGATTGGACCAGGAAACTTTGTGCCATTTATGAACACATTTATGAGGTATCAACATGCATGACATCTCTGCCAGATGGCCTGGGAAATGGAGAAAGTATGCATACATTTTATTGCTCAAGTTTGGGTTAGTAGAAGTGGGTGGATAAGAAAAAGTTAGGAATGAAAGCCTAAGAAATGGCTAAAGTTTGTCTTAAATAATCTAAGAATGTTTTCCAATTAGAATAAAAATATACAAGCACAAGGTCTTTGGGTAAGTTCTAATATATACTATGGAATAGATTTGCTTATTTGTTCCTTCAGCCACATTTTTAGGTATTTGCTATATGTGTCAATTTGTGCTACACGCTGAGGATATATGTTTCCTTATTTCCTTTGAGGAAATCATGGTCTAATGAAAGAATAGATACACATTTAAGTCTAATCTGATGGTGATTGACAGTCCCTTTCAAGTCCTAGTGTGTGGTCTTCCCCTTCTATTTCACAGCTTGCCATTAGAGAGACAGCAACTTCCGTCTCTTTCAGGCCGAAGGCCTGCCTACGAGTGTCCTACGCCACTGAAAAGGGGATCTTCAATATAGTACAATTAGGAAGGGGCTGTCCTGTGGAATGGAAAGCCCACACCCAAAGTGATGGCAAGAATGGCTGACTTTAAAATGCCAGGGTGACATTCTGGAGCTTTCCTGAAAGTCCACCGGCTTGAGTCACCTTCTAAGCAACAGCCTTGCATTCTGATGGACAGTACCCTACTCCTCTCCATGTAATTGTCCTACTTCTACTTATAGTTTCCTTCCTCTGTGCATCCTGGGTGGCATTGGACAGAATGCGTGGAAGTTAGAAGAGTCACAGTGTGCTGTACAGAAGGGAGCTGGGCCCGTTGTATTATCTTGGAATATAATTTTGTGCTGCTTCCTTTGGATCTCCCTTAAAATTTTGTTTTTCCCAAAGTGTAGTTCTGTCTGTAGACCTTGATGGATGCCTGTTGATTCTCAGAATATTGTTCATAAATGCATAAGTAAAACTTATTGGATTGCAAAGGAAACACATTATATTGAAATCATGATATCAAAATTTAAAAATATGGTGGTAGAGGAGACTTCTGCTTCTTGGAAGATGGAATAGATGCTCTTTCCCCTATGCTTCCCACCAAATACAACAAAAATATCGGCACATTATATATGAACTAAACATAAAAAGACTGAAAAGTGGAGAGAAGAATGAAGACCAGTTAGAGACTTTAGGGCCCAAGGAATATATGGTGATGAATATCCTAGATTTTCTTTTTACCTCAGTTATCCCAGACCTAGAGAGGAAAAAACTTGGCAACCCAAAATGTCAAGATATGTGGACAAAAAAGTCCCAACAAAAGCCTTCTTTCTTTATTCAAAGGACCAGGAAAGGGTAGCTTAGCAAGACAGAAAGTTTTTAAATAATAAGCACTCCACTCCAGCCAAACACCACAGAAAAAACAAACAAACCAACAACAACAAAACAACAGCAACATCAAAAGTAACTAGAGACCTACAGCTACCTATGCCAGCGAAGGCTGAATGGGGAGTACAGACTCCCACCTTTGTCAGACTGTAAGCCAGAGGGTCCCAGTGGAGGCCCAGTGGGGAGGTGGGACTTGCACTGTCCAGCAGTAAAACTGAGCATCTCTCCCCATCCAGTGTCAACAGGGGCCAAGTGGGAAAGTTGGACGTCCAGCCCACCTGGAAATCATAAGGCAGCATCTCCCTTCTCCTGCAGGGAAAGTGTCAGATGAAGCCAACTAATGCAGAAGGTTTAAATAAGACCCAGGGCCTCATAACAAAACACTCAGAATGTCCAGATTTTAATACAAAATCACTCATCATGCCAAGAACCAGGAAAATCTCATCTTGAATGAAAAAAGATCATCGGTCGATGCCAACAGTGAGATGACAGAGATAGTAAAATGATCTGAAAAAGACTTTAAAGCAACCATTATAAAAAACATTTCCATAAGCAATTATAAACACGCATAAAACGCATGAAAAACAGAAAGTTTTAGCAAATAAATAGAAGGCATAAAGAAGGACCAAATGGAAATTAGAACTGAAAAATAGAATAACCTAAATAAAAACTCTCTATGGATGGGCCCCAGAACAAAATGGATGAGACAGAGGAAACAATCCAGGTGACTTGGAGATAAAATGGAAATCACTCATTCTGAAAAAAAAAGAGAGAAAATAGTCTGAGAAAAAAAGTGAATAGAGCCACAGGTACCTGTGAGACTGTAACAAAAAGTCTAATGTTGGTGTCATTAGAGACCTAGAAGGAGAGGTAAAAGAGTGGGTCTGAAAAAATAATGGCTGAAAACTTCCCAATTTGACAAGAGAGTTAAACCTACCTAATTAAGGAGCCAAGTGAATCACAAAAAGGACAAACCCATAGAAATCCACATCAAACAATATAGTCTGACTTCTAAAGCTAAAAACAAAGACAAAATCTTGTAGGTAATGAGAGAAAAATGGGGAAAACCATTTGAATGACAGTAGTTTTATCAAAAGCCACAGAGACTAGAAGAAACGGCATATCATATCATTTCTCAAGTGTTGAAAGGAACTGTCAACCCCCAAATTTCACATCTTTCGGAATGAAGGGGAAATCCAGACATTCACCAATGAAGGAAAATTGAGACCATTTGTCACCAGGCATAACAATAACAAATTTGAAACATAAGTGGCAAAAGAGAATTTAACACAGAAAATCAGATGTTGGACGTTCTACTTCATCTTTTGCAGTAAAATAATTTAGAAAATGAACAAACTGACATAAGCAGACATTTCACTAAAGAGGATATACAGATGGCAAGTAGGCTCATGAAAAGATGCTCAACATCATTAGCCTTTAGGGAAATACAGATTAAAACCACAGCGAGATACCACTATATACCTACCAGGATGGCTAAAAAAAAAAAAAAAAGTTTTAATAACAGATGCTTCTGAGGATGAGAAAAAACTGGGTCACTCATACATACATTACTAGTGAAGACGTTAAATGGTACAGCCTCTCTGAAAACTAATTTGGCAGTTTTCTTACAAAACTAAACATACAGCTACTAGTTGTATGAGCACGCAGTTATGCTCTTGGGCAGTTATCCCAGAGAAAGGAATACTTCTGTTGACACCATAACCTGTACGTGAATGTTTACAGCAGTTTTATTGACAACAGCCAAAAACTGGAGGCAATTGAGAGATATTTCAGTGGGTTAATGGTTAAACAGACGATGGTACACTCACACCATGGAATACTAGTCAGTACTAAGGAGAAGAAACCACCGGCACACGTAACATCTCGGATGGATCTCCATAGTATTTTGTTGAGTAGACAAGCCAGTCCCAAACGTTATATACTATAGGATTCCATTTATATGACAGTCTAGAAATGAAAAGAAATTATAGAAATGAAGAAATTATCGGTTGCCAGACTTTAAGTTCGGGGTGGAGTGGAAGGAAAGTATGGGTGAGTATAAAGGGCAAAACAAGGGATTCTTGTGGTGATGAAAGTGTTCTGTATCTTGACTGTATCCCTGTTGAAATCTTTTACTAATTTTGCACAATGTTATCAACACTGGGGAAACTGGGTAGAAACTACACACGATCTCTCTGTATTTCTTACAAATGTATATGAATCTACAATATCTCAAAATAAAACATTTACTTAAAATAGTGATGATAGATTAATGTCTGTACTTTATTTACACTTTGAACAAGATCTAGTGGCAGGTCTAACTACTATTGAAATTTGGAAGTAATGATGAATGTAATTTCAAAATATCTTCAGCAGTTGTAATATGACTTAAAAATCTCTGTGATATCTGTGACAGAGTCTCATGTCTTGCTGCTACTGTTGTGGTTTGTTGCTTAGATTCACAATGGAAGAAAACGCTAGATTTAGTCAGGAGTTAGTGAAAATTAAGATGTAATTCTTTCCTATCCAAGAGCACAGACCCCCAAAAGGTCTGTGGACAGGTTCAGAACCTCGGCTCCAGAGCATATGATAAATGATAAACAAACAAACAGACAAGTAAACAAAGTGGACACTGAGCGAGATACAGAGTTCTCTTTCTTGTAGAAACAATTCCACATCTTGCATAAGCAATGAGAATGCTTCTGATTGACGGAGGAAGTGGGTCTGCAAGCAAATGCAGAAGAGAAAAGATTAAAGTTTTGAGATGGATATTATCTCAGTAAAAATGCTATAATGAAGGTGAATTGAAAAGAAGAAATGTGAATTCCAGGAGAACAAGCAATAGCATTTGAAGTAATATTGTAAGGAGAGCTGCAAATCAAATTTCTATCTCTATTTCTTGTTTTATACTTATTTGCTCATTTAATACTTTCCCGCCATGTCTGAACTGATAAAGACAACAACAGTCCATGAAGTCAAGGTAAAAATTATGTGCATTCTGGGTTTCCTTTTACAGTGAGCCATCCATTTTATGATGATACTTTCCTCTCCCTCCCCTCCCCCACCCCAAGCCCCTGTGCACTTACTGAGTCATGGATTGCCTCTTCGGTGACTTTAGAACAATTATACAAACACAGGTTCCCGTTTAGCATTGTATGGTAGATGTTGGCTGCCCAGACAGTTTCACTTCCTCCTTACTAACAAAACCCGAATTTCCTTCAGCTACCCACATCTCCCCTAGGCATGATTCCACTCCTGGAAGAAAGACTGGTGTGTTAGATCCTGGCGATCCTTTGCAAATGATCTTTGGAAAAACAAACAAACAAACAAACAAACAAACAAACTCAAAACCAAAACAAAACAAAAAAAAAACCAAGGCTTAATTTAATCAGAGCATGATTTCTTCCCTGGACTGCTACAAGTGGATTCAATTAGACTTAAGAAAGAAGCTTTTTCTTCCGGTAGTTGGAAGATCGATCTTTTTGTCTCCACCGCTTCTCTATATAGTGGCAATCATTTGGTGACCATGATGGAAGCCAGTCTGTTGACAAAACAGAAGCATAGAAAGGACTGAGTGAAAGAAAGCCTTGAGTGACAGCGGGAGCTCAGATTATACAGTGACTGGTGTCCACTCTATCTTTGAATGTTCATATTTTTCAAATCAGCTCGGTTGTGGTTTTTTATTACTTGCAGGCAAAATCATCCTAATGTTAGATGTTAGCAAGGAAAATGTAACAGGGGCAATACACTAAAGCCG
>NW_011888841.1:4396988-4414588 GCF_000151845.1 Pteropus vampyrus
CATTTAGGCTGCCATGCTCAACGGCCATTTGTGTAAGAAATCACTCTACATGAGAATGTGTTGGTTTGTGCCAAATAGAGATTTAATATTATAAACTTCTCAGCACACAGGGCAAAGGTCTACTAAGTACCACCTGCTTTACAAACCAAGTTTATATCTGGTCTTTCTCAAACTATACCACGATTCACAGAAATGGCATATTTTCTTAGTTCTTTTGATATTGCAGTTCCAAAAAGCACTCATTATAGATAAACCCATGCCTGCATTTCAAAGCTAAAGACAGATAATAATTTGGGATGAAAGTGGAAATAGGCCTATGAGATTGGAAGTTGCAAATGCATTGAAAAAAAAAGAAAAATCAGGTCCCTTCTTACTCCAAAGCAGACAGCAGCAAATAGTTTCTTCTTACTCTCCTTTTTGGTCCATTTCTCTTTTTCCTTATTTTGATTTTGGTATGACGTATGTACATGCCTAAGATATACAGAAGCTAAATAAACACACAGCCTCGCTCCTAAGGGAACTTTCTATATAGATCAGTGTACTTTTTAAATCATATAAATATCTGATTAACTTGGGATTCAGGAAAAACCTAATGTTAGGACCTTATCCAAGATCCACATACTTTAGTTTCCCCCCCGC
This sequence comes from Pteropus vampyrus, assembly GCF_000151845.1. Lineage (NCBI taxonomy): Eukaryota > Metazoa > Chordata > Mammalia > Chiroptera > Pteropodidae > Pteropus > Pteropus vampyrus. The sequence goes on from NW_011888841.1 coordinate 4,397,628, forward strand.
CCCGCCCCTAAATTTGCAAGGCAAAAATGCAGAGCCTAAATGAAAAACTATGTGGACTCCTGAAAAATTTTTTTTTTGTAAATGACTTTAGCAAACATAAATGAAATCATTTATATCACTGATACATTTTTACTGAAGAGTCTGTGAATCAATAATCAATGAGCTAATCAGAGTGATCAATGGATACTGAGTATCTCTATGTCTGGAAACTTACTCATTAAAAATTAAGTGGAATAAGCCGAAATGGTTCAGTTAGTTAAAAGATACAACTGACACACCCTTGGCAATATTTCATAGAGGTGAAACTTGATCTGAGCCTTGAAAAATGAGTAAAATTTAAAGGAAGAAAGAGCAGTTCTAAGGAAGGGGGCAATTTGATCTAATAATAATAGAAAGATAATTTATCTCAGGAACAATAAGAAAATCCAGTCTTGAATATTTCTGGTCAGTGGTGAGAAATAAGGTTGGATAGACAGAAAAAAACAAATAGTGGAGATTTTTAGCCTAAGGTATCGAAGTTTACCATTTAGAAGACACCAGTTCTTCTATGTTCATATGTTTTTCTGGTTTTAAGAGTGACATGAGAATATCACTGTTCAAATGGCAATCTAGGGAATAAATAGAAGCAGGACATAGGATCTGAGATGTCTTGAGATCCAGTCGTGAGGCTGACAATGGTGAGTAAGGACCTGGCTGTAGAAAGAGAAAGAAAGATGCCTGCGATTTCCTGAAGGAAGATGTCATAGAGCTTGATGACTAGGCTGGTTGATGATCTTGCGGGAATCTGTTTTTAAGAGAAATGCAATGTAGCCTTGAGTTGTGATCCTGAGCTCCCATACTTTCCGTTCCTTTTCTTCTCAGTAGATGACCATTTCTTCTACTCTTTCACATCATTCTTGCCCAAAGAAACCCTTTATAAATATTTGCAAAAAAAAATTGAATCAATATAATAGCTTTACAACATATATCCCCACCAAAAATAACTGGCTGCACAAATATCAGCACAATGCAAGATGTCATTCTGCTTTCCCTCTTGCTCATTATTTAAACTGTTTCTCTACACTGAATACTCTCCCCTTCAACCTCATTAGTCCTTAGTAAATCTACCTGTTCTTTAAATCTCATCAAAAATGTCGCTTCACTTTGTTTCTTGATTCATTCCAGCTAAAGGTGTTTGTACTTCTCTTTTGATAATTAATCACCAATTGTAGTTCTTCTTATGTTTTAATTTTTATACATTTTTTTATTAGTTACTTACTTGGTGCCTCTTAGAGGACAGGGACTATGTCTTACTCGTATTTATATTTAATCTCTGTAGGGTTTAGATCAGAATTCTGCACAGAGTAGGTAATGTGTCATTTGCTATTAAGTGATATTGAATTATTTGGTGACACCATTCTGGTGTCCCTGGTGTAGGGACATGGCATTTCTCATCTGGAGCTATCACTGAAGTCTGCTAACACACCTGCATGCCTCCAATTCATCCTTCGTATTGCTGTCTAAATTATTTAGTTGAAGTTGGTATCCCATTGCCTCAGAATAAAATCCCAACTTTTAATATTCAAGGTCCTCTATCACCTGCTCGTGCTTTTACGCCCATCCTGGGCTTGATGCTCCACATGCAGTGTGGGCATGGGTCATGGCACACAATAGTTTTCTCAGGCCTTTGTTTAATGCTGCTGCCTTAGGCTGGGATGAGCCTCCTACTCCTGCTGGTGACTCTTCTTTTCATCCTCCAGGTCACAGGAGCAACTCTTTTACATGGTTATTATCACCTCCGGCAACTCCAAGTTACTCCTTAGCTAGGATGCCAAGAATTAGGTAAACATCTCCTTGCCAATGACGAAGACATTGAAAATGGTTTTCTAAAGTTGTCAAAAGGCATCTAATCCAGACCCTGGGAATCTATGTACATGTCAGAGTTCAGTGTTTAATAGTGGTGACACTCTTATAAAGTCTGACTCTTCTTTAGCTGCAATTTTTGGACTACCATAGGAAAACAGAGTTTGAATTAGGATTGTACCTGGCACAGGGCGAGTACTTGCTGGTCTCTATCCCCCTCGTCCATAAAATCTCTCGTGATACAGAGAAATTTCCTTCACTCTCCCTTCCTGTAAGGCGAGAATTGCTGCCATTAATGATCAAATATTGTGGCAAAATAAACACATCGACCAACCCTCTACCAAAGACCTGCTTCCTATGAAATTTTGAATGATCACTTTAAGCTATCTCATTAAAATTCATATATTGCCCCTTTGTGCTCACATGACAGATAAGAGACAGTTTCTTCTCCTTTTTTTTCCAGTGGGACTGTATGAAATTACCATATTCTGAAACACTCCTGGGCTTAAAATAGATGAAAAATGAAACATCAAAATGAATGGACTGTGGATCCTAAATGTATGAACTCTGAGAAACTGGAACATCAAGTAATATTTATTTGTGGAGGTATGTGGTTTCTAATCTTAAATCTATTTCAGTTTGTTCCACACTGGAGAACATTAGAAAATACTGCCTGAGTAAAGCCTGTGGTTTAGCAGCCCTGAAAAAGTCAAAACTCTTGTTTTTTTGTTAATATAATCTGGCTTCTCCTTCTATTAAAGGTCAAAAGTTATAGAGAACATACCTAGGAAGAGGTATTTTATATTTTTGCCAAAGGAAAAAGCTCTGCAGATATTTTCAGACATCTAAGCCAATAGAGCTTTTAAAACCTTTATTTCCTTCTGCCTTGTTACATACTTCTTATTTCACCAAAATTTATTTATAACACCTTTTACTACTTATTCATTTATTCAACCACTATTTATTCAGCTCCCATTGTGTGCGAGGCTTGGTGCTAGGTGTTGGGATCTAGCAGTGAGCAGAAAAAGACAGTCTTCAAATTGTGACATTAACAATCCAGCAAGGACAGACCTAGGATTATCAAATAATCATACCCATTAATGAGAACTCTATCAAGTGCTCTATTTTAGAGAACCTGGGCTATAAGACTGTCTCAAAGGGGATCTGATCTAGGTGAAAAGGTCAAGGAAGGCTTCCTAGAGGAGGAAGTGACAATCGCACTGATATATGGATGATGAGTAAGAGCTAAAATTGCATTCCGTACAGAGGGACTATTATGTGCAAAGGCCCTGTGAAACCAGTGGGCATGGCACCTACAAGCAGATGCAAGTAGGCCAGTTTGGTTAGCAGAGAGTGCTGGACGAGATATGGTGGAGACAAGGTTGGAGCGGGAAGGAGGGGTCAAGCCATGCAGGTGTTAGACCGTATTAGAGATAGTGCCTTTATCCTAATTGTTTGGGAAAACAATCAAGGGTTTATAAGCAACAAGAGACCAGAGCCATTTATGTCTTGAAAGGACCTCTAGAATTAACAAAGAACATATTAAAGGGGGATGAATGGTGAGGGGAGGTGAGCTGAAACTATCACAGTTATCCCAGGCATCAGATGTTGGCATCTGTGATCAGGGTGGTGATAGAAAGCAGGCTGGAGATTTGAAGTGAAATAAATAGGACTTGGCGACAACTCGGATATATGGCATGACTCCTGGGTTTCTCTGCTGGCTAAAACCTTTCCAAATTAAGGCTTGTGTAGGCCTGATATATTTATTCTCCAAAGAAAAATCCCTTTCAATGACCCTTTCACTATTTATGGAGAACCTATTATATATTATTCTGGCTGCTGGTGACAGAGTGGACAAGGCAAAGTCTTTCATGGAGCTTGTGACTCTTGGTGCCAGAAAGTCTGATTAAGGTGAAAATTAGCACAAGCACAGTGAAAACAGTTTAAACTAAGGGAGTTCAATTTTTCTTTTAGCAAATCAGAGCAAGTCTTTTCTTTTTTTTAGTGCTTTATAATTTTTAAAGCCCCTTACTACCTCACGGGGACCAGTGTGACATGCAAGAAGGTGTAAATTGAGAAGCCAGGGCAGAAATCATTACTAGGGCTTAGATTTTCCAAATCCAAGATGAGGGCACCTCTCCTTATTTTTTTAGTTTTATTTTTTTTCTTTTATTTTTGCCTTGCTTTGCCCCCTCCTTCTTTTTTAAAATGAAAACCATAATCAAGAAGGCTGAAAAGCCAGTCTGCCGAGGAAACATATTCCCTTTCTAAATAGCCAGTTCGAAAAATAACACATTCAAGGTCTTCCTCTCGACACAGATTAAATCTAAGAGGCAGAAGTATGCTTCTTTTGCCTTCATCATTAGTGAAAGTAACAGAACCAGATTCTTTCTTGGTCTAGTGAAGGCAAGCTAATTAGGAAGAGTCGGACTTTGCGATCTGTTGTGGAGGGAACAGTTTCAGGTATGTATTTTGGAAGCTCATGCCAGTGCCCTGTGGGGGAACTTGGAAGTGAGGAAAATAAAGAGGCTGGCCTGCGTTCACCTTAGTTAGCTTTTTTTTTTTTTTTCCATTTGAGAGGCTTAGTTATGTAATTTTGGTACTTCGTCTCTATTACATTATTTTAGTTCTCACATTTAGCTCGTCTTTAATGGGTCAATGTTCTTTTGTTTCCATTAATAACGAGCTTGATTTTTATGAGATTATATTAGAAAGCTTGATCCCAGGGAGGTTCTCAGGATGCGATCATACTTCCTTTGACCCGCAGAAGCATTAGAGATAGGAGCACATCTTCCTTGCAACTCTCATTTCTCGGGTCTGAGGCACATCAGTTATGATGCCTCTTCTTTACCAGAAAGGAGATATTTTCCTTTGTATCTGCCATATTCCCAATTACCAAGCAAACACAAAACACTCACATCTGGACCAAATTTCCAATAACATTATTTATCAAAATAAATTTATTAAAAGTATTCAAAGACCACTTCAAAGTTTAGCTGCCTTCAGGACAGTTTTTGGCACTCATCATGGATGCTGGACTTTCTACACAACAGTACTCATTCTATGACACACCACTTAACAGTTAAAACACAGACCATTTCTGTTTTAGCGTTATATGAGACAACAGTACTGATGATCTGTAGTCATAAGAACTTCAATACGCTTGCATGTAGTAAACGTTTTAATGTTACTTAGTACTAAGATAAACTAAAACTAAAACCACTATGTGGTAATATAAGACTGATTTGGGGAAAGATGCACAGCCAGCTAGCTAAGGCCACATAATCCCAGGCCTACTGATAATGAAAATGCTTTTGGACCAATAGTATTACATTATATCTTTCAGTCTCACAATCCTGCTTTTCCAGTGGGAGACACACCACATTCGGACCCCTCTCTCCCTGTGTTCTCTACAGTTAAGGAAGCCCTCTTGGCACTAGCTTCTCCTGGACGACTACCAGCTTCCTAACTGACTCCAACTTCAAATCAACAGTTCTGAGTAATGTCTCCCGAACACCCAGGCTGATCTCAAGTCAGTCTTTGGGGGCAGGCTGCAGCCTTCCCCTTTAGGAAAAAACGAAATGTCCTTCACTTTGGGGCTTCTGTTTCCATCTCATGTAGCATGGGGCTCCGAGGTGATCTGTGGCTTTTTACACAAGTCCTGGTAGAATTCCGACTCCAAGAAACGGGGGTAAGAGTTGTTTTCCATCAAGCTGTATACCCTTTTCTGGGCAGTTGTAAAGCAGCCACTTGTAGCCTCTTGTATATTTTGGGCAATTAGAGTTTTGGTTTGAAAGTCTATGTTTATCTGAAACAAAGCAAAAAAAAAAAAGTCTTATTTCATATTCAGAGTTAGAGGTTTAAATCTATTTAATATTTGAAAACAAAAATCTATAATGTGTGATCAGCTTCACAAGCCAAGTCACTGAAGAAACTTGACTGAAATCTAAGATTAGAGAAAAAAAATTTGCCTCCCCCAACCCATCCCTTTTAATTTGATTTCAATTCATTTGTTTCACTTTGGTGCTAAGAATGTTCATAATATGCTGAAAGTAAGCACTTTCCCCCCCTTACCTCTTTTGGAGCTTCTTTTTCTATGAAGTCAGTATATATTTTTTTTGCTTTTGAGGACAACTTTTGGGGTGACTTAGTTTTTTTGAAGTCTTCACAGGCCAGCCAGAATTCAATATTTTCTTCACAGAATTCAGATTTTAAAAAAGCCCTGAACGCAGCAAGACCATCTGGAGGAGAAGCAGGAGGAGAGGGAGAACAAAAATATGCAGAATGTGAACTGAGTGACCAAATAATCCCTTAATTTTTTCCCTAGAACTCCCATTCCCTTGCCTCTCCCTCATATTTTATTATTTCTAGATGATAGCAATTTCCTGGATTTCGCTCAAACTTGTAATCCTCAGAATTTAGCTCTTTAAAGACTAAGATGCCAGGAGACCAAAGGCTTAAGTTGGCACACTGCTATAAAGACAAGAATACTTCACTTGACTGTCAGTGAAAATATTTATAGGGGAGCACTAAGCTCTCTGGGAACTAAGCCTCCTGAAAACACTATATGCAGTGGAAAAGCTGACTGAATCTTAACAAAGAGCAACTGCCACTATCACTTTGTTAGGTTAATTTTCTTCTCCATCTGAATGAACCATGCATGTCCATGGCTAAATACTGGGGAATAAAGGAGTCTGTCATAATGACTGTAAAGCTGAACTGCATCATGTAAGCTGCTCTTCTGTTTCGTGGACACAACCTTTCCGGACTCTTGTGATGCTTGGAATGGATCAAATTCAGGAAGTGAACTTACATTTACTGGCTAGCAGCTCATCAAATGCTTCTGACCACAGCTGTGCTTCCTCAGGAGAAGGCCTGCAAGAGAAGTTCTGCACATTAGCTCATGTACGTCAGGGCTTTCGAGTTCTCCTTTTCAGCTCAACAGCTAGCTAGTCATATATGCAAGAACATGATTTTCAACTTACTTGATGAAGGTTTGCTGTTTGCTTTTCTTGCCAGTTTTGGGCTTTCCAGGAGAGGAAGAATGTTGCAAGAAGTAGCTCAAACGGGTCTTCCAATCTTTTAATCTAAAAAAATATATATGTATACATTCACTGAGTGGAAACACTTGGAAGTGCTACTGCAGCTGATGGTATTTTTACCAGAGTCACCCAGTAAATACAGGCAAACCGAACAGACAAAGCAAGAACTCAAGTCAGTCTTACTCATTTAGCATGTGAACCCTGTGCTTATGTATGGAACACAATTAGTTTCATCCATTTATCTGTACACAACTACTAGTTTTATAACTAAGGGAAGAACTACCTGTAATTACCAGGATGTTTTAATGAATTTAGTTTGCATAGTTCAGATACTATTTCTGGCAGGCAAAAGGCAGCAGTTTTTTTGCAACGTTAATTACAGTCCAGAGGCATTTCACCCTTGATGAAGCTGACAGTGGGACTGCCTTGAGCCAGTCCATGCTCATTTCCCTTCTGTCCTAGCAGTAGGAGGTTCTGGACCACACCAGAAGCTGTGCACGACGAGGGATGTGTGTGGCTGTGGCATCCACTCCCTGACTACAACACTCATTTTAAGCAGATGATCAATTATAAAACTAAAGAAACAACAACAACAAAAAAATGGTTTTAAAACGAATATATTCAGAAACAGCAAAAATATCTCCATCGCCGCAGCTGTGTAAGATGATCAGAACTTAAAACGCAACGTACGAACGATGGGGACGCCCTTCAGCCGCAGGATTCCCAGCTGTCATTTTAAATGCAGGGGGACACAAAGCCAACCGCAATTTCTAAGCGCATCTACCACCGCCTCTCTATCAAGAATTTTCTTCAGTTCCTAAACTCCGATAGTCCTCTCACGCAACAAAATACACAGCACACAGATTTAACCTTACTTAGCAAATTAAGCGTTTCCACATTTTTTTTTTTTTTCCTCCTGCAGAGGCGCAGGCTACATAGTTTCCTATTGTTAAAACCGAGCTGCAAAGCACAGCGTTTCAGCAAACCCATAGAGCTAGGTCTGCACTGGTGGCAGGAGAGAGAAGAAAGCCGTACTCACAGGGTTCGCTTCATTTTTTCCCGCTTCTCTTCGCTTTTGGGGCCACTGCCTGAGCTCTTGTCCATGGATCCACAGTCGTGCTGGACAGCCAGGAACATGGCACTTTGCATTATTGTCCTGCCTCCGGGGCTGCGGCTGATTGTGGCGGGGCGCGCCGCAGCCGTACTTATAGCAGGTAGCGGCGTGGGGCGGGGTCTCGCGACGCAGTCCCCGCCCCCAGAGGGTGCCTATTGGCCAGCTGCAGATGGACCCGGGGGCGGGGTTAGCCTGGCCGGAGGTCGTCACGTCTCCGTCGAAGGGTATGGAAGCGAGGGCGCTGCTGACGTCTGCGGTCTCGGCTTTTTGCGCACTGGGGCGGAACGCGGCAGCGGGCTGGGGCCCGTGCGGGGAGCAGACGGGGACCTTTCACTCTGAGCCCTCACCCGGGGCCTTGGCCAAGGCGTGGCGGCTGGGCGGGACCGCAGGGCTGTGCCTGCAGAGGTGGCTGAGGGCCGGGCGGGGGCGCTCGTTCCCCCATACGTGCCTGCTCCTGACCCCCGAAGCAGGTGATGAGTCCCCGCAGGCAAAGGCTGCTGGCTGAGAACCAGGGTGCAATTGCCTTATTTCAAATTAAGATTGTCCCCACCTTTTTTTTTTTTTTTTTGAGCGCGCGCCCTGTCCCCACGCCTCATTTCTTGGTCTATAAACTGAGGCCGCGGGGAGACCCTCACCGGTTTCTGTGCGACTCCATTTAATTTGGTGAAGGACACTGTGAACAGGAGGCACAGTGACAGTGCACGTGCGGTGGTGTGGCCTCCTCTGCAGCTTGCCTGGGCATCGTGAGGCACTTCGTGGAATGAACGTTAGGGAAGGAACAGGAGAGAGTGACTGGATGTGCGTTTTTGAGTACCATGAGATAACGTGACTGGGTCTGTCTGTGGGGCTCACGGCTGACTCCTCAGGAGTCGTGGCTGCCTCTTTCCAGAGCAGAAACCACAGATCTCCGGATGATGAGACAGGGGAACACCAAGACCTCGCAGCCTGTGATGTGCCAACATCGTTCTAGTTTAAGAGCGCCAGGATGTAGGAGTTCCTCATGAGTCATTCTCAGTTGGCTTATAATTTACCAGAACACTTAATAACTGGCAAAAAGGGAGGGTAGGGGAATTTAACAGTTTGCTTAAATAAGTTTAACTTCTTAATTCTTCAAAAATCATCTCTGCTTTAGCAAGCTTTAAATGGTCCGATTGGTAAGGCAAAAGAGATAGCCTCAACCAGGAAACTCTTTGATTTCAGATAACATTATTAGAACTGAACAGTGGAATATTCAAGTGGTTTTCCCATCAAGCATCCAAGGAGACAATACAATAAGATTAACAAGATATTGACTAGGCTGCAAATATTCTCCCTACTTTGCATTAGAACTGTTAAATTTGGAACCATTTTAACATTTTCTTATGGTGAGCTGCCAGGAGTTGGAGCTCACAGTTTGACTTGGAGGGTAAAATCTGCAATTATTGCTATAAAGAAAAGCCATATACTTTATTATGGGAAGGAAAATCATTTCAATTTTGTAAATAAATACTTTAAACATATTTGCGAAATGTAAGAATGTCACTTCTTTCAAGCATATGCTTTGTGCTTCATCTCTGAAAGAACATCACTTAATATTTCTCACATCTACTTTCACTTTCTAATGATTCAATATTTATTAAATACGTGTAATATGCAAACACTTGCTTTTTCTTGCCAATAAAAACCTCAGTATATTTTTCACTTAGAACATTGAATGGTAGAGCTTGCTCATAGTGGAAGGGCCAGGTGTTCTGACAGGTAGCAGGGACAGACTGGTGTCAGGGGCCCTAATTGGAGTCTCAGCTTAATCTGCGTTAAATAAATACGTGTTAAGTAAGTGTTGGGATAATCCAATCTCAGCTCCTTGAGCTCCAGTTTCTCATCTGTGTGAACAATAATGTGTCTTTCTTGCCAATCTCATTGTATATTATGCGAATCTTATGTGAAAGGCTTTTGCAAATTCTAAAGTACCGTACAAACTTGTTTTTTTGCATATGTGTGAAGAAAGGAAATATCTGGAAGCATAGTTACTTTAGAAAAATCATTAAAGGATTTACTCAGTTAATTAGTTTATAAATGTGTAAGTACTATTTACATAGCAAGATAATGTCTCAGAAAATTGTAGAGTATCAAGCTCATAGATACTTACTAGATACTTAGTAAATGCTCTCTGGATAGTAAGCAAATAAGGAAAATAAGTGAACTGTTGGACATTTAAACTTTTCAGAGATTTCCAAGCTAGAAAAGTTCAATCATCTTAATATATTCACAAAAGTAAATATGTATGTATGTATGTGTGTATGTATGTATATATCCATGTAAGCAACTGGTTTAAATATAGACTATTCTAGATGTTTCTGTAAGCATTTAATATAATGCTTTGCTTTTTTCATAAACTATATCCAATTGACAACTGGTGTTATATGGCAGAAAAATATTTTTTTCCTTGAAAATTATGAGGTCGATTGACAAATCTGAATGTAATTTATCATTTCTGTATTTATGGGAAATTTTAAGAGTTAAACCAATACCCTCTATAGACTGAAACCTTTTTGTCAAAAAATTGCCATGTTACTGTCTTTTTTAAAGACAGGCAGACATATATTTAAAGCAAAAACTAGTGTTTCAAGACTTCCCTTTTTTTTTGGTTGCTGTTGTTGTTGCAACTGTCTTTTAGGTAAATGGGATTGCTCAATATTAAAATCACACATATTTTCCATTCTGTGGTAAATATTACACAGCAAACCACAGCTCGGGAGCGACTTGGCAAACTAATCTGCATCCTCCATGTTGTATCTATCATGCCCCCTACTGGAGAGGCCCTGCACACATTAGTGGTTGAGGTTCTCAGCATGGTTCTTGAACTTTTTGTGTTAAAATAATAATAATAATAATAATAATAATAATAATAATAATAATAATAATAATAAATTACAGTAGAAAGCAAACAAAAAAATACAAGTTTCTGGTAATGCCAAAGGGAGAATATGAAAAGCAAAAGTCTCCTCCGCTGTATTTCCCCCTTCCCCTCCCCCTGCATGCGAACTCTTATTAATCAAAAATCAGTATTATTAGCGAAAAATATTTTATACTTATGCTTTAGAAATTTAGAACACAAGATATATGCTAATAAAAACCCCACAAAAGGATCATTCTGTGTATTACTCTGTGCTTTGCTTATTTGGGTAAAATATCTTAGTTCCTAAATTTGTAAAAGCTGTAAACCTGTTTTTTACCTTATGAGATCTTAAATAGGTAGTAAGTTTTAGAAAAAAGGAAAAAAAAAATAAACCACTAGGAAATTAAATGCCATGTGGCAAAGGGTGTGATGAGTAATTGGAAAAAATGAAAACTGTAAGCACCCAACTTGTTGACCATATTTGAGGAAGTGTGACACCTGTCTTGTTTTTCTGTTTCTCTTCTTCTTTTTTTTTTTTTTTTGAGGGAATTCTTATTTAACTTTAGTCAATGAAATATTCTTTTAACAGAATGAATGTATACACATTTCTGTTCTCCACTCTTCACCCCTAATATAATCTGAGATTTAAACATTATAATTAATGCTCTTTCTTAGAATGTAATGTGCATACCCAGAAGCTGATAAAAGAGAAAGTTAGTGTTTTTGTCAGGAATTAATCAACGTTTCAACCTAACACTCGACATATACTGTAGAAGAGTTAATCATTTTACCAGTCCTGTGTTGGTAATTCCAGTGAGAGTACTTCGTGGTTCCGCCTTAACTTCATCCAGAGTATGGGGGATGTCACACTTCAAACTCAGGCAGGCCCCACTTAAATTGAATGGTCTTGTCCTTACTAAAACATCTGGACTTTCTTCGGAAATGAACAGCAGGAGCATCACAAATTTTTTTTTTTTTTTTCCAAATTAAAACAAACAAACTCACATGTGTTGAGATTCCTGTAGTTGAAGTGTGCAGTCAAAGTTGGGAGGCTGTGTCCCATGTATGCCCAGGGCTGCTCTCTCCTGTGATGGTAGATTACACAGACTCTCAGGGGAGAGAAGGGCTTGTAGATACTTTCTTATGTAATAAGTTACCTGGAAGGCATCTTGCCTATAAAGTGAGGAGGTGAAGCTAGGCATTTCTTCCCTGGAATTTCTTCTGCCCGGAATTTTTGTTTCTGTGCACAGAATTTTGTCAGATCATTGCAGCACCCGATGTCCTATTGACTCCTTTTTTGGAATATTGAGATATTGGTTTCATAAGATACAAAATTTCACAAGGTCTGTATGATATCAATCTTTGAGAATCTGTCTTTTTTTTTTTTTTTTTTTTTTTTAAGTTTGAAGAAGTGCTGCTTTTCTTCTAGTAAATAAAGAATCTTTCTGTGCCGGTATTTCCAGATTTCCAGTTTATTGACTGGAATATTGACTATTCCTTTGTAGAGAGTATTAATCCATTTTAGACTTTGGTTTTCAAAGGTCTTTGATCTACAACTGCTTCACAAGAACCTAAAACCTTCTGGATGTTCTCTCCCAGGCACATTTTTTTAAACAGTCAAAAATTCCTAAATCTTAACAAAATTGGAAAAAGGATAATGCTTTTAAGGAGATACCAGTAGGCCTTGATAGTTGTCATGTGATAAATATTCAAGTCTTAAATGCTGAGCCAATGGCACTAGACTCCATAATATCCTTAGCTTCAAAAGACAAAATCATTTGACATTTCTTTTTATAAATTATCTTTAGGAAGGCAAAATGGTTGAAGGGCTTATCTACTATTGGGACAATTCCTTTAGTTCCCGGTTCTCCACGCTACATCAGCTATGACCTCAGGCAAATTGCTCAGCCTCCTTGTGCCTGGTCTTCATATCTTTAGGGTACAAGTATCACAGCAGCTGCCCTTTGCAAGGAAATGGAAAGAAACCAGTGCGAAGAACACCCTGAAGACATAGGACTTGCTCTATATGCATAGCATAGTGCAAGGGGCTGGCCTTGCAGAACTTCTTCTAGGGACTCTGTCCCATTTTTCTGGGCCTTTGCTAGCACCCACTGTTTGGTGCTGCTCCTAGGGTGCTCTGTCTCCTATTCAGGGGGAAGGGTTGAATCAAAAGAAGGCCCTGAGTGTCTATCAGTTCAAGGAGCACCAGGACAAGCTCTGCCTGGCCTCTGTGGAGGACGCAGGTGTTTGGGATGGGGCTGGATTAACGAAGGGCTCTTTTGTCTGTGGTCCTGGGAGGTTTGCAGCTGGTGCACACCAAAGGGCTCTGGCCTGTGCCATCGCTGCCTGGTCCTCCTCTGTTCTTGAGAGTCTGCTCATCCATCCAGTTCCCCGTGGTCCACGTGCATGCTTCCAAATGCCCCATGGGGAAAGCTGGGGACACAAGGTTACTTTTTTCTTCAAAAATGTTTTGCAAATGCTCAGCTCTTCACATGCTAATTTTTTCATCTAATTTAGAAAGATTCTCTGTTATCTTTATAGGGTGACTTCTCTCAATATTGGATATTTGGTGAAAATTCATTTCTTTTTCTCAAAAGTGCAGTTTAGGAAGGACATACAGCTGCCTCTTTGCCTGTTCCTTTCTAATTGCATCCTCTCCCCGGCCCCTGCCGTTCGCCCTCCCTTCTCCCCGCTTTCTGGTTGTTGCAAAGCTGTCTTGTTTGGAGACTTTCAGTCTTTCAGTGCATGACTTCTTTTCTCTCCTTTGATTAACTTAGTGTTCATTTGGTTTCATATTCTTTGAATATGAAAAATATGTTAAAATAAACCTAGCTAAGGCCAGCAAAGTCATCTGGACTGGCTCAGCCTAAATCAGCTGTATTTACCCCAAAACATCTGTGAGTTTCTTCAAAACTCCTCTGTATTCATCTTCATCAGAAGTCTCCATTTTCTGATGCATTCGTTATGTAGTTCAAGGTTATATAGTCCGAGGTTACATAGTCCAAGGTCCCACCACCATCCATGTTGTCTTCTTCAGGAGAAGCAGGCTGATCTCTTATCTTTGGCGATGATCTGACTTTTGTAACCATTTAGGACTTGCTCTATATGCAGCAGAATCTCATTTTGTTTAAACCTTTTTATCCCTGATTAACAAGTTTGCTCACTCTTTCTGTCCATTCTTTAGCTTCTTGTGAAAGCAGTTGTACACATTCCCAAAGATAAAACTTTACATCTGAGGCATCTTTTTCGTGCTGTCTAAAGCTGTTCTTCACTTTTCTGATGTACTTTGAAGGATGTTTTGTGTATAGCTGCTTGAAATTGGATGTGTTTTGATGTATCTTCTGAAGACTGAATATTTCTTGTAATGCCAAGTTGCTCTAAATGTTTGAAATTTTCTTTGTTAAGTCATTTTCTGAAAGTTTTTTAAGTTCTAGCAAAGAATTGGAGGTTTCCAGCCCTTTATTAATGGCCTCATTTTTTTTTTTTTTTTTTTTGGTAGTTTGTTCTTGAGTCTGGCTTTTATAAAAGTTGATGCAAGGCTTTCAAATTCTTTTTGAATAAGGTTAAACTTATCAATAATTTTATATCTTTCCTCCAGAAGGGCATAAACTTCAGTGACTAGTTCTCTGTCTTGGCTTGTATAAGGTAGGCTTTTAATCATTAAAAATCTGATGACTATAAATAACAGCATCTCCCACAGCAATCCCTGGGGATCTGGGTCTTTGAAGTAAGCATCATTCTGATCCCCAGATCTGATGGAGACAGCACTCAAAAGAAAACTAAAGAAAAATTTTAATTATAAAGATGTACACAACTTAAATATTTCAAATAGGTTCCACCAGCCAACAGTTTAAGGTAAGCAGAAACACTATACATGGTGAAAAATAGAATTCTTGGCCCCTACAAGCGATGAAATAATGTCCTTTTAATTTTTATTAGGCAGAAATTAAATTGTATTGTAATTTACAGATAAAGTGGTGAATAAGACCCACCAGGCTTTGCAATGTGGTAGAATTCACACGTGGCGGTGTCGATGACCTGTGACCGCACGGAATGTGAGGGATCACTGATGTGCACACTGGAAATCTGAGGGCTAGGTTTAAGCTGACAGTCCAACACTTGATTTTGGGTATTAAACTCTCCTTTGCCACTTATGTTTTGAGCTGGTTACTGTAGGTCTGTCTTATGTCTTCTTGCTTTCACAAGATAAGAACAGCAATTACTCACCTTTGTTGCCACCTAGAACAGACTTTTCCATAGATCAAGTGCCAAGAAAATACTTGTTAACGGAATCAAATCAAAGAAGCTGTGATGTAGTGGGAAATGTGCTGGTCTTGCAGATAAGGCTTTGGTTTCATTCAAGACCAGGCTGCTAGTGATTAACTGCTTTTGTCAGGTTACTGCCGTCACAACTCAGCTGTCACACCCCCTCTTGGGAGCCTCCTGAATGAGATGAAATAAAAGTGAAAATTCCCAAAAGAGCTCACTGGGGTGCTACCACAACCCTGAACATCCCCCTATCGAGACCTTTAGCATTCTTGCGTGTTTCCTCTGGGGACAGTGGTACCTGCGTTAGAGACCCTGTCCTCTTCCCTCTGGTCTGACACATAGTAAATGCTAAACAAGTTTGTTACCTGAATAAAGGATTTAACTTTGCTGAGCTTAATTTTTTTTCTATTTGAAATATGGGAATATTAATAATACATGACATTGGGGTTTCTAAGAATATTCCTTAGAAAAGAGTCTGGCCCTATCCCCTTTAATAATAACAGTGAGAGGTTTTGTTTATTGAGCACCTATTGTATGTGCCAAACACTGACCAAACACTTTGCATATATTATCATGATCTCTTATCCTTAGTCCTCTACAAGATAGCTGCAGTTATTCCTGTTTTATTGATCTCTGGAGACATGAAGAAAGTGCCCCAAATCAATAGCAAGCAAGTCTGGCAAAGCCAGGCTTTGAATTGCAAGTCTGTAATCTTTCTACTATAGAATTGCTGTTTTTTGTGGGTTGTCATTAACAGGTCTTGTGAATACCCTGGCTGTGCAATTATGTTTGCAAAACATTGATCTTGAAAGCTGAGCTGTGAAATTCACCTTCTATTACATGGTTTGCCACATGGTAATTGCATGCTTAATATATAGTTGTTGAATAAAATAATGAATTAGTTAATGAAAAGCCGGTGGTTGGTATTAGTAATTTGTGTAATAAACCAAGAGACTATTCATACATGTGTGGCTGAAGAGTTTTTAAACACCCACAACTTCAGTTCAGATGCCAGGTAGGTATTCCCAGGAAAGTTAGACAGAATTTGATTCTCATTTAGTACATGAAAATATGTGAAATAAGGGAACTGGCTAGTCATCTAGAGATCTTATTAAAAGTGAAAATTCCTAGATTCCATCTTTATGGCTTGTTCTTTTTATACTTTCTTCTTGTGAATGTGAAATAAAAAGCTTTGTAAATTGTGGAGTGCTGTACACGCAATGTGTTACTAAGGATTTTTATTTTTTTTACATGAAGGTTGGAGGAAGTATCTTTTGAGATCTGTTGAAACTCAAGGAAGTGAACAGTTTAGAGACTCAGTTGCATCAGAAAAGAAAAGGGCCCTAATCATTTCATGAAAGGAATGTTGTCTCCTCAGAGGCAAGTCTGGTTGACTAAAATCTAACAAATAGATTCCATTGGTGTGTTTGGTCATTTTGGGGTTGAGACAGCCTCAGGTTACCTCAGGTGATAGCAGTGTATTGTCATGATGTGCCATCTGAAAGCAGAGCCAGGAAGCTGTGAGCAAAGCTGCAGTGTCCAGGATCAGCCGCGGCTCTGCGAGCTAAGAGTGATGCTACTTGTCTATCCTGCTCCTGACAAAGCATCTCTTCCTCTGCTTCTCTCTCTAGATTTCTCCTGTTTTCAACATCAGTTATGTCCTTCGTCTGTCCTCGTTTCTGCTTACTGCCTTCTGTCTTTAAGAAATACAAAACAGACAACATTTATTGAGGCTCACTGTGTGCCAAGCAGAATTTCATTTTTATCCTTAAAGCAACCTTTTGAGGTGGGAAGAAGGTGTCCTTGTTGTCTGATC
>NW_011888841.1:4414638-4452618 GCF_000151845.1 Pteropus vampyrus
GAATGAGATGAAATAAAAGTGAAAATTCCCAAAAGAGCTCACTGGGGTGCTACCACAACCCTGAACATCCCCCTATCGAGACCTTTAGCATTCTTGCGTGTTTCCTCTGGGGACAGTGGTACCTGCGTTAGAGACCCTGTCCTCTTCCCTCTGGTCTGACACATAGTAAATGCTAAACAAGTTTGTTACCTGAATAAAGGATTTAACTTTGCTGAGCTTAATTTTTTTTCTATTTGAAATATGGGAATATTAATAATACATGACATTGGGGTTTCTAAGAATATTCCTTAGAAAAGAGTCTGGCCCTATCCCCTTTAATAATAACAGTGAGAGGTTTTGTTTATTGAGCACCTATTGTATGTGCCAAACACTGACCAAACACTTTGCATATATTATCATGATCTCTTATCCTTAGTCCTCTACAAGATAGCTGCAGTTATTCCTGTTTTATTGATCTCTGGAGACATGAAGAAAGTGCCCCAAATCAATAGCAAGCAAGTCTGGCAAAGCCAGGCTTTGAATTGCAAGTCTGTAATCTTTCTACTATAGAATTGCTGTTTTTTGTGGGTTGTCATTAACAGGTCTTGTGAATACCCTGGCTGTGCAATTATGTTTGCAAAACATTGATCTTGAAAGCTGAGCTGTGAAATTCACCTTCTATTACATGGTTTGCCACATGGTAATTGCATGCTTAATATATAGTTGTTGAATAAAATAATGAATTAGTTAATGAAAAGCCGGTGGTTGGTATTAGTAATTTGTGTAATAAACCAAGAGACTATTCATACATGTGTGGCTGAAGAGTTTTTAAACACCCACAACTTCAGTTCAGATGCCAGGTAGGTATTCCCAGGAAAGTTAGACAGAATTTGATTCTCATTTAGTACATGAAAATATGTGAAATAAGGGAACTGGCTAGTCATCTAGAGATCTTATTAAAAGTGAAAATTCCTAGATTCCATCTTTATGGCTTGTTCTTTTTATACTTTCTTCTTGTGAATGTGAAATAAAAAGCTTTGTAAATTGTGGAGTGCTGTACACGCAATGTGTTACTAAGGATTTTTATTTTTTTTACATGAAGGTTGGAGGAAGTATCTTTTGAGATCTGTTGAAACTCAAGGAAGTGAACAGTTTAGAGACTCAGTTGCATCAGAAAAGAAAAGGGCCCTAATCATTTCATGAAAGGAATGTTGTCTCCTCAGAGGCAAGTCTGGTTGACTAAAATCTAACAAATAGATTCCATTGGTGTGTTTGGTCATTTTGGGGTTGAGACAGCCTCAGGTTACCTCAGGTGATAGCAGTGTATTGTCATGATGTGCCATTTGAAAGCAGAGCCAGGAAGCTGTGAGCAAAGCTGCAGTGTCCAGGATCAGCCGCGGCTCTGCGAGCTAAGAGTGATGCTACTTGTCTATCCTGCTCCTGACAAAGCATCTCTTCCTCTGCTTCTCTCTCTAGATTTCTCCTGTTTTCATCATCAGTTATGTCCTTCGTCTGTCCTCGTTTCTGCTTACTGCCTTCTGTCTTTAAGAAATACAAAACAGACAACATTTATTGAGGCTCACTGTGTGCCAAGCAGAATTTCATTTTTATCCTTAAAGCAACCTTTTGAGGTGGGAAGAAGGTGTCCTTGTTGTCTGATCACTCATTATCTGAGTGTCCGTCTCATGTGCACAGAGATGCAAAAGCCATCGAAATAGGAAAATATCCACCAATGAATGGAAAAGCAATACGTTTTCTAATCAAAATCCCCTCCCTACTTAGTATTGGTCTTGGTTACTAATAACTCACTAATATACAATGCAAATGTAATGTAAAACCTAATGTAATAGGAAAATTTGCAAAAGATCCAGAATTTCAGGAAGTCAGTGTCCATAAGAAAAAGCCATTGATATAAGTGGGAGTCTGAGAGGGTGGCCAGTTAACAGGAGAGAACATGGACAAGGGCTATGTTAATTTTGCTACTTGAGAACTGTCTGGCTATTCTACTATTCTGAAATTTCAGAAATCTTTGGTATGTGTGCTATTATATAATTGGATGTAGGCATTAACATCAACCAGATTTTTATCTTTCTTGGGTCCCTCAGGCTTTAATGAAATAAAGATCAGGCTCCTGGAACATAATGCCAGTGACTTTTGACTGATATGTGCTCATGGGGTTAGAGAAACATGAATAGCTGCTTGAAGTTCTTAAAAATTGAAGGTTATCTTAAGATTTGTAAATGATGGAGGCTGTGACAAATATTCATAGGCCCAAATAGTCTCTTTAACTTTCACTTTAAAATCTTGTTAATATCATATCTTCCTTTTATATAGGATATTACAATTCTGAAGTGTTTTTCACATGCATTATTTTTTCATGGTCACAAAGCTATATGAAGGAGAAAAGGGGAAATAGCATTAGTCTATGTTTTAAAAGTAAGGATACTGAGATTAGTCTGATGTTGAGTAGGTTGGAAGTGACAGTCTAGGAGTAGAATAATATTCCAGACTCTCGGCTCCATGATTTTCTCACTCCCTGGAATAAAAAGGGAGCCTGAGTAAGGAAGAAAGAAGAGAAGGAAGAAAGATATCTAACAGTTACTTCCTACTTACCATGTGTTTAATATGTCATTAAAAAAAGTTAATTTCCAAGTATTTTGCATAATATATTTTCAGAATAGATGCTTTAAATTCATCTTTACATTTTCTATATGAAAAAGATTAACACATTTCTATTTTATAAATGAAGAAATTCTAGAAAATTAATGTAGGTTTGTGTGACTGGGAAATTCAATCGCCGAGTTAAATAGAATGGCCACGTGTCCATAATCAGACAATTACTAAAATAATTAACAAACATGGAATTACCCAGGCTAATGACTCCTTTTACCCAAAACAGCTTTAAAAATCTTTCTCATCTTTTTCAACAATACATTTTATTGCAATTTTTTTCTTTAAAATTGGTTTGTTAACTATGATAAATCACATTGGTCAGTACAGTTTTTATACTTTTCTCTTGGGGAAAAAATAATACTTGGTCTTAATCTTTTCCTAAAAAAAAAAAAAAAAGATTTTAAACAAAATAAAGCAAGACAACACCAGCCAGAGGTTGCTTAGTATTGAAGCTGATCATGCACTAATTACTTCTTAAACTCAAAGCAATGATATATTTTACTTGTAACCATAGTTGTGTGTGTGTATGCGTGTGTGTGTTTCTGCGTGCTCACACACATGTGGGGGGTCCTAAGGAAGGAACAATGATAAAAAATTTTTGAGTTACCCTTTACTGTTCTTTTCTTTTAAGTTTTTAGGAAAGAGTGGTTTTTGCAGAAAGGCTGGACCGGTAATCACTGTAAGCGACCTATGATTTTGTCAAAGGTGGTTATTTGAAGTGGAAAAGGCATGAAGTTTGCACTGATGTTATCCCATTACCCATTTTATATTTAAACCAAATTTATAGACTGAAAAATTTAGCTTATCAATCTTTCAGTAAGCTCTTGAAATAAATCAAAGCTTTTTATAGACACATGTCCTTGCTCTGAGTGCTTATCGGAATGGCATTTTGTGACTCTTGGCACATCAAACTTTTCTGATTTTTCCTGACTGGTCATTTGAGGACACATTAAGAAAAGATTTAGGATGAAAAAGATAATGTCTCTGAAGGCAGTGGTACCTAATTCTACAGTTTAATAACAAGCTATTGAAATACCATGCCTGACTTTAAAACAGAAAAATATCTGTGACTTTCTAAGACCTGGTCAATAGGCCATCGGTCCCTCAGTTTTCTTGGGGTAGAAGTTCTTATTTTGTCAAGACAAACACATACAGTAAAAATTCCATTCCACTGACTAGGACAAAATATAGCTCATGGGTACTAACATCTCATACTTAGTTATTTTATTAAAATATTTATTAGGATTGGTCATTTATTTTGATTTATTTAACTTTACGTAGCTGAATCCCCCTGCCAATCATATGCAAGTCATATAAAAGTACAGCACAAACAATTAGGTACCGTCCATGATACTTGATAATGGTAATGAATGAGTATGTTACTGACTTACATACTTACTGTACTATATTTTTTATTGTTTTTTTCGATTGTACTCTTTCTACTTATAAGAGCAAAGTTTACTGTGCAACATTATGCCCTGTCACGCACACAGCAGCCTCATACACTTCCTCCTGATTGTGCCATTTTCTCTTGCGCTTTAGTCTCGTGGTGTTTTGTGCAGTTAATATACTGCACAGGTGGGTAGCCCAGGAGCAATAAGCTGTATCACCGCCGAGGTGTGCAGTAGGCTAGACCATCTAGGTGTGTAAATGCACTATGATGTTCACACGACAAAATCGCCTAACAACACGTTTCTCAGAATGGACCCCCATCTTTAAGCAGTGCATGACCAATGGCCTGGTGGCACTGGGAATACCTGGGGATTTGGGTGGAGTTAAGGAGAAACAACAGTGACGACTCTAAGGACTCACAGCGACATGGTCTTTGTTAAATTCTGAAATTAGTGCTTAAAAGATAAGAGCAGAGATGTCAGTTTAAAGAACTGGTTCTCAACTAAGGTGGTGTTTGTCGTCAGGGAGTATTTGCCAATGCCCGAGGACATTCTTGATTGATGTAACTGTCTCAGCTGTTCTTCCCACCCAAACCCCTCTTTCCACCCAAAACCCTCTTTCCACCTTACCGCACCCCACCCCAAGCCTTTTTGTTTAGTCTTATAGTGAACTATGTCAAAACTATGAAACAAAACATCATCATGCATTGCAAAGGTACATATTAGTGGGAAACATTGGAGAGGGTGTGTGTGTGTGTATGTGCGTGCATGCACACACCCTACTGGTGTTAGAGGATTGAAGGCCATCGATGCTGTTAAACATCCTACAGTGCATAGAACAGCACCGCCCCCCCAACAAACAAGCAAACAAACACAAAAACAAAGAAGTATCTGGTTCAAAATGTCACAGCCTTAAAGTTGAAGAACCCTATGTTAAAAGGCTTTCTAGCTAGTGAATCTTGACAATAAAGGATGGAAGGTATTCATGTATCATTTTTAAAGAGTGTCGATTAGAATAATATAGTTTATAACATCTCAGGAAAATATCTGGAAAAATAGAAAAACAGTGTTTGGTAGTAATTATCTAATCACTATTCAGGGGAACTTTAATTCATTCATTTAATGAATATTTATTGACTGCCTATGTGAGCCAGACCATGCTCTAGGTGTTCAACATGAGTTATGGGGCTACTTGGTGACTCTCTCCTCGTTGAAGAGATAGACCCATCAGGCCGTTAGATTGAATGTCATCAAACATTTAAATCATAAAATTAACTGCTTTGCCCCTTATTCTGAGTCTATCCTTACCAAGCTCATCTGAAAATTAGCGTCCCTGAGTTTTATCACTCTGGGGCATAGGTGAGATAGTTTCTGGTCCTATGTGGCCGAGCATCAGAGCAATTTACTGAGGGATATGTAACACTGCGGGCCCTGAATGGGTGGCCATCCTATATTCTTCTAGGCTCCTACTCTTTCTAAAGGCACTTTAATTGAACTTCTAACAGTAAGTTATTTATTTTTAGAAGAAAATAGATTAAAACAATAAACTTGTTCTCAGTGCTTACAACATTCTTTTTCTGGATGATGTTAGCACAATTTTTTATTGACTGGGATTTGTAGTCTATTGCAATTATGAACTCATTAATTTTTATATAAAAAGAGATTACTCAGCTCAAAATAATGCCCTTTCATTGAACTCCAGCTGCATTTATTATTGAACTTACTCTCATTCTGACTTTTGCGGCCATCCAAATTCATATGTATTCAAGTTACAGTCCAAGTAGAATGTAAACTCTAAGTGTATAAACCAGGATCTGTAACTTCTTGGAAACGTCTAGCCACTTTACATTGTCTGGGTACCCCTGAGGTAGTTAGTGATGTTGGCTATCGTTCACCCAGCTTATACTAGGTATCAAGAGCTTTGTAGGTGTTATTTTGTTAGCAATGACTGCGTTCAGATTTATGTGTTTTGGAGACCATATGAGTGAAACAACCCCAAGAACAGTTCAAGAACTACTCATACTACTTACTATAAGATGAATATGACTCTATAAGTCTTATTTCACAAACTGTGGCAGCCCATTTCATTTTCTCATCTCCAGATATCCCCCATGGATCCCAGGGTTACTTACATGGTCCAATGAGGTTCCAAGTTTCTCTCTCCCCCAGATTGGGAGAGTATTCTGAATGCATGGTTCTGAGATGCTATGGCAGATGTGGCCATCCTGGAAGACTTTTGTGGTGTTTTTTAAAATATATCTATAAATTCCTTGGCAATCCTACTGGCAAAAGGTGGAGACTTTTCTCGAGTGTTATCAGGACTTAGTGATTCACTTCCAGGAATGGATAGAATGTGGCAGAAGAGATAGTCTTTCTCGTAAAAAACATTGCCATGTTTTCCTTGCTTTCTCTCTCCCAGGTCACTTCCTTTAGGCCGGCTGCCACATCATTAGAACACTTAAGCAGCCCTGTGGTGAGGTCCATGTTGAGAGATACTGAGGCATCCCGCCAGCAGCCAGCAAGGAACTTTTGCCAACAGCCATGTGAGTGCACCATCTCAAAAGTGGACCCTCCAGCCCAGCCGAGCCTTCAGATGACTGCGGCCCCAGCCAACATCCTGACCACACAAGACTCCACCAGCTAAGCTCCATGCGAATTCCTGGTCACAGACACTGTGAGCTAATACTTTGTTGTTTTTAAAATGGCTTCGTGTTAGAGAAACTCACTACGTGGCAACAGATAACACAAACTATGTGGAGAGAAAGTGTAATTTTAGTTGGCTTGTGAAAGGCAAATAGAATTTATGTTTATTTTTAGTTTTACTAAAGAAGTTGGGAGAAGGCATTTTAAAGCATAGTAGATGGTATATGTGAAATCACAGAAAAGTCTTGAGATATTCAGGAATGATTTTCAAAAATCTAGTGAGGTCCGCAAGGCTAGAGAATGCACTTGCTGCACAGTGGGGAGTTGCATGAATGGGGAGATAAAGGCTTGTGCAGCCTTTTGCAAAGCCAAGAAGTTCAGACTTTGCCTTTAAGGCCATGCAGAAGCATGGGGGGTTTTAATCCAGGTATAACATGATGAGATTTGGATTGGAGAACAATAAATCTCGCATTGTTGCCTGCCGGGTAGGTAGTAAAGAGACTGAAAAGGACACTTCCATGTGAGAGGTGATGAGTTAGATCTGCTGTTCCAGTAGGAGAGATAAAGGGGAATTATAGCTCAAGATACTTCTGAAGTTAAATTAATAGGATTTGAAGTCCAAGAGTCAAATTATACAGTTGAACTAAAATCGGTTAAGTATTTCTGACAAATGTTGCTATATACAACATCCCACAGGCATGCATTAATTTATGTCGATGACAATATCAATTTTGTGCAGAAATTTGGGGTGATGCAGAGCATCATATTTAAACAACAACATTAAATTCGACATTTGCATTAACACTCGACGATGCCGTCCACAGGGATTTTCAGCACAATCTCCGCAGTGAGATATTCTCTTACCTAGACTGTGAAAGTCGAGTGAGGAAGCTGGAACAAATTGTTCTTCTCTGAGATAACTAAAGTGTGGAGGAGAATGTTCATGATACATTTGGTTCAATCTCTGTCAGGAACATTGAGACTGTTCTGCTGAATATTTTGTTTGTATTTCAGCTTCCAGGAGTCTACCTTTAAAAAAATCCTACAGAACAGAAACATGCTTTTCTTCATTTCAGGAGTTCCACATGGGGGAAGGCGTGAGGATGGAGCAGGATGGCTGAGGCCCCTGAACCTGCACTCCTCCTCCCCAAACCCCACAAGGTCCTGGACTGTAAGAGCACAGCACACTCCCTCCTGAGGTGAGTGGGCTGAGCACGTGAGCTGGTGTGAAAATCTTCCCTTGGTGATTTTAATGTGCCTTTTCTCACCTTCTTCTATCTGGCTCCCTACTCCATCCTGAAAAATTACTGTTCTAATACAAATAGTTAAGCACACCTCTTCTGTGCTGAAAATGTATGCAGTCAACACCTTTAGGAATTTATGTTGTGAAAAGGTGCTGAGCTGGAGATCGTAGTCTTCTGTACATCTGAATAGATGCTACACAGATTTTCATTGGACCTTAGTGTTCTTTTGAATAGGGCTTCCGTTTCTCTAGGGATACCTCAAGACGATGGGCAAGCACACATGTTTTTGGTTGTCCCAGGAGACCTGAGTGTGTTTCCACTGTCACTGAGGCAGTGCAGAGCTAAATGACTTGGATCCCGAGCATACGAACGTGTTCCGCTAAGTGAGACACGTTAGTAATTAACTTACACGTTTGCATTCATAGACTGAGCCTAGTAGTCTTAGATGCCAGCTGGAGTTATGCTACACGTTTGCATTCATAGACTGAGCCTAGTAGTCTTAGATGCCAGCTGGAGTTATGCTAACATTTTTCTTTGTTCTAGAGATTGTGGTTGATAAGATTCTGCCTTCTCCAGGGTCCTTCTTGGTTGGCACTGAGTGCTGTTGCTTTTAATACACATATCTAGGATACTTTTACCTTATCACATACATATTCTTTAAACATGAAGAAACTGATTTCTGGTACTACTTGTATATTTGCCCTCAAGTGAACAAATGACGTTTAAGTCTTTTCGATATGGTTGGCAGAGAAAAAGTAGATATAATTAATCAGTTCTCTTGTTTTTGTTTTATTTCGTATGGATGCATGTTGTCAGTGTCTCTTTTATGTTCATAAATTTAAATACTAGTCTGTGATATGCAGTTATTTTTCATGACCCCCATTTTTTATTCTATGCTTTTATAAGGCAATGAATGAGAGATCTCAAGAATACACTTATCTAACTCAGCAAAGACTTTAAATGGCAATGCCCAAAGCTTACACAGAGATAAGTACCTTTGTAGCTAATGGATTGAAATATTTTGGAATTCAGAGAAGGGAGGAAGTTTAGAAGTGCTGGCTTGGTCAGGGAGGCTAGACTGTGTATGCTTCAGAAACAATGACCCCAGAAATCTCAATGTTTAGTATTGACTATAAATTATCCAAAAGTTTTTTTTTTTTCATTTTCATCATTACCCTTAGACATTATATTTACTAATTTCAATTTAAAACATGATAAGCAAAAATATCTTAGTATAATGGACTAAATTACAAAGAAGTATTGTCAAGCACCATCTCAACTTTGCAACTCTAAGGAAAAATGGAAAAGGAGGTTGTCTGGAGAGAGGCTGCCTGCTCTCTAAAGGTACTGTCAGGTGTTTAAAGATGTAGATCAAGGAAGACGATGGTCTCTCTATGGCCTATGGCTTCTAGCAGGGTCACAAAACTATGGCAGTTATGCCGGAAGAGTTCAGAAGATGTCCTCTGCCTGGTTCCAAGCTTTAGTGTGACCAGCTTGTGCAAACAAGCCCAGAAAGAGGAATGCATGCCAGAGATACTTCCAGTAAGGAGCTTGATGAGGATGGAAGTGAGGACAATGGGGAAGTTATAAGACTGGAAACAGGAAGCAACACTCCAGTTTTGAATGTGGTTCTGGGCAGAGACCGAGATGGTTGGGCAGTGACAAGTTATTTGACAGTTCTGATTGTCTGCACACTTAATGTTTGACAAACGAACCCTGGAATATTTGGGCCACTTCTCTTTTTTAATCTAAGTTTTTGGCAAGAGTTTATTCTGTATTTTAGATATTGTCAATGACAGAGAAAGAGTGATCATGGCAATATGTACTGTTCAATGCAACTAACGATGGGAGCGTTTGCAGGTAGAAGTTCTTACAATTGATTTTTATTTTAGCAGTAGCTTTAAATAATTGCTGGATTTGGCTCCTTCTGCACATTAGAAAGTAATGAAAGCAGCCAGCTCACTGTGGCTTTTACAGAAAAATGTTGTTACTGAGGGTGAATGAGCAAATTCAAAACGTAGTAAGGAAGACGTGGAGATGGCGATTTCTTTTAGTAGGGCAATGGAAAAATTGCTAGATTATTTAAAAATCGTAACAATGTTATCAATCTTCGCAATACGTCATATAAGAAGAATTCTGAGTCATGGAAATGACAGTTCTTTGAACATATTCTCTCAATATCCCACTGCCATCTCAAAAAGATGTAGGCCACTATCTCCTAAAAGTATAAAAGGTCATGAAGCTAAATATTGGTATTTAAAAACTGAAATGCTGCAAAAAAACTTCAGAGAAGCCACTACAGACCCGGGAAGTAGTCTCTGTTAAAAGAACTGGCCCATTACAGTGCTTGTAAACAGTGTTTACGCTCCGTGAACCGCATGATTTCTCTAAACCCTTTTCTGAAAATGGTAGGTCCCTGGCATCACGTAGAGTATGTGTTATAAAAACATTGGGGGCAACGAATCCAAACATTTAGACAAATAACATCTTTGAGACAATCTGATAATGCTTGTGTTTGAGAATTACAGAGGGAAGGAACAATGGGATGAGGTCATTCGTGTGTTCCCTCAGCGTCATAAATCTGTTGACAGTGGCCAAACTTGTAAAGTCACATGAGGAGAGAGAGGGTCTGAGTGAAGAGGAACAGAGGGTGTCCCTGACTGTCATTTCTGTTAAGAGTACTAGGAAATCGGCTCATCTGAATTCTGGACCATGTGGTAAGGAAAGTTTTGTGCCTGGTGATTTTATCAGGAGACATAGAGGAGAAGAAGCCCTGATTAAATCTTCGATGACACATCCTTTGTAAGGTGCTCATAAAAATGTAGAACAGATTCCTTTTACCAGTGGTGAAACTTTTAGGTTATTATAGACAATACATTAGTTACAACTCGATCACCTCAAAAAATTTTTTGGCATATTGGCATATACTCTATAACCTTTCCCATCCTAGTGGTTGACTGGGTGACTCACTTTCAGGCTACCATTTAAGCCACCCTGAAGGAGAGTTGCTCAGTGCTTGGCACAGGCTTTCGTGCCACAGAGAACTGGGTTTGAATCTCAGCGGTCACTTGCTAGGAGAGGAATCTTGGGCACATCACTTAGCTGCTCTAGGTCTCAGGCCTTCAACTGTCAGATGAGGATGACAGCGGGTTGGGTGGAGTCTGAGAGAAAAACAGGCCCAAGGATGATGCCAGATTGCTGGCTTGAGCAGTGGGAGCGATGGAGTTGCCATAAGCAGAGGCAAGGGTTTGTGGGAAAGGGATGAGGGTTTGCAGGTGGCTGGCCATGCTAGATACAAGGTGCCTTTCAGACATCCAAGTTTTTAGGGGTTTGCTGCAAAGGGGAGCAAAGAAAGAGGTATGTAGCTGGCAGAAAAAGTGGGGATCAAAATTCCTTAGTGTCATGGCTGAACCACTGTCAATGCCCACTCCAGGTAGTGTTGCTTTGGGCAAGATACTTCACCTCTGAGTCACAGTGTCCTCGTCTGTAGAACAGGACTCATAACATATATACACATGTGTACACACACACACACACACACACACACACACACACATACACACACACACACACACACACACATACACACACACACGCACACACACACATACACACACACACATACACACACACATATTTACACATACACACACATATACACGCACACACACATATATACACATACACACATATACACACACATACACACACATATACACACACACACACAGATATATATATTCTCTATGGCACTTTTCTGATGATGACATGAGTTAATTTAGCATCGAGTCTTGCATACTAAGGACTCAGTACATATTACCTAATATTAATTTTTAATTTATGCATAACTCATACCATTTCCTATCCATAGAATCAATAGGTGAGTAAAGATAAAAAATGATTTAAATAGCTTTTAAAGGTATTTTGAATATGCCGTGTGTTAGGAAATAAGCTGATTTAAATGATCTTAACAGTTCTTTACCGAGACCAATATCTGTAGGCAGGAAGATGAGTTCGGTGTAATTTGCTGAAAATTGTAATGGTGTCTGGCAGGGTGCCATAAGTGGCCAGTTCATAAGATTAAGCCGATGGTGAGGAATACTGTTTTGAAAATATCATTAAAGCATCCAATGTGAAAGTTGTTTTATAAAGGCTTTTTTGCTGCAGTGTGAAGACACTTATCGTGCTCAAAGGAAACTGCCAAGAGTAGTTTATCTAATAAACTGATTAGGTTTAAAACGTTTGCTCTGAGAAGAAATCACTGCGTGCTTCTCCTTAAATATTGCTCTGTTCTATGTAAATTATTGTGCCAGAACCTCTGTCATGTGCTGGGAGTGCAGGCATAAACCAGGTAAGTTTTATCCTTGCATTTACACAATTTAAAAGCTGGTGGGGCTGTGTTTAACCCGTGCTCTGAGAATTCCTGAAAGTTCTGGGGCGGCCTCAGGGCAACTCGCAGAGGCTGGCCGGGTGGGAGGAGAGGGGCCTGAAGTTCCCGGCTCATCTCTTCTCCAGCTTCAGTCCGTTCCCCTTCCTCTCTTTTACTCATTGGGCTACCTTAGAAATTCATTTGCATAACAGACCCCGATGCTAAACCAGTTTAAAATTAACCATCTAGTTAGTCTAACTGTTCTCATCAAGCCATTCTTTCCCAGTCTCTTTAATTTTTCACTTATTTGCTCAATAAACGTTAGACATCAGAGATTGTGCTGAAAGTTACAGTGGATTATGGAACATAGTGATTGCACTCAAGAGGTTTTTAATCTAGTAATATTTTATACTGGTTTCAACTATTTTATGATTAAGGCTATTGGGATACCCTCTGCCAGGTGAAGCCTCTTCCAAAATTCTTGTGATACTGAAGTTCAAGGGCAAACTCTTGGGTTGATGGAGTGACATGCAGGAGCGATGGATGCCATGCACTCAGGAGGGCATGGACTACTTCTTAGCCTGCCCATCAGTGGTGCTTAACTTTTGTTGCATAGCAACATGCATACACACGACATGCCAGGGATTTAAACACTTTTGGCTGTCAGGATGAAGAGAACTAAAATAAGGTCCCAGTTAATCACAACTCCACCCCTTCCCACAATTGATTAGAGCAGGTCATTGTGTCACCAGGCAGCAAATTGAGAACTGGTGTACCTTTCTTAGCTCACATAGCGCTCTGTTTACTGCAGTTGGCTGCTGAGTAAATGCTGTGAACTGAACTGAACAGGAGCAGAGGTCTTTCTTGTGCAGACCAAGCTGTGTATAGAGGGGCCTGAACTCAAAGAATTTGGGATTGCTGTCCCTTTCCATTGAGTTTGATTAGGGGATGTAAATAGGGTTCCTTTATCCTCAGGCAGGGCTGACCTTACTGGTAGCATGACTGGGTCATGTGAATGATTTGATTTGAGGGGACTCTGCTAGAAACCATCTCTCCTCAAGTTCCCTTCTAGTTTTTAGAGTCAGCAGTTAAATTCTTTTTCAAATGGTTTAAGCAGTTTGTCTAAAAACGTACCTGTTAAAACATAGATTCCTCAGTCCCATGTCCTACTAGGGTGTAACTTATTTTATCATCATCCATTTGAATCTTATAAGTATTTTTTAATTCATCAGATGGACTTCAGTTAATTCACAGAGACTTAAATATCTAGGACTGATTGAAAGAAAGGCAGAAGTATGGTTTCTGGGCACAAAGCTTTCTGCATGAAGGATTTCTGATCCTGTAAAAGGCAGCCTTGTTCTTTCTGGAGGCTCACACATGGGATTTGAAGTTTTAAAACAACTCCAAAACCCAAAACTCAAAACTAGTTCCTTCTTGGTTTTGTCCCTGGCCAGTTCTAACCTTTGGTCTTATAATTCCCAGGAAGAGACTGGGAACTGAAGTTGAAAGCTGTTTAGTAAAAGATGATAAATGCTTTCTTATACATGTATTTACATATGCTTCATATTGATTTTTAGATATGAACTATATCAGTGTCCCCAGTTACACTGTGTCGTTTTATACAGCTGCCTCCCTTCCACCAAAAAAAAAGCGTCCAGTTAAACACCACTCTTTGCATTTGCTTCTGAAGTTGCTTTTGATCTAGAACCTCACTCTCCCTGAAAAACTGCCCTTTTTTTTTCCTCCTTATTTTTCTTCCATGGTAACTTTTGAAATGTAACAGGACTGGAAAGATTTTTACCCTTTTTCTGTTCATCTCTTCATTTTACTCAATCTCTCATTCATTTTTAAAAAGGAATTATTTGTTGAGCCACTTCTGTGTGCGGGGCATTGTACTTAAAGCTGGACGTACGTGAGAATAAGAGTGTCTTCCTTATGGTTTCTCAGGAATTACTTTGAAGGAAACATATCATTTTTTTAATGAAAATAAAAGTTCTGGGAATGTCATTTAAAAAATACATGCGCACATACGCGCACATACCCACTTGCGGACCAGATTGCAGCAAACTTTACACAGAATGGAAAGTAGGTTCTGTTTACTAAAACTGTCTCAGAGTTTATGGTCTGTAGCCATAACATTTCAGCTACAGAACTCCAGTGACATAATTTTCTAAGTTGCAACTTAAAAACAAAAGCCTGTGGTTAAGACTAAGAATGAGATTCCTCTAATTTAGGCATCTAGACTTGGCCTCTAGACCAAACAGACAGTATACAGCAAGCAAGAACCATTCAGAAACAGACATCATGCAAACAATTCTGGTCCAAGTGTGGAGAGTATCAGGAAGTGGGGAGATTTCCCTTTGCACCTGGAGCCTCACTGAACTTGAGAAGGAAACCAGATTGAGGAACTCTGCCCGAGAAGACAGAGGGCAGTGATTCGACTGCGACCTTCATTGGAGCTCTCCTGCCACTCAGGCGTCTAGATTTTTCCAGAGCTGTCTCAGGAATGGGCAATCAGAAGCCTTCCCTGGGAAGAATTATAAAGCTGGAGCTGAGAAAATCAACCAGTCTTCGAGTTCTGAGGATGTCGAGTGTATGGCTTACAGTGCGTCAGCCCCATGTTCCCTGGCAGGGTTTCAGAGAGGAGGAAGCCACTTCGTGAAGGGAAAGACAACAAGGAAACTGTCGTGTGGAAGAGGGATGGAGATAGCCCAGTGGTGTCTGAGTCGCCCACAGCTCCTCCATCACTGAGGCTCACCCAGACACCTTCCTTTCCTGGTGTTCCATGAGGAACACACCTGCCCCAGGTTCTCTTAGCATAATTTTCATTAAAAAGAAGTTCTGTCTGAGCTGGGTGTCTGTACCCTACCACCTAGGATGAAAATTATTCTATTCTCACCTATTTCTCTCCAATTATTTGAATGTTAAATACAAATTCATATAAAAAATGTTGGAAGAATAGCAGTAATGACTTCATGCTTACAATATGCCAGGCATTGTTCTTTGCAGTTTACTTATATTAACTCTTTTAATCCTCAAAATGATTTCGCGAAGTGGGTGTTGGTATTATCTCCATTTTACACATGGAGCACAGTGAAATTAAGTCATCTGTCCATGTTCACATGTATGTATTGGCACCAGCACTCAACCCCAAATGTCCGGTTCTGCCGTGCCGTAACCACTGTGCTTCTCTGCCTCTGGCCGGCACGCTTCCTGCCTCCCCGTCCATCCTTTCCTCCCACCGTGACTGCAGTGCCATCTCAGTTATTAAGTGAGCAAATGAAACAGCAGCACCTGCTTTGAAAGCAACAGCCCTATCTCCTAGGTTTATATGTTTGTGATCACCATGGGACTTGTTTTCCTCCTCTGTGAGTATTAATTTTGTCACTCCTCACCCCCCAGAAAGTTTCGATACAATCTGTTCTATCTGGGAGATACAAAGATAAATTAGTCACAAAAACTCACTCTGAAAGCAGTGCCAATTTGTGTGTGACCAGCCTCAGATTTTAAGGGTAAGCTCGTCATCTAGAAATTAAACTTTAGGAGGAGATAATGTTCTCAGAATGTCTGGGACTCGTCTATTCCAGAAGAAGAAATTTCCTGAATTGTTCAAAGGTATGTAAGCCTCTCAAAAAGCTCATTGATCACCCACCCACACACAGTTCTCTCTCAGTCCCCAAAGGACAACTATTAGTAACTGTAGCCATTCATGCACCACCAGAGATTCGCTATGATGTCACTGCCACCTTCCTGCAGAATCTGCGTGATCTCGTCACATCTTGTGGCCTGGCCTTTTGTTGCCTGATGAATTACCTCATTATCAAGTAAGGCTTCCTATGCAAACGTTCTATTTTTATTAGGTCATAATTTTAAGAATAGGTGATCACAAAAGATTCGTTTCTGACAGTTCTGTTCCTTGAAGAGTAAAATGTTTAGGCTCCAGGTGGATATTCTGATATTCACAAAGTCAGTGAAGATGGAATGGCTGAGAGGTTTTCTTCAGGCGTGATCCTCAGGGAGGTGGTGGGGAGTAGTACGTGCTGCGTGAATAATTCTGTAAACTATTGAGCAAGGGGCCTGATTTTCCAAGGATCTTCTGTTTCTTTAAATATTTGTCAAAGTACGTGTGCCTTCTTGTTTCAAAATGTCATGCTCATGGTATAGTGAATGCTTATGTGTGGGTATTTTTTAAGGAGTTGCCTTTTATTTGTAAAGACTGTGTAGAAATGCCTTCTGAGGTTCCTCTCTCAGTTAAGCCGTATCAAGACTAGTTAAATGTAATTTACATACAAAAGAATCAGCAATTACATGTCAATTATATGGCAACCTAATCGAAGAATTTTTGAATAAAAGAACTGCAAAGGAAGCTTTTGGGGTTGGCAAATATATATATGTGTTCATTATCTTGATTGGGCCACTGGTTTCTCAGTTGCATAACTGCGTCAACACACTTATAAATACACTTAAGTGTAAATTTTGCACTTTAAATACATGCAGTTTATTGTATGTCAGCTATACCTCAATAAAGCTATTAAATCACAGTGAGGCTTTCGGATAAAGTGCTCACCAGTGAGTCCTGAAGGAGCAGCTAGCGGCCCTTCCCTCTGCCATCCAGCCAGGAAAGCCCGCTGTCTGTCACGTACAGCCTTGTATCTGTCACAGGAAGAGCAGCATGTGACATACAATGGGAGTTTGCCCAGAGGGAGACGTTTTAGGGCCAGCACACGTGAGCACTGAGGGAGCGAGAGATCCTCTCATTCTCTGGGGAAACAGGTTTATGCTTTCAGTGACCTGTCCAAGAGACCACAGCTAATGACTGGCAAAGTAAAAAAAAAAAAAGCAAGCAGAGAAGGGGACAGTGAGCTACTGTGGAAGGCTAGGTGGCCTTGGACACGGGTCCCTGTGGGGAAGGGCCTTGCAGCCAGAAGAGGCAGGTGACCAGGCATGGAAGCCAGAAGAACAAGAGAGCGTGGACAAGAAGACAGTTAGTGAAAATAAAAAAACATAAACAACTGCAGTGAGAAAAGAGTTGGAAACTTTTGTTTTTATATGAAAGAATAATGAACCGAGTGAACTTCGTTCTGCCGTGTGGAACAGGTGTGTTCATATTGGACACAGGCCATTTTCTACCCAAGTTCTTGTTATTACATGGCATAGGCGTAGGGGTGTCTGTATGACACATATGAGCAGTTTCCTTTTACTTGTATAAATCAAGTTGCGATCCATTCTGAAATACTTGACTAAATATTTCATATAAAAGATAAATATATCTTCCATGTGCATTTCTGTGACTATAAATGCATTTTTAAAAGGCCTGGAGGGGATCACATCAAATGGGTTACTTCTGAGAAAGGCAGTGGGATTGGATGGGGCCAAAGAACTGTATTCAACAACATTTCAACACAGAGGATATCTTCTATGTAACTGTATTTAAAAATAAGTTTCAAAGATGCAAAAGAAAGATACAGTGAGAAGCAGACTAAATATTTTAGTGACTTGAAGTGTAGAAAGGGAACAGTAGAAGTGACTATATTAAAAATCTATTATAAATGGAATTAGTTCATAAATGGCATTGCAAAATAAATATAATTTTTATTGACCAAATCACAAAAACGCACAAGAAATTTCAGAAAAGTCTATATGTGTATACAATACTACTTCACATAGTGGACAGTAAGCTTACAGAACTCAGTTTCACAGTGGTTGTGCACAGGTTGAAAATACAAATGAGTTAAACCATTCAGATTCATAGATGAAAAACCTGTACTGGCTTGTAGAAGAAAATCTTGAGAATTGGGTCGTATTCCTAAATTCGGAGTTTTTATCAGAGAAGATCGTATTTTCAGAGGTAAAATGCTGGGCTATGTGATACCTGACATTTCCTGGCACAGGTTCCTCCAGGGTCCTCAGAGGTGACCTTCTCAGGCTTTTCCATGAGCACTCGGTAGTCTGTCTGCTCTGCCCTAAGAGAAGAGGGGAGTCGGTCGCACCCTTTGGAGACTCTGAGTTTAGAGCTTTTGCCCTCCATGCTCGAGTCACCAACGGTAAGATCCGCTGGGAGGGAATCTGCCCTTCCTGTGACTCTAGCACCTTCACATTGTTTCCACAGCTCTTCAGTGTCTTTAAAGGTCTGATTTTTGGTATTTATCTGGCTTTTCCTAATTGTTGCAAGAGTCGCCTTGCCATGATCTACTACATCCTTCGTGGCATGGAGGCCCTGCATACTATGCTTAAAACCTCATTTTGATATTGCATGTAGTTATCAGAGGGGCATCTGAAATGAAGTATTTCACAAAATGGTTTTGTTTGCCTGCAGCTGGGAATGCAGTCACCTGGCTCTGGGTTCAGTTTCTTCACAGAGGAGGTGGTGTTAGCATCAGGTTTTCTCTAGGGCTGGTCCGAGGTCTCTTCTGGGGCCTCAACTGCTCTCTGCCTCATGCTCCCAATCATGCCTACGTTCATACCTGCCTGAGTCCAGAGCCTCTGTTACCTGCCTGGATTCTGCAGTCATCAGAGTTTGTGATCGTCTACTCCAGCCCTGAGAAAGCAGTACCCATTCTGTCTTTGTCTTAACATTTTTGTGTAGGTAACTCTAACATCTTGGAGCTTGTGGAATATTCAAGTTATTTTCATGGTCCATCTCCATGTTTTATGTTTTAAAGATTATTCAAAGGGGCTCTGAGAACATATTTTTATTTTTTATTCACCAATTCTCTTCCCTTAACCTATAAATTCTTGGTTTAAACTTAGTGCTAGGAAAAATTCTTCTTTAAAGAGTTGATGTATTTCCTTCTATGCCATAATGGCATAGTAGCAGACTGTCTGTCTATCCGTCTATCCATCTATCCATCTATCTGTCTGTTGGTCAGTCCATCTGTCTGTCCACCCACCCATCCATCCGTCCGTCCGTCCGTCCGTCCGTCCGTCCATCCGTCCATCCGTCCATCCATCTATCCATCCATCATGCATTGGACCTTATGCATTGGATGAAGGTATTTCTTGTCTTTTGCTTGGAAATTTTCTACTTAGTTATATCTTTGTAGTATTCTCTTTTAAATTCTCTCAGAAATAGGAGAGATGTAAGCTGACACATAAAAGTAATTTGTGTAACAATTTAAAAATTACTTATTAATATAAATTTGAGTTGGCTTAATTAGCATGCAGAACAACAACAAATTATGCTTATCTTTAAATGCTAATCAGTGGAATATTTTCTTAAGGTGTTTTTGGTTATAGTATTGAATTCTGCTCATATATATGAATAATTTATGATTCCTGAGGTAAACTCCCTTATAACAAAACAAATAGAGCCAACATTTATCATCTGTTTGTCTCTGAATGTATGATTTCCCTTTTTCTTTAGAATAGCCTTGGGAAATAAAAAATATTTATAAGAAAATCAAATAGTATGTCTTAGAGTTCAGGGCACTACAGTTTGTTACATTAATTACCCTTTAAATGGAGCCAAGATTATTCAATATTTATGCCTTTGTGGGTAGACAGAAACGGCTTCCTATCATCATTTGTTCGGAAACAGAAGACATCTGGTAGTAGATTGTGTTGAAATCATTTGGCTGAGAAAAAAAAAGAAAAAAAAAATCCATTTCATAGTCTGCCAGATGGTTGACTAAGAATGCCTTTACTGATGTGTGGGGGCAGTTTTTCTTAAGTCCTGGGCTGTTCCTGAGAAAAAAGTGCTCAAATTAGCAGAGAGCCTCAGACAATCAGTATAGCCACACTGTAATCATGGGGCAGGCGTTACTGAAGCGTTCAGTCCTCAACTCATTTGCTTTAGTGCACAGGGTTTCTGAATGTGGGGAGGATAAAGTACTTTGGATTTCAAATCCCAAATCTTGATAGAGTATATTGTTCCTGAATTAAAAGCATCAAATGACTCACAGTTTTCACAAGTACCTGAAAGGGAACATGAGCTGAGATTGAATAACACAGAGCACGATTATTCCTGATCAGACAAAGTCCCTTTCAGAAGCTTCTGAGATTGATAGCAGTCTCTATGTGCAATTTTGCCTGACGCTATCTTTTTATCCACGCTGGATTAATTTAAAAGAGAGAATCATTTACAAAGAATGAGCTGCTATTTCCCTTCATCTTGGCAAGAGCTGAAAAGAAGTACCTTCTTGTTCTTTTTGAAAGCTGTGAATCCAGGCGGTGTTTGCTGGGTTTCTACCTTTCTGGATCTCAGCTGTTCTGGAAGCTTTGACCAGAAAGCCCAGACGGGTCCTGCCACCTCCTGCGTGACGCAAGGACAGTGTTGGGGGCTTGGGAGTCGGAGCCAGGGGCGTGTTTTTGTCCTGCCAGTTACTGCTGTGTGCTCTGGGGAAATTACTTAGCCTAAATTTCAGTTTCGCTCTGGATTGTTTCGAGGATTAAATGAGAGTGTTATGTTAAATATTCAGTAAATGGTCTCAAGAGTGATGATGATAGTAATCATCTGCTTTGGTGACAAGCACCCATCCTTCCCTGTTTACTTCCTCTGTTAAAATGCATAACTATTTCTACCAGTGAACATCCAAATATGGTTTCTCACTTTTGTCTGAATCTCTTCTAGGAACACAGATTGAAGTGTTTGTCCTGTCATCAAACACTGTCTGTGTCTGTCTCAGCTCAGGCTGCCATAAATAATAAAATAGCAAGGAGTGGGCAGCTTAAAAAACAGAAATTTATTTTCTCCTAGTTCTGGAGACCGGATGTTCAAGATCAAGGTGCCAGCACGGTCGGTTTCTGGTGAGGGCTCTCCCCTTGGGATGGCCGACTGCCACTTTCTCTCTGTGCCTTCCCTATGTGGAGATGGAGTGAGAGGGAGCGAGGGCAAGTGTGCTGGGGTCTCTTCTATAAGGGCAGCGATCTCATCATGAGGCCCTCACCTGCACGAATGCTTCGATCTTTGAACTTCTGACAGTGACAGTGGGAGCTGCAGACCGAAAAATCCCCAGGGTCATCTGAAAGAAAAAAAAAAAAATAGGAGACAATAGCACTGCCATTGCTCTCAGAAACAGTAAAACTTCCTCTGGTGGCACTTCACGGGAAGCGATTTGAGGTGGGCCCTCCATCCAGCTGGTCTCATTCCTGGCGAATATCCACTCCAGGCAGTAGAGCGTAGCAGTTAAGAACACAAACACCCGAGTCAGATGGCCTGAGAGTACATGCAGGCTCTGCTCCGTTCGTGCCTGTGAACTTAGGTCTCAATTTTCCCATCTGTAAAGTAGCTTTCTCGTCAGGTCGTTGTGAAGATTGTATGATACATACTCATTCACACACGTATAGAGTTTGTCTCTGACACTCAGTGCCTACAGCAGTGTCTGGCACACGGTAAGTGGTGAATAAATGTAAGCCGTTGTTAATATTATTAAACATTTGGGGAGGCAGGACCGTGGATGTGCATCCTTGTCATTTGCCTTGCACCTGCAAGGTGGACCAGAGCTTGGAGTGCTGACACCAGGCTGATGTGGACCGATCAAACACTTTCCACCCTTGAATATCTCCCATCTTCTAGTCTCT
This sequence comes from Pteropus vampyrus, assembly GCF_000151845.1. NCBI lineage: Eukaryota > Metazoa > Chordata > Mammalia > Chiroptera > Pteropodidae > Pteropus > Pteropus vampyrus. Next base: position 4,436,457 of record NW_011888841.1, read on the forward strand.
GCAGACAAATGACAAGGAGTTAGGATTCAGCTCTAGATTCTAGGACTGAGGGGGTGTGTGGTTTTCTTGTCTGTGGACTGATGAGAGTAATACGCAACTGAAGAATTTATCCAGGCGTGGGCTTTTGATTTCAATTCATCCTACCTTCATGAGCTTTGCCTTTTTTTCTTTTTTTCCAAGAATCTTTGCAGGCAGACCAATTCTAGTTATTGATGAAAATACACACCTATTTCAATTTATGCTGTTCATCAACATATTGGTTATTTACTTGAAAATGGAAAATTTAGAGATGGAGAAAATAGAAAGAGTTTGATTTGGACTCTTAGAAACAGTCTGTGTTATGCTGACCTCAGGTCCGATTTTTCAATGAATATGTAGATGGCTAAGAAAATGGAAATAAGTGCTGGTTGTCAGTCTGTGTGCTTTTTCCTGTTATCTAGTTAAGAATTTGCACACCGTGGGATTATGTGTCTGATAATAGTAGCTACCTTGAATTGAATAGAAAAGGTAACTTTCATTGATAAATAGGTAAGGCATTTATCTATGCTGCTTTTTATTTTTTAATTTAATTTAATTTTTCTAATTAAAAATTACATGCTGTCTTTTAAAAATGGCATTTTAGCTGTGCCAGGATATCTGCTTAGGTTTAGGGGGTAGATTTCATGCCCCTTTTCTGACGTCTGTTGGAATGTAGGGTTTAGTTGCTTCCTGAGGGGCATTGGAAGAAATCATCTATTATCAATCTGTCTGTCACTATAAACCTACAGAGAAGCAGGTGCCTTTCTTAACGTGTAATTTCACCTCTATCCTCTTCGACTGCTCTCATGCTTCGGCGTGGTTTCCTCCCATTTTCGATGGGGCTCGCCTGCCTTAGAAAATATAAAGAATCACATCTGAGCTCTGAATTCTGTTCCTAGGAGATACTTCAACTTTCTGAGTTATGGTTTATTCATTTATAAAATGGAGATTGTTTGAATAATAGTCTCTTCAAGGAATGGCTATAAAGAACAAATACATTCATGCATATGAAAGACGATGTAATGTTATAGGAACATTGAGTGTTAGAATGAATGCTATCTGGCCCTTGAATTCAGCGTTGTGAAACTTAAGTGAGAATACTTGCTATTTTATTCATTAGAATACCCTGAGTTTCGGCTTTAAAATAACACTATAAAATAACACACAGCAAGTATAAAATTTTGAAAATATAACACTTGACTGATTTGTGGTAGAAAGTTTCTATGACTTTAGGTGTTTACACAGCTATGATTTAATCCCCCAAATAAGATTGAGTTTCTCAATCTATATTTAGCATTTCTTTTCTTCCTGGCAAGGATTTTAGAGTATTCATTCACTCTATTTTTAAAATAGGATATTAGTACGTCATTTTTTAAAATGCCTTCTAGGATAGGAATCTCTCCAGGTAGAGGAAGTGATTAACTTTAAATAATAGACTTATTCATTCTCTGCCAAGTATGTGGATTTTGGCTAAATGTATCTACATGTCTATTAAAAGTTGTATTTTGATAGATCTCTTATCTGTTACTTCTAGCACATTGCTTTGTAAATACTTAGGGGAAAAAAAATTTGACTAAATTTATATCCAGGTGGTAAATTTCCTCTGCAAAATAGATTTCTCACTATAACCTTTAAAATTACATTTAATTAGAATTAAAAACTTAAAAATCACTGCATAGTAATTTCTCTAGACATTTAGGCTAGCAGAGTAAACCTTTCTTGCTTTATAGACCAGAGAGCTCAATTGGTTTTAGTGTGATGTCAAGAAAACCAAGTTTGTAAATTTAGCTTAGGTAGGCCAGTTAGCTTCATAATATTATAGAATCACATTTGTAGAACTGCCTGTCATAGCTTTCAGTAGGAACCAGGTAAGAAATGGAGACAGATTAGCACAATCCTTCCTCCTTGAGAAACTCAACATAACATATTGAAAGATGTCACAGTTTTCATCTTTGCACATGACAGGGTATTTTTCAGTGTGTGAATTATACTAGTTTCCATTAGAAGTTCATATTTCCACTTGAAGCATTTATAAGGCTCTTTAATAGCCTTGAATCTAGGAAAAATGGGACCGGAGGTGAAATTAAGTTCTATGTCATTTCATTAATTTATTTTATATAACTAAGATTATTTTATCCTATTCCTTTAAAGTGATATTAACTAAACATGCAGAAAATCATTAAATATATAAATTGTATAAAATGTATAAATTGATGCAATTGATACGTGGATTAAAGTGAGACCTCCATTCACATGGAATTAACTCAGAACAGCCCCCGAGCACTGTAACGGGACAGCATTTCATGCTGCACGGTAGAAAACGTCCAACGGATGATCCATTGTCAAGTGGATCATTAACCTGGGAGTTACGGTTTTCTCTACCAACATCAGAGCTCCATCCTTCGTGGGGAGCTGAATAAAGCCTTCTTTCCTTCGGCACAGCGCTCGGCTCCTTTGCCACAGAGGAAGAGAGCAAAGGGTCTTGTTTAGCATGCGTACCAGGAAGCTGGCGTTTTGTCGAGGTTGTTATTAGGGAGACATTCTCTCGTCACCAGCACTGCCATGTGGTCGAACGCCTCGCTTGCAACTAGGTATAGTTCTGCATCTGGCTTCCAGTCCCCTGTTTTCCAATGGCGTGACTTGAGAATTCACACGATCCCAGGAAGCCTCAGTTTCTTCAAGCACAAGATAGGAGTAAGAATATCTACTTGGGAAGGTCCTCTAAGTGCTCTATGAGAGAATGAATGTTATATACTTAATGTAGCGATTGGCAAATACTGAGTCATCGTTATGAGTAAAGATTATTAGGATGTAATGATAGATTGCCTACTTGAACTTTGAGCATGTGAACAACGAGAAACTAAAAAGAATGACCCTGATGCTCAATAAATCAACATTTGACAGCCTGGAATGGGACAAAGATAGTGAAGTATTCATGAAGGAAATAGAAGATGCTAAGAAAAAAAAGAGAGAGAAATCCAGACCAGAATGGCACAGAGACTATTCTCTTAGCCATACTAGTTAAAGTGTTTTACCAGTTCCTCCATGAGAAAGGTGTGAAAGTTTATTCAGATTTTCATTTTTATCCATTGAACACTCATAAATATTATGCATATGATGGATACTATTTATTTGTTTAACATGTTCTTATATATGTAATATCTCTATACATATCCATATATATCTTACTCACACTAGGGCTTATTCATTCTTTGCATTCTCAAGTAATGTCTTGGTTATCTCATAATGCCAAAAAAAAAATTACAAAAAGAACCCTTTGGGATGGTTGCGTATAGATAACTGGACTCGATGGACGGTGATGACCACTACAGCCAGAATTCCTTTGCTAAGAGTGACGAAACAGAGCAGCAGCACCAGCAGCTTAAAGACCACATGCTTGGAGTCAGATACACCTGAGTTTTGGTTCTCCGTTTTCCACTGAAGGAGTTAGATGATATTCTCACGTTCTCCAAGATTTAATTTTCCTATCTCTTAAGCTGACTTCCATTGCCTACAGCGGTGGCAGTAAGGTGTAGAGAATGCAGTATTATCTAAGAAGAAGTTTTCCCGAGGGAGGAGAGTCTGGCTGTGCTGTAGAATTGTAAAGTTTTTGGTGTAAGAATAGAAAAAAGGAGATGTGGAGTGATTTCATTTGTAAAAGGAAAGGGATGAGATAATCAATGGATATAATTTATGTTTATAAAAAGCAGATATTTACAAAGATCTGAACACATATATGTATTTTTCTAATATATGTATTTCAGTTTGGGAACTATTTTTTGTACCATTGAAGGCTTTTGAGATTAAAAAAAAATATGAAGATAATGAGATTTTTAAATAAAATATTGCCAAATTTTTATCTCTTTTATATTTTAGGAAAAACTATAAAATGTTCCTTACATATTACAAACTAGATTTATGTACAAGTACTTGTAAATGATTTTACCGACACTTATAAGCACAGATATATCACTGCGTTTTCATAGTTCTTTGATTAATCATTAAATTGTTGTAACGCCTGTTATTTTTATCAAGCCTTGCTGAGAGCAGCCAGTGTTCACTTACCTTTGTATTTTGCCAACATTTACTTCTGATGTAATATGATAGGGTTTATTTTTAGGAACTAAAGAGAGTTAAAATTTTTTCTTAGCTAGTAGTTCACAAAAAATTATTACCTGTACCCTTAGCTTGACACAAACAGCTTCAGAGATTGCTATGTAACTAGATGAGCCCACATGAGTTTTCAGTCAGAACTGTGTCGTCTGTGGGCCTTGACCCTTTAGAATCGCAGGCTAGCTCATTCTCAATATCCACTCACATAAGCGGGTTGTTAGTCAGCCTAATATGTGATTCCTGTGGTTGTTTTAAAGAATAAATAACTTTTGTGTATCATGATTTAATAATTTTAATAGTTTTGTATATCTATTTTAATAGATTTAATAGTTTACTTCTGTTAACAGGAGCCAATTTAGTTGCAGGATGTTTTGTTACCAGAATGTGTTGCATTTTTTTGTTTTTCTTCTCTTCTCTTTTTTCTCTTCTCTTCTCTTCTCTCTTTTTCTTTTTCTTTTTCTTTTTTCTTTTTCTTTTTCTTTTCCTTCTTTTTCTTTTTTTCCTTCAGAGTGTAAAACTTCTCCAGAGAGTGTGGTATGGACATAATGAGTTGAAAATTTCATGGAAGACTGATTTATGCTTAATATTAAAGTATAGGTTTCAAAGTAAATCCTTGCAGGGCTGGGCAGGTAGCATAAGTAAGGTTGGTAGGCAGAGCAGAAACTGGAAGATTTCTGGAGCCGCTGGGGCTCTGGTGAGCTGGAAACTCCGCATGGACCGGGAATCACTTCTGAGAGCTTCCTGAGGTGGTCCAGGTGCTTGCAGCCGCCTTGTCTTACAGGGGAGGTCACGGTGGAGTCGGCGAGTGGAGAAGGTAACTTCTGAGACTGTGGAACCGCTATAAGCAAAAGTAGAGAAAGAAACATAGCCTGGTGAGGGGGCTGGCCCACGGGGTAAGCCTGGCTTAGAGGGGTCCTGCTCAGTGCAGGGTGCTTCATCACCCTGGGGTGTTTGGTAATAATGTCTATAGGCGCGTTTGCCTATCACCACTGCAGGAGGACGCTGCTGGCATCTCGTGGACAGAGTCGAGGGGTGCACTAAATCTCTTTCAATGCACAGGCCATCCCCCGACTCCACTAGAGAATTACCTTGTCCAATGGTGCCCGGGTAGAGAAACCCTGCTCCAGATGAATGTGTGAGCTGGGGAATCGGAAAGGTAAAGTTAGATGTTGTATTCTGCAATTTACTGTTTAAATGCTTCAGCATAGAAGGTGTTAGTTAATTTAATGTACACCCTAAGGGCCATTAGTTAGCATTTTAGAGATCTCAATCAGGAGTAGTTATTCAATACATGAAAGGGTCTAAGCAGAAATTCCAAGTCCAGAGGTCCAGGCAGGCAGAGAGCTTCACTATCTTTATTTCCATTAATATCTGTTGCCTAATTAATTAGTATAATAGATGTTAAATATTATTTTTCAATCCATGAAATGAAAGCTATTCAGGCTGACATTTTGTGTAGGAATGGCACTGAGGCATAGATGGGCACAGAGATCCAGCAGGCCGCATGCTTTGGAAAGTCACCATAGGCTTAGGTTTGTGAACCTGACCTGTGTTCAGCTGTTCGGCAGAGGACATCGTTGCCTGACTTGGACCAGAAGATTAGTTGAATCCTGCAATCAGCATAGCGTAGAGGGTGCAGGAAATGGGGAGATGTTGGTCAAAGGGTACAAACTTCCAGGTACAAGGCAAATAAATTCTAAGGGCCTAATGTACAGTGTGGTGATTATAGTTATGCTGTATTTATATACTTGAAAGTTGCTAAGAGAGTAGGTCTTGAATATTCTCACCGCCAAAAGGAAATGGTAATTATGAGATGAGATGGAGGCGTTAGCTAAGGCTGTGGTGGTCATATTCTGAGATATTTAAGTGTATCAAATCAACATGTTATATACCTTAAACTTATACATGTTATAAGTCAATTAAATCTCAGTAAAGCTGGGTAAAAGAATAGTGTAGAAATCTGCTTCAGGTGAATTTTCCATACAGAACATTGCTGAAACACCAGAAATGATTCTTGAGTTTACAGAACAGATGATATAGTTATTTTGGGATCAAGTAGTTATTTGCATAGGTAGCGGAGTCGACTCTGAGTCCTGCTTTCATTTTGGTGTCATCTGAGTGACAAGACTGTGGGCTTCTTCCTTTACTCATTGGCTGCTACTGGAAACCACCAAAAAGAATACACTAATTGTGGATTGACAATGAGTCTATATTAGTTTAGTGGAGTCCAGTTGCAGAAGACCTTGAAAGTGAGGCACACAAGTGTGTACGAGCCAGGGACCCGATGTGCGGGGAAGCTGAGGGCAGGAGACAGCTAACACTAACGTCTGAGATGAAGAGGAGGGACACATCGGAGGCAAGAAAACCAGTGGGAAAGCTGTTAAAATAATAAGATGTGAGGAGAGTCAAAATTCTTTTGGATTTAGCAGTAAGTGACAAAATCAGAAGGCATACTGAAGATGTGAGCAACAACAATAGCTAAAATGTTTAGTTCTTTGATCTTTACTGTCCTAACCTTATTCGTGCGTTATCTCACTTAAACCTCAGAACAGCAAGACCAGCTAGCTATTATTGTCACCCCTGTTTTATATGTAAGAAAAGTCAAGAACTTAGGTGACTTGCTTAGGGTGACACTATTACTAAGTGATGAGCGAGGCCATTTGGAGACAAGTTAGCACAGGTTTGCCTGGCGATTTCCAAAATGACTATGTGGCAGACGGAGCCAATTTTAATGGGGAAGGAGAAGAGTACATGTCAGTCGGCCAGAATCATGAGGACAGAGTGTAATAGGAGTCGTTGGCTCATGGAGGCTCTCTCTGTCCAGGAAACCTGTCAGGGCTGAGCTGTAAGACACAGAGCCAAAGTGATAATTCCATGAAGTTAAATTGTCCTGGTTCCTGGGTCAGTTTGTGTTTCTTGTGTAAATTTATTTAACTTTGAGTGCTTCAGTAATTCTAGATTGCAACTGCTGGTGAGTTTTGCTTTCCTGTGTGGACAACATAGGAGTCAGGCCCTTTGCACTTCAAAGCCTTGTATCAAAAAGCCGTTTAGTCATGATTCTCAAACATGCGTATCTGATATATTCAGACTTACTACGATGCAAGATTCACAAAAGCCAGGGTATGTATTTCTGTTGACTGTAATACCAGATAATCTGGGTTAACTAGAACTAACAGCTTTTAGATTAGAGCCTTGTAGCTTCTCTTTCTTGATTTTATGCTTGTCCCCTCAGACTCAGAGGGTGAGGCAGGGTCTTCCTTAGAATTTTGTGAAGGACCTCTGCAGTTCCTGGAAGAGGCTTAAAAGCATCTGACGCACAATTAACTAGGATATATATGTTCTATATAGTTTATCTGTAGTTATAAAATAAATTATTTAATCTCTAGATCCCTCCAAAGTCACAACTGAAAAATAAGGTAAACTGCCTCTTTCACCCTCAAGCCCAGACACTGAAAAGCCTGTGGATGTTCTCAGAGATCCTTCCTGTTGTGTCTTAGAGACTCTGCTAGACAATTTACAAAAAGACATTTTCTTATATTGTTTTCATTAATGATGCCACTCTGCTATTCATTTCTCTAGCAACTTACACTTCTTCAAAAGATTTGATCCATATAATATCTTATTCAAAGCTTATTTTTCTTGCTAGAGTAGAAGCTTCTTGAAGACAGGGAACTTGTCTTATAGCTATATCTTTAGCGCCTAAATTTAGTGCCTAAATTAACATCTGACATATTAAAACAAAATCCAATCCCTGTGTTAAATGATACTGAGGCCGAGCAAAAAATATCCTTTGTTTTGTTCCCGGAAGCTAAGACCACAAACCATCTAAAACAATTTGTATATAAAAACACTTAGCTTGCTTCTGAGGACTGCTTTGAAGAGCAGCTTGCCTGTCAGCACTCACTTCAAAATCTCATTTCCATTTCCCTGTGACCACCAATCCAAAACAATGATGTCATTAACTCTTCCCACTTTCATTGTTTCTCTCCTTTTCAAGAAGTACCTTGAAATCATTCAGCATGGGTCCTTTACCCCTATAAACACCCTTCTATTTTCTGCCTTTGGAGATTCCAAGACATCTTAAAAGTGGTGTTCTTCCTTGCTGTAGTAAGTTGAGAAAACTCATCTTTTTTGATTAATAGGTGTTTTTGATTGACTTCAAAAGGGGCTTTTGACCAAGCTGTGAAATATTTGTTAAATGAATGAATAGGCAATAGATAACTATTGTTATATTTATTTAATAGATGGGGACACAAAAGCTCAGAAAAGTCATTTGTTAAAATAAGTAGGCTCTTGATTCAAACTCAATCAGTTTTTCTGCAAAGCTCTGTTTGTACACAACTTGTAATATTTTTGTTCCTGCAAGATTGCCTTGAAGTTGTTTGAGCCTGATCCAGAATGTGATATGTGGGGCATGGGGAAAGAGGATGAAGTGAGTTTGTACCATGTGCATTGTCTTAACTACCTCCTTTAGGGGGTGAAACTAGACTTGGGGGGATATGCCTGTTTCACCAGTTTGTATGGGAAACTTGAAATATAGAGGCGTTCACATGTCTAGATGAGAATATGTAATTTAGACACTGATGAAGAGGAAGTAACATGAAGACACTGGTGAATACATTCTCAACGGGATTGATATTGCCCCCAAAGGGTGAAAGTTAGTCCCTGAGGGATCAAAAAAGCTTCAGATGTTATAGCGGTTTATGGCCCTTTAAAGGGCCACAGTACATAACCAGACAAACAGTATATCAGAGGTATTAAAATTTCCTGTGTAAGGAAAACTTAGCAAAAAACATGTCTAAAAAGGCTCCTTTGGGGAATGGTAATAAAATAAGGTTGAGAAATACGCTCTAGTGATAGTTTCTTCTAGATGACCAAACTCCTATATTCAAGTCAATGGTTTCAAATCTAATACTGGGTGTGGTACAACCACTCATGGATGCACAAAAGGCATTTGGTTGTTTTTAAAAAAATCTTTTAAAATTATATTCGTAAGTAGGAAGGAAGCAATGCACATATGGCAGCTGAGATTTCTTAGTATCTCCATAGGTTTGGTTCTATATGTTGTTAAGTCAGGAGCTGAAGTAAGTGTGTACGTGTGTGTGGGGCGGGGGAAGGGGAGGAAGGGAGAGAGGGAAAGGGAGAGGGAGAGAGAGAGAGAGGTGCCAACTTTTCTAAGGCTCTAAGAATTTAGCAGACACTCCAAACCCGGTGATGAGTTTTCTAACATGAAATTCACAAGGAACTTCACTTGGTAAAGAAAAGACTTGGGTCTAGCATCACATTGGCAGATAGTAGAGGAAGCCGTAAATGAAACAATTCCTTAGACACCATGGTTTCCTTGCCCTGGAAAACATAACAAGCCCTAATATTTACTGTACTATATTATATTAGCAAGACATACCAGTCAAAACTAATCAATCACAGCTGCTGGAGAACAAATAATTAGCATGTCTCATTATATTACTGATCCTCTTAGCTGGCGGAAACACCTGGTAATGGGGTCTCTGTGTGCTACTTGCTTCTGCATTTAATTTGAATTGTAATCAGAAAATGCTCAAATATTCTTAAAACATTAGATGGCAAAAGATACTAACCTGAGCTTGTTGATACAGGATGTACTAATTTCTTTCTAAATAATCAGTATCCAGGAAATATTGGGTAAAATAGATACTACTTACATAAACATATTTACTGAAATAAAATTTTCCTGGGAATTGGTTCTTCACATACCTTGACATGATAAGGTGCTATATAGGAGAGAAGGCAGCCTATGGTGTAATGAGAACAATAAAATTCTGGGTTTTTATGAGATTATTTTGCTTTTTTATACAACCCTTATCTCTCTTCAATTTTCGCACTAATCATTATTGCATTTCACATCTGTCAGGTTACAGGATTGAATGATCATACTCTCTAGACAGCTATGTTTTCCCGTTTACAGAAAACAGAATGAACAATAGGAAAAAATATATATATGTTTGAACATTTATTGAAGGCTTGTAATGGGCTGGTTGTTTTATTAGGAATTTACAGATGTTATTGAGAATAATATAATCTTCACAGCAACTCTATGGAGTAATTTTTATCCAGTAATATTACTTTTTATTTTTAAAAACTTTACTTTTTAGGGCAATTTTAGGTTTACAGCAAAACTGAGAGGAAAGTGCAGAGATTTCTCATATACCCTGGCCCCACACATGCATAGCCTCCCCCACTATGTACACTCCTCACCAGAGGGTATGTTTGTTACAATCAATGAACCTGCTTTGACATGTCATTATCATCCAAAGTCCATCATTTACCTTATGGTTCATGGTTGTTGGTGCACAATCTATGGGTTTGGACAAATGAATATGACAGGCACCCACCATTATAGTATCATACAGAATAGTTTCACTGCCCCCTAAATCCTTTGCGCTCTGCCCATCTGCTTAGTTGGTCATCTTGCAGATTTTTCAACAGAGTTTTTGCTCTTGGGGAGCTTTTATATAATAGAGGTCTACAGAAAATAAGCAAAATGCTATGGTAGGGATTGACATGTGTTATGAGGAATAATGAAGTCAGAGAGTAGAAGGAGGTGATGATAGTGTTACTATATACAGGGCGACCTGAGAACATCTCCTTCAGGCATTCTGCAGAAAACAACTGAGCCATAGGCATAGGGCCTAGTGAGTGCAAATGCTTGGGGTGGAGGGAGAAGGAATGATGAGTTCATAGAAAAGCAAGGAGGCCTCAGGGTCTGGAGTAGAGGGAAGAGTGATGGGTTTTTGGTGGTGGTGTGAGGGAGTGGTTGGAGGCAGATTTGATAGGCGTGGTGGGGGGGAACTGGTGGGCTTAGTGGTCCACAGGAAGGATTTAATTTTTTTCCTTGGGCACCATTAAATCACGGTAGTTTTAAAGAGGATATAATCTGACGTATTTTCAAATGAACACTCTGGCTTGTGTGTTTGCATGTGTTAGAGAAGGTGGTGGGCGTGGAGAGGTAGACGCTGAAGAGAAAGCCAGCTAATATCCATTGCTGTAGTCCAAGAGTGGCTCGGAGTAGGTCAAAGGAGCGAAAATGATGGGCAGCGAACGGGCTCTGGATATATTTTAAAGGAAGAGAAGACCAGAACGACTGATGGCTTGAGTGTAAGATGTGACAGAAAGAGCAGAGTTCAGGAAGACTCCAAGGGTGGGAGCCTAAATTTTTTTGGCTCGCGGATTGCATTGATAATGGTTGCCGTGGGCATTCAGAGGTGAGAAGGAGATGGCGTTCTAACCTGGGCTGATCATGGAGGACTTTGGAAAAACATGGTGAGATTCGAACTGCACCTTGAGGGAGAAACAGGATTTTTATGTAAAGTGAAGAGAGGGCAGGAATATCAGGCAGGCGAAATCTAAGGAAACAGTGCAGAAGTGGGAAGAGGCAATGCTCTGTCCTGTGATGAAGAAAATTGGGGAGGAATGGATTTTGGAGGAAGATCAAAAATTCATTTTTGGACATATCAGTTTCAAAATGTCTTATTACACATCCTAAGTATTTACAATCTCTTAAGTGTTTTGTACTCTCTTTATTTGTAAGAGTTCTTTGTCCATCAAAAGCAGTAAACCAAGAACAGATAGAACTGTACTCAAAGTACTTCATAATCTTGTCTCTGCTTCCCTTGTTTTGATTCACATGTAGATGATTTCACCAACTCAAGATCCTATTAGGAGGTTTTTTAAACAACACTTTTCTCTCTTACAGTGATTTAGTTGACAATAATTCTTTCATTCCATGTTGTACTTTTTAACGGCCTAGCTATTTTTCAGAATTGTCACTAGCTCTGATATTTAAAAATCCTTGTTTAATATTTATGAAACAGAAATCCTTGTCTAATATTTATCGTTATTTATTGTAGAGTTCTGTTTCATTATGGGTTCTATTAATGTGATTGAATTTTTCCCTAAAAGTGCATATTACTTTATTAAATACATGAGACAACTTTAACATCCTCCACTTCTTAATTAAGGAGCCTATTTCAGAGTGCCTTGCTCTTGAGTGAGTGATATAGACACCTGAATGAAAGTTCGTTATTGATAAAGGATACTTTTCGTAAAAGAATGACATCAAGAAACAGATAATAAAATTTTGTCTGCCCAAGAATGTGGATTCCTGCGAGCAGAAATTTATTATTGAAAATAAGACCAAGTTCTGGCTTTTCCACGGCTAGCTATATGTTCTACAGACACTAATTAATGGGTCTAAAATCTTAGTTTTATCTGCTATAATAGAAAGGTAATATAATATAAATAGAACCAAATTTATAAGTTTGTCATTAGAGTTAAAGGAGATAATCCACATGAAGTGATTGGCACAGCACCTCGCAAATTCTTAACATTATAAATTATGTTATTGCTATTATTATTATCATCATCACCAAAGGATAAAATACCATATCCAATGTACTTTTAGCATGTACTCCTTGCAAACAATTGATGTGATCTCTGGTGAATATGAAGATGGACAACATAGGTTACTGTGAGCTTGTAAGCAGTTTCTGAGAGCTAGAGTAGAGAGTGTGAGTGAGAGGGAGACAGAGAGAGACAGACAGACAGAGACAAAGACAGAGAGACAGAGACAGAGAGAGGGAGCAAGCATGAGAGCATGAGAGAGCCAGCGGATGCTGAGATTAGAGTGGTAGGGAAGAGCAGGAGTTTGAAGAGATAAGGACCACACTCACGTCTACGAGGAGTAACTGAGAGCTGGGCGGGATTTGGTCTGTGGTGTTATGGACAGGAGGCCCCTCAGATAGAAGGGCGTTTCCATCTTTCAGAAAAAAACTGCAGTAATCCAAGTGAGCATGATGGGAACAAGAGCTAAGGCGCGGCCACTAAGATGCAAAAGGAAGACAGTTTCATGAGGCATCCAAAGTAGAATGGACAAGACTCAATTACTAAATGGTCTTGGGGATAGAGAGGAAGGAGTCTTGGATGACTCCAGGATTCTGGCTAAGGGGACTGAGTAGCATCATTTATTTAGCAAACGTTTATATAGTAAGTGTGTCTTAAATTATTTGTCCAGCTCTCTGACAGGTTCTGGGCACATAAAGGTAACTAACAGTGCCATGAAAGAGGGGGACAAGTGAACATACACATTTATTATCATTGATAAGTGATGGCATTCATTCCGGTAAGGCATACAGGCAGGAAAGAAAGCAGAGATCAGTATTAAAGAGAAACGATGCATTTGTATATAGACACAAGGAAGATTCGGAGAACTCGGGAACACGACCTAGAGCTGGGGGTTCTACTGAGAGGTAGTGAGGGTTGGGGGAGTGAGCATCAGCCTCACAATCAGAGAGACCTGGGCTTAAATCGTTGGTTTCTCTCAGTTGTTAGGTTTGTGACTTCAGGTAAGTAATAATTTCTTCATCTGAAACATGGATTCAGATTACCCACTTTTCAGAGTGATCAAGGACCAGAGATGATAATGTAGTATGTATTTTAGCACCAAAACTAGCCAAAAAGGTGCACCGCAAATGGTGGTTCTGAACAGTGGTGGCATTACACAATTCAGGTCTGGAGTTCAGGGAAGAGATTAGGCTGGGGTGTAGGTGACCTATGCTCCTGCCTTGGGTGACAGGTTACTCCAGACAAGTCTAGTGAGCAGGAGAGGCTTGACGGTTTCTGATTTATCTTCCTGTTATCTGAATGGATTCAGTTCAGAATATGCAGATTATTCAGTTTCGTTTATCTGAACAGTTTTCCTGCCTTTGGAAAGATGGGGAATTGCCAAGAACAGTAATCACTTTAAAAATTGGGATTTTGAAAATTAGGATATGTGCACATTAGAGTACACATATCAATAACCGTTACATATTGCATAGAAAGAATTTTCCAACTTATGTATCTTCAGGATGTCATTTGATTGATGATGCTAGCTTTTTTGAGATTTATCAAGAAAATCAATTATTACTCAGACACACAAAAGTCTCCTCAGTGTAAGAAGCTAATCTGCAAGCATGTGGCTGGACATAGTTTCAATTTTGGCCATCAGTAAGCAAAATCGCATTTGATTTATAGGAAGAACATGGATTTCAGAGTCAGAAAGTTCTTTGTTTTAGTCCTGGCTTGATTTCTTTGTTCCTTGAATGAGCTTAGACACCTTTTTAATTTCTCTGAACCTGTTCTCTCAAGATTAAAATGTAGTTAATAATTTCTTTGCCCATTTATTGTGAGACTTAAATGAGGTAAGACATGCAAAATGACCATTACAGCGTCTGTCACCTAGTAGCTTCCAAGATTTTTCTTTTTCTTTTCTTTCCCCCTGAAAACAGAACTTCAGAATCTTTTTTTCTCTCTTCTCAAAGAATAAGCATTAACGACACTTTTGCCAAAACCGTAAGCTAATAATAACATTCATTTGTAGGAATTCTAGAAACTAACTGCCACACCGAGACATAAAAGTTCAGCTAGCACATACACTCCAATTTTAGATTTAGTTGCTTGGGATGTAACTTGCGTATGAATCACCAAGGGGCTGGGGTGCTATCGAACAGCATTATAGCAGAAGAGCAGACTGTATTTACCTTAACCATCCTTTATTATCCTTCTCACTAGCAGAGCCCTGTGGTAAAGAAATCAGTTGCAAGTGCTGCCAGAGACACACATCCAAGTGTCTAATAATATAGCTAAATGCACTATTAATTAGAAGCCACAAGATGGGCTGTCAAGAAGTCAGATTATCCAGCAGATTTTCCCACCTCTTTCTGTAAACCATTCCTTTTAAAGTATAAGTTTCAAGCTAAGTGTGTTTATAGGTCTGGCATATTCCTTGCTTGTACTGAAAACTTTCCTCATGAAGAGTGGAATCTCTCTAAGGAAGGGTGTTTTTCCTTGTAAGTGTGGCTTGTTTACAACCATAACACTTTCCGCATTGGAGCTTCTTTCTTCCCTTCTCTTTCCTTCCTTCTAGCATTTGACATCTGAGGATGCTGCTCGCTTTAGTTTGCACCATTATTTATTTCTTCTGTTTCCCCTTACGAGTTTCATTTTGTTATTCTCTTATATCTTGAGTATTGCTTTCACTTGGTTTGATTCTCATTATTCTCTAAAGTCACATGCTCGGGCATCTGAATTCATCAACTCACTTAATTCATGCAGCACCCTGCAGGGCAGTTGCTATTACCATCCTGCCACTGGATTTTGGTCCGAGTGCTTGAATCTCTCCACTCAACCAAAGGCCCATGTAGCATGATCAGACCCAGCTCATTGGGTCTGACCACTCTCTTCCTCTATACGTCAGGGCTAAACATGCATCCTATTAGGATTGTTTTGATGCTCAAATAAAATACATAGTAATATTGTTCACGAACCGTGCAGACTTTATTCATTTCTGAAAATATATTTTTCTTTCTAAGGCATTTTGCCTACAATTGTTAAAATTCGAAAATGCTACTGGTCAAATTCTTTTTGTAAACATGCTTTTTAATACTTAGGTAAGTGGTCTAAGCACTAAGTGACCAGTTTCTCATTCTCGGCGAAACCACAGAGCAAGGTGACAGTTGGTAGGGTGTTGGGCGGTGTCCTCAGAAAGTGACACATGCTGTTTCATGTGTGGCTGACAGATTAAAAAAATAATAATAATAAAACAAAACAAAACACCGCAGAGGAGAACAATGCTGCTTGTTAAAACAAAATAAAAGTATTCTCATGATTTCCTACTTTATCTTCTCTAAATTCGTTGGCAATACATTCTAGGTTCTTTCAGCACTTTCTCTGGCTTTTGGTGCTTCTGATGTCATTTTTCACTATTTGTCCACACCCATTCCTCCAGGATCTCAAACTGCAGGTGCAGCCGGTTAGTACTGAGCTTTCATGGCCGTGGCCCTGAGCCTGGATCTCCTGCTCATTTTTCATCCAGGACAGTGGTGACAGCCACGGGCTGCTGCATGGTGAGGACCGCGGCCTCTAGCCTCCTGACAGGCTGGTAACTTGGGACTCGCCTCCCCTCACTTCCACAGATCTGTGTGTTTAAATGCCTGGCTTAATCCACACATTTGCT
>NW_011888841.1:4460828-4476087 GCF_000151845.1 Pteropus vampyrus
GTTTCATTTTGTTATTCTCTTATATCTTGAGTATTGCTTTCACTTGGTTTGATTCTCATTATTCTCTAAAGTCACATGCTCGGGCATCTGAATTCATCAACTCACTTAATTCATGCAGCACCCTGCAGGGCAGTTGCTATTACCATCCTGCCACTGGATTTTGGTCCGAGTGCTTGAATCTCTCCACTCAACCAAAGGCCCATGTAGCATGATCAGACCCAGCTCACTGGGTCTGACCACTCTCTTCCTCTATACGTCAGGGCTAAACATGCATCCTATTAGGATTGTTTTGATGCTCAAATAAAATACATAGTAATATTGTTCACGAACCGTGCAGACTTTATTCATTTCTGAAAATATATTTTTCTTTCTAAGGCATTTTGCCTACAATTGTTAAAATTCGAAAATGCTACTGGTCAAATTCTTTTTGTAAACATGCTTTTTAATACTTAGGTAAGTGGTCTAAGCACTAAGTGACCAGTTTCTCATTCTCGGCGAAACCACAGAGCAAGGTGACAGTTGGTAGGGTGTTGGGCGGTGTCCTCAGAAAGTGACACATGCTGTTTCATGTGTGGCTGACAGATTAAAAAAATAATAATAATAAAACAAAACAAAACACCGCAGAGGAGAACAATGCTGCTTGTTAAAACAAAATAAAAGTATTCTCATGATTTCCTACTTTATCTTCTCTAAATTCGTTGGCAATACATTCTAGGTTCTTTCAGCACTTTCTCTGGCTTTTGGTGCTTCTGATGTCATTTTTCACTATTTGTCCACACTCATTCCTCCAGGATCTCAAACTGCAGGTGCAGCCGGTTAGTACTGAGCTTTCATGGCCGTGGCCCTGAGCCTGGATCTCCTGCTCATTTTTCATCCAGGACAGTGGTGACAGCCACGGGCTGCTGCATGGTGAGGACCGCGGCCTCTAGCCTCCTGACAGGCTGGTAACTTGGGACTCGCCTCCCCTCACTTCCACAGATCTGTGTGTTTAAATGCCTGGCTTAATCCACACATTTGCTAATTAAAGAGAAGGTGCTTTATCCTCTCAGTGGCACTTGGATGTCATTGCATCCGTCACCTGGCGATTCTTTTTTCTCAGAGACCTAAGCGTCAACGGCGTTTTAAACCAATTATGAGTTTATTAGCAGCGCTAATTAGAAATAGCTATAATGGTGACCTTCCAATTTACGACAGTCTGCATAGGCAATGGCATTTTAAATTCAAATACATATTGTTATATATCACATCATTTTATATTTCTTTTCCATTTGGCTTGTTTGTGGGAGGTTGTACTTATAACGGCTAAGGTATTAGGACCAGGAACATCTTGGTTTCAGGTGAGAGACACTGAAAAAGTTATTTAACTTCTCACAGCTTTGGATTCCTCACGCTTGAATTGGGTTATCAGGAAGGGGGAACATTTGACCTCTGTAGAGAGGACCCCTGACTACTTTCTCCAGTGCACCCCACTCTGCCCCCACCTCTCTCTATCATATGGTCTCGCTCTCCTGTCCTCATGGTACCCATCATCATCTGATGTGATGTTCTTTATTTGATCACTACGTTGTTACACAATGGCAATGCCAGCTCTGTGGGGGAGGCCGTAGTTTCTTCTTGAATTATTGGTGATTATCTCTGAGAACCATGTTGGCATACAGTAGGTGCTCTGTAACTGTTTGTTGAATGCATGAATAATGTATCCAGACACTAAGCACAATATCCGTCCTATAGCAAAACTAAATACACGGTGATTTAGCATTACTCTAAAAGTCATCGGAGCTTATGGTGAGAATTTAAGAGTCAGTAATAGGTTTTTCTTTTCCTCCTAAGGTTTAATGGGGTCCTTTGGGTTTCTACTCTCTGTTCTGCATTTCCCCTGTAATATCTCCTCTGGTCAGTGACTCGGCCGTGCTGCAGTCCCAGCACCGACACTTCTGCTCTCTGCCTCTCCCTGGAGTCTTGCTCAGGCGTGCAGGCGCCTCACACTCAGCGTGTCTCTCAACCTGCCCATCCCCCCACCCACTCTTTTCAGTTAGTGCTACCTGGCTTTACCCGATGCTCAAATTAGGAACTGTGAATCCGCCTGGATCCGCCGTCATTTACCATATCTGATCAGCTCACACTTTCTCAGAAATGTCTCTCTTTCCTCATTTGCCTGGCTCAGGCTATCACTGTCTCTCGTTTGGACTTTCATGGTAGCTCGTAACACAGTCAAGTTTTACTGAACGCAGTATCAGGACTTTGTATGCACGTAAGTATCCAAGAGGCCATGAGGTAGATGTTATTAATGATACTGTTATTCTACAGATGAAGAAAAAACAGTGTTCTGAGAGGTTAGCAGTTTCCTAAATTCTCAAAGCTGCTAACTGTTACAGGCAGGACGGGAACTTCAGTCTGTCTGATTCCAGAGCCTCTGCCATCTTTTAGACCTTCCTCATTGCCACAGGATTTCTTTTCTTCAGCGCTTGTTCCAATCCAACTGCCTTCTCCTTTCCTCTGAATAATCTATTCATTATTCATCAGGGATAATATTGAACATCACCTCTTCTGCTCTTTCCAAATTTTGCTGGGTAGAAGTCAATGCTTCTGCTGATTCCACAGCACTCTGTACGTCTGTCACCTTAGCCCTTATTATTTTGTATTTTAATTATCAGCTCACACATCCTCGAGCACAGAAACCTTACCTCATTAATGTTTGTATGTATAATATCTGCACTTCGATTTTTATTAAAGGAATACTTCTATCAATACTGTTTGCTGAGGAATTTAACACTCTTTTATAGGAAGGCTATTCATTTTTCTACTGAACTATATTATATAATAAGCAATTTTGAATACTTGCTTTTTAAAGAAAGCACCCTCTTCCACTTTGGTTTTCTGTTAAGAGCATACAGAGATTTTAATAAGCAATTTGTTTTCATTTTCCCTCAAATGTCCACATCCTATTTGGGATCTGGTGACCTCTAGTTACTCTAATATCTTTCTTCTTTCAGCCTCTTTTCTTATGCCATTCTACCTGTGTGAATCCTATTTTCCCAAGTCCTGCTTTCTGCTCAGCAGCAGGTGAAATTCAGCACTAGGTTTCACTCCTCACTTAAAACATGAATTCAGATGCCATTTTTCATTTTCTTTGCCCGGTGATGGGAATTTCATGTCCTAGAGATAGGGAAGATATTTTGAGCAGTGGGATCTTATGATTTCTTTCAAATCACACCTCATTATGTCTTTGAAGAAAGCCTCATGTATCTCTTTTATTCCAAAATTGGTAAAAAGCCCTTTGTAGTTGATGAAATGATAGTGTGACTGATGAATTATAAATAGGAAAGTATTCATCTCTGCCAAGATGCTTGAATCTGAATTGTGCAAACCTCTGTCACTATCTCCTTTTGAAGATAAGACTTTATTTTTATGCAGAGACAATGAAGGCTTATCTTGTACATCATCAGAGTTTGAAAATATTTGTCTAAAAATAGAAGAAAATCATAAATACATCTGGATTATGATATCAGAAATCTAACAATATGTTTTTAATGAATTAATCTCAAAGTACTATGGATAAAACAAATATGTAAGAATGTGTTGTTGTGGGCACATCTTTGTAGCCATTTGATAAATATTATCAATTTTTAAATTGTTATAATAAAATATTAATATAAAAATAGTCTAAGAACAATAAATAAGATTTAGGATATTATTAAGTTAAAATGATCTGAAAACCAATTTGATTGTCAGTAGCATGAAACATATTTCCATGTAGAATTCTTGAACAGATAGCACTTTAAGTTTAAATTCTGTTTTTCAGTTAAAAAATTCAGAACTGCCTTAACCAGTGTTAAACACAAAATAAGTAGTTCATTATCTACTTCTTCACGATAACATCAGTTTTTGGAGGAACGAGATGTAACAAGACATGCACTGCGTGCGGCTCACTGAGTTAGCTGTCCCACCTTGTTATTTTATAGGAGAGGAAACTGAGGCTGACTGGTTCTAAAGGTATGAGGACATCAGATGAGTGAACATGCACTAACCCGATGGCTTTGTACCTCAGCCCAAAGCCTTTTGTTTCATGTCACCATGTGGCACCTTGTTTACCCAACATGAAGTAAAGGTGCTTAGAAAGCTGAGCAGAGGGACTGTATATGGGAGGTAGAATCAGTGCATAAGCACAACTGAATGTTCCAGAGGTACCCTATGTTGAGTACAAGGGGAGCAATAAGTAGTAAGGAATGCTGGCTTTTCTAATTTCATTTATTAGTTCTATCAGTGTTTGGCCAGTTTAGTACCATTTGAATGAGAAGGGTCCAAGGAATTCTGAAGCTGCTAGACCATGTGTATTATGTCCACGTGCGTGTAAACTTTCCTACCTGCCCATAAATATGCTCATTGACTGATAGAGTGAGATGAGGAGACTCTTTGAAACATGTGCAAAAAAAATGTTTTTTTTTCTGGTTTATTGTGGCTGGAGATCATCATCTAGTTCAGGTATATAAGACTTCAACCTGTATTCATATACTAGCATTTTTAAGAAAAAGTAAATAAAATTCAATGATTTAGGTAAAATTGGAATATTGTGGCAACACCTTTTACTTAACTAAGAGTGTATTAATCAACCGTGTACTTTTTAACAAAAATATTCTTTTGCACAGCTAATTTTCTTTTTCAGAAATGAATGAACCCCCAAATATTTATTCTGTTATAATAATCCTTTGTTTAATGAGAAGAATTCCAGTTAATATTCATTTTCATGTGATACAGCATAATTTCCTAGGCATTTAAAAATAGTAATGATATTTCGGTTAAATTCAAGACTTAAAAAACACTTTTCATATAAAACTAAAGATCTTGAACAAAATTTTTCTAAAGTTAATTCTTTGGAAAAATGATATTAAATATTTTAGGTATTTTGTTCTTTATCAAAAGTGTAGATATTTATCCCTTTGTATGGAGCATTTATCCTATCTTTGTGCTAAACAAGCTGAAGTAGACATGAGTTCTTTCTTCTGGAATCTTCTGGCCAATTCTAAGAAGTTGCTATGATAGGACAGATAAAAACAATCTTTAACTGGAAAAATAACTTTGTTGTATCTTTGAAAAAACACATATTTGTAAGTTTTTAATTTATATCTATTTGGTTTATTGATTATCAGGATCATGTTTAATTCACAGTGTGAGGAAAATGATCTCAAAGTATAGGAACCAAATTTTCTACCCTTATAGCAATAAAAGTATAGAAATAAGTGAAGAAATTCATACATTTTTAATAGCTTAGAATCTTCAGGAATTTTTCACCTGTAGGAGATATATGAAATATAGAAGTTCAGTTATGAACATAATAAGAAAATTTCACATGAAATATCTCTCAAGAACACATCATTTTGATACAGTTCGTGATATAACACAGTTGACTACACCATAGGTACCAAGTTTGTCTATTAACTAACATTATTTAGAGCAGGAGAGAATACAGTCACGCTAGAGACACAACTCACATAGCTACAACTTTTATAGGCTAGTCAGTACACCATGACAACACAATTTCATTAATGAGAAAACATGCATTAGTTGATGTGTACAGTCAGAACCTTGTAATATTGGTGTCGTGGAGCAAGGCCTTCCTTTTCCTTATGTGTTCGCTGAGCCGCAGAGCATGCTAAAACTCTGTTGTTCATGTGGTAAGAGGCATCAAGTCCATCCCTTTTGGGATCTGTTTCTCTTTGTGAACTAGAAATCAATTTTTATTTTGATTTCTCCTATGCCATTTCTACTCTGTTTCTCATTTCATGTGTGATTTTTTTTTTTTTTTAATTAAAAGAACAAAGCCAGTCTTTCAATATACCATCTTCAATTTTAACTTCTGAGTGGCCGTCAGGAATTGCTGCTGGACTGAATAGTCTTCAGAAGTTTCTGGTACATTTCCGACTTTAGGAATCTGGGGTAGGAGTCTCTCTCCATGTGCATATACACAATTCTTTGAGCCTCTTCAAAACATGTTTGAGTGGGTTCTTGAATATTCCTGCAGATGTTTTCTCTTGTCGAGCTGTCAATGTTGATCTGAAAAGCGAAATCACATGTAGAGCATCAGTAATTAAAGATGAACATATAACAGGAAGGTTTCATTTGTCCCCACCCCCCCCACCTTCCAGTGGAATAGGGTTATTTTGTTTGCAGTTTCATAGATATCTCAAAGATATAGGAGATAAACTCTTTGCTTTTTAAAAAGTAAACATCCACCTCCACATCCGGATAAAAATACCATGAGGCCCAAGACCAGGGAAATCTCTGCAACCACTGCTTACTTAGTAGATTGTAAATGGCTTGTCAGCCAAGTCTACAAACAAGGAAGTTTATGCGGTGGCATTCTTTTGTAAGGAAAAAAAGGGAAATAGGTGCTATTTTAAACTATATCTTTCTTAATAGTCACGAGTGTTGATTTAACTGAATATGCCCTGAAATGGGAAGAAGGTGAAGGGAAGTGGAGAAATGGAGGCGAGAAGTGGCGATTTCCATAAACCAAGTATGTTTCGAACATGAGTTTTGAGGAACCAACCACTTCGGCAGGACTGTCGTGGGTGAATAGGAATCTCGTACACCGGTCCCCACCCCTTTTCCCTGGAGGGAATTGTCATTCTTCATTCTCTCTCCACCAGGCGGAGTCTCGGTGTTCTGTTTCACTCCCGACTCCTTCCTCGAGCCGGTCGTAGATGACTGGCAGTGACAGCAGTGTGAATGCTTGCTGAACTTGCTGGTTTTAACTCAGGTGGGCAGTGAGCTCTGGTGCGGTGGCAGACTTTGCCCAGTACCAGCAGGGAGGTCAACATGCCTGTCGAAGGTATCTTATTCCTTCTAAAAACGCCAGTTCTTCTTGGAGGGACTTTGTTAATAACTTTCCTGAGAACTAAAATAATTTGATAAGGATAGGCTTCAGAGCCAGGTAGACTTCACTTTGAATCCTAACTTTCCGTGTGAAACTGTACAAGTTAGTTAACTTCTCATATTCTCAGGTTTCTCACTTGTAAAACCAGGTTAACGATACAGACCTTATAGCATTATGGGAGATACTGGGTGTAAAAGTCTGGTGCATATGCGTGCTCGACAGGTATTAACACCTCAGTTTCCATTTGCTGTCACTGTCAGGTGGTTACCTCTCTAGGAGACTGTGGCTGGATGTAAATCTTATAAAGCTTCTTTGCCTTAGAAATTCTGCTCCTTCGTGAAGCAATTTTCTTATAGTTTTCACATGCCATCCAGAATTTGATGTTCTCATCGCTGTGCTCCATTTTTAAGTATGCTGAATAGACTACTGGACCATCTAAAAGAAAGAGAGAAATCCATTTATTTTGATTGGTCAAAATCACTTAAAAATCTGAAAAAATATTTAATGCAATTTAAAAATAAAGTCTGATTCAAAGCTGTGAATATTATACAGTGACACACACACGCACACCACATCACACTTAGATGTGTACACCGGAAGAGTGTTTTTTAAAATTGTATTTATTGGGGCGACATTGGTTAATAGCATTAGATAAGTTTCAAGTGTACAGTTCTATAATACATCATCTGTATACTGCATTGTGTGCTCACCACCCGAAGTCCCATCTCATTCTGTCACAATATGTTTCACCCCCTTGACCCTCTTCATCCTCCGGCCACCTCCATCCCCTCTGGTAACCAGCATACTGTTGTCTGTGTCTATGAATTTGTTTGTTTTGTTACTTTCTGTTTCCTATCCCTTATATAAGTGAAATCATATAGTTCTTGTCCTTTTTTGTCTGACTTATTTCCCTCAGTACGATACTATCAAGATCCATCCATGTTGTCACAAATAGCAATATTTCATTCTTATGGCTAATGGTATTCTGTTGTATAGATGTACCGCATTGAGGCATGTTTTGGTAATGCCCAACAGTGGTGTGGTCATCCCTTCATTGTTTTATTCTGAGTCACAGAGCAAATGCTCACTGGAGAGGCTGGTTCCAGGATGGGAAAGGTCACAGGGATCCAGAAATAGGACTTAACTTTGGGTCAGTAGATAGAGCTTTGAGCCTAAAACTGACATGAAAAATCTAAGACTGTAGGCCAACCTGGAGGGCTGACCAGGAGGGTAAGAGTTAGGTTTAGATTCTAACTATACAGGTTAAGGTTGGAAGGAAAAAGCCAAGCCACGTAGACGTGATAAACTGATTAGGTTGTACAGCCTGGGGTGTTTCTCAATATTCAATGAGAGCAGGAGAACATGGATAGATAAAAAATTCATGGTTTACGGTTCAAATAAGAAATGAAGGACCGAGCAAAGAATAGAATTCAGATGAGGTGTTGGAAACTATCTCAAAATCTAGAAAATTACAGTGGGTACATGCAGCACAACTATCAAATGCCACTTGATGCCAGAGATGCCAGCTCTGGTCTTAAACTGCCTTTCTGGAGTGGGAAGATGAGGACAAACATGTGAGAGGAGCTTTTCCAACTGAGGCACTATTTTGTAGGTGCTAGAGTTTGAAGAAGAGGGATAGGCAAGCTCTCACAAATCTAATGCATTAATATAAATCTTTGGGAGGACCAACCATTCCCCGGATTCAAGACGAACACTCTTGAGATGAATATTAAATTTCTTTTGTTGACGAAGAAGTCTTTTGGCAGCTCTGAGAAAGTGAATTCCCAAATGATAAAACATAACTTTCAATTGATGGTAATAGAAATATGTGTGTAGGCCCATTGAATATATGACTAAGCCATGGATTTTGATGACTAATATCTTGGTCAGTATTATTAACTGTTACAAGAAATAATGATAATCAGATGGAATGGCAATGGTGACTAAAATCAATCTTCTTAGACCTTCATGTAAGAGATTAGATCAAGTTTTCTAGCACTAGAAAGCCAGGTTCCTTGACTCCTTAACTTCTACTGGATCTTTCAGCAGTGATAAAGATAATAATTAAGATGTTTTATATCCAAGAGAAAAGCTCAAATAGAGACAGATCTCTTCCAAAGAGGCAGTAGAATTGAAGATATCTGGCAGTCTGTAAGAAATGTGCCATTCTAGGAATATACACAATTAGCGTATGGCTCATTGTTATCACACGAGCAAGTGTATGTAGCCTTTATGACATTGGGCAGGAGATGGTTCATAGGAAGATCACTCGAGATGAGAGGGAAGACAAGATGTGGATGGATCATATATAAAAACGTAAGGTAGGAAACAACACAGATTAGATATCCCTACCCAATGGAGGAATATATTTTAACTTAGATTGCAATCAAGAAATTCATTTTCCTACCAAAGTAACTTTAAGATGTGCCTTGCCTCATCACAGGCACAGAAAGCTGAGGTCAGAGAATACAGATGTAGGAATTGGCGCTCCCTTTAGAGAAATAGCTGGATGAACAGGCAAATCATTTCTGGCCTAACAAGTAAAGCTGGAAGCCAATTATTTGCAGTGTGTATTGAAAGAAACAGAGTTCTATTTAAGAGAAAAAAAAGCAGTTTGACATACTTTGTATTCAGAGGGATTTTGACTGAGTACTTCATCAGGAGCAGAAAATAAGGACCCTTAAATAAATAAATGAGCCATGTAGCAGGAACAAATGAGATATTGGATAAAACCTACAGATCCTGGAATGAGAGTTAGCCACCAGGCTACTTGGATGAATTGAGTGGATGGCTGAGTGGGGGAAGGGAGATGATCTGGAAACAAATTGATAGAGTATTCTGGATTTCTGTTTAAGTTTATGTTTAGCTTAATTGTATAATAAAATGTTTAGAGATTCTCATTCTAGAACCAGCCTGCGTCTATGTCTGCCTTCTCTAACTTCCCTCCTGATCGTGCCAAATTGCTCAACATTTTTCAATGTACCCGAATCCTTTGCTAATGAAGCCGTCTATGCATTGCAAGCTATGTTTTTATATAGATACTGGGTGTGAGGGGTTGTAGGGTTGTTCTCAGTCATTGCTTGCCTTTCTCATAGGAGGATTAGACTTTCATGTCAAATTTATATCAGTTTTGTCCATTATTGGACTTGTGTTTGCCAATGAAATATATACAAAGTGCCACACGTGTTGCGCGGGGGGTTTAAGGGCCCTCCAGGTGGTCTTGTCATTGCTCCCACCCCTGCCAGGAGAGGCACTAGTTCTGGAAAGAGCTGCGTCTTTAGCCTGAAGTCAGAATGAAGACCTGGAACGGAGCCAGAGCTGACCCCAGTCTTTGTGTCACAAAACTATGAAAGGAACCTCCCTGGTTGCAAATTACTGGGATGCTAATGTCACGTGTCACTGCATGTAACACAGTGAATGCTGGCCTGGACCACGAACCTCTCTGACATATCAGATATGATCCTGGTGTGTAGAGTAAGTGCTCGCGTGGTTGGCATGTTGTACAGCATTTTGCCTTCGTTAGACTAACGTGTGTAAATTAGCCAAGTTAGCAGCTGAGATCATGTATGTTTAAAAGTGTTCCAGGAATCTCAGTAATTATTAAACCCGGAACTGAATTGCTCAGTCCAGAATTTCTAGTTGACTCACACAACAAGTAAGTTATGAGGTTGGAAAAAAACTCTTTTTCCAAATCAGGCAATGCGGCCCATTCTGAAGTTTTAAATGGTGCTCCTTCCCGACCCTTACACTCAGGAGACCATGATTCTGCTTAAGCTGAGTGAATAGGGGTGAACAACAGAATTTGTCATTAAATTGAGGAAATGGAAAAAGTAGTTTATGCTGTACATAGCGTAGGCTTTTTCCTTGAAGAATGAGAGTCGTGCCTTTGGGACTCTCTAGCCTGTGCTTTTAAAACTAGTCACTGAAATTAGTGTTCCTATGACACACGAGGTGATAATACGCCAGTATCTCGATGCAGAAAGGAAAGATGACATTCCTCTGGTCTGAGTCAGAATAGTGGCCCATCTCTTCCAGGGTGGTTTTCTGCAGGGCGGCGAGGCTCACCACATGCATTAGAATCCTAAAGCTGAGCTATGCCACAGTCTTCCAGCAGAAATGTGTCAAAAACAATTTTAAATTTATTGTGCTTTCCATCTGCATCACTGAGGATAATGAATTCCATAAATCTCCCAGCCTGCTTGAAAATTTAAAGTAAATCTTCTGCTTTATTGAAATTCTCTGGTTTGGCTTCTGTGATATTAATTATTTCTGGTTTTTCTCCGAACTTTTTTTTGCTTTATTATTATAAAAGTAGCTTAAAGAACTATGTTTTTTCTTTTTTAATACAGAAAACTTCTAATAAAGATAATAACCATTGTTAATGATTTTGTATATTTCCATTAATTCTATTAATCTTTTGTTCATGTTTAGCGGCCTACCTAACTAGTATTAATTCATCTACACAAATGCAGGTTGCACATACAAATTACCTTATCGGCTTTGTACTGTGAAAGCCGTACAGTACAAATACTTAATATCATGTAGCAAACCCTTTCTCTTTTTTTGCATTTAATAGCCCATTGCAGGGCTATGTAGCTGCCCTACTATTATTTCATATTTAGATTGTTCTCCTTGTTCTATTACAGATTATCCTACATTGAACATTTTGGCTTATAAATGTTTGCATCTCTAATTATTATGTTAGAATGAATTTAAAGAAGTGGATTGCTAGATTGACAATGTAATATTTTTGGAGACTCTTGACATCTACTGTGAAATTGCTTCCAGAATATTTTCATTATTTTTCATCACTAACAGCAGTATTAAAGTATCTACTCACTCTGTCTTTTCCAGTCCGATGGGGTTAAATTAGTGACTTGTAATTATTTAAATTTGTATTTTAAAAATCTTAATGCTTAAATATTTTTTTCTTTCTTACTGACCATTTCTTTTCTTTCTGTGAATTTTGAATCTTGGTCCATTTTTCTTTTGCATTGTTAGTGTTTTCTTAAGTTTCCAAATCTCTTTGTGTATGAGAGACATGACCTGTTGT
Source organism: Pteropus vampyrus (assembly GCF_000151845.1). Classification (NCBI taxonomy): domain Eukaryota; kingdom Metazoa; phylum Chordata; class Mammalia; order Chiroptera; family Pteropodidae; genus Pteropus; species Pteropus vampyrus. The sequence continues at coordinate 4,472,756 of NW_011888841.1, forward strand.
ATTTATTGCATTATCTTCTTTTCTCTTTTTACGTATTTTTTTTTGTTTATGGTTTTTGAGGAGCATTTGTTAACCATCTGATCTGAAAAAAACTCAGTTCATTTATCTGTCCCTGCTTTCAATCCTTTCTGCACGTTTATTAAGAGAAAAATCTCTAAAATAAAAATTTGGCCATGATCCTTGATTTATAACCTTTGAATATTTTCTCATTGCCCTAATGATGAAAGCCAGTGTCTACAGGGCCCATTAGGATACAGTGCTCTTCAGCCTTGTCCCTTGTCACTTTTGGACACAGTCTCTGTTTGAGCCTGTTTCTGGTCCAGCACTGTGTTAGCCTCATGTTATAGATGAGTTCCTTCTGTGTGTCAGGCTTTATGCCCTGACCTAAGACTCAGCTTAGGTATCTCAGTTTCTGGAAATGTTTCTCTGAACCCTCCAGGTCCCTGTCAATTGAGAAAGAGCACCGAGTGCACATTTATCTTAATTATGTCTCACTCTGTATCACAGTCTACTATATTTATTGGTTTACTTCTGTTACTCTCCCAGTGACCTGCACACGCTCTGAGAATTAGGACTGCATTTTATTCATTTTCAGGTGTCCAGTGCCTGCTCACAGCCTGACGTATGGCAGGTACTGAATGCATGAATGCTTGTTGGCCCACGCTTTTAGATCCCTCGTGCTTCTGTATTGTAAGGTGACTCGCCATAGGTTTTGAAAAGTGGGCCCCAGTTATTCAGCATCCAGGGATCACTGAAGTCCACAGGGTTAAACCGGGCATGCTGTTTCTTTTTGGTTTTCCAAGAGCAACATGTACACACACACAAGTCCTAATTGAACAATGAGGTTTCTAAAAGGCCAGGTTTTGCTATGTGTATATATATATATATATATATATATTTTTTTTTTTCTCTGCAAGGTGAAGATGTGCACAAGAAATAACGAAGAAAAACGTGCTGAGTGGAAAAAGCTGAGGCATGGCGTGTGGGTAACGTGAGGGTGGTGAACGGAACCATGGCAACAGCAGTGGTTGGCGGAGGTTAGAACAGATGCTAGTTTAGGGAGCTGCCAGTCCATATAGAGCAGCACAGAATCTCTCCCAGATGAAGGGGGCTGAGAGAACGCTCTGCCTCTGGGATCAGGATGCACATGAGAGTACAACAGTATCTCTCAGTAACTTCTAATGTCCACTTGGTGGCATTACAATGAGGAAGAAGCCCCGGCCAGCAGAGGCAGTGCGTCTGTGTGGCCAGTCCTTGTCACCTTCAGCTCTGAAATCCTGTGCTATTCATCGGCAAGGCTGTCTACAGGTGATTGTAACCATTTAGCAGGGAGGAAAGTATAGAGTATGTGCAAGGATGATTTGGATCAAAATTAAAACACTGATACAGAGTTTGTGTGATTCAGAACCCTCGGCTGTCCAGAACGGCTTCACTGTATGTCTGCACTGCATCTACGATGGGGCAAACTGCTCAGGCCACAGAAATATACACCTCTGTGCTGCTCACTTAGAATCATCACTGAGGAACTTAACTGGGCAGTCTACATCCCGCACTCATCCTACTGCCCTTCCGGAGTATCAGTAGGCTCTCCAAATCTCCAGAAAATATTATGTTCTCCCTTTGAAAAATGCCAGCACATCTTCTCAGGCCTCTGCAGACGATCTTGCCTCAGACTTGGCTGAGAATGGAGATTTCATCAGGGGGAGATTCTCTCATCGCCCTCCTCCAAATCGACCATCCTACCTCCACTGGTGCCTGCCCTTCCTGACATCCCTCTGGAGAGGGACGTGCCCCTGTTCCCTTTTGGGCCGACTAGGTCTTTTTTGGCTCCTATCTAACTTGGCTTTCTCCATTCCTTTTGCATTTTTCTGTTGGTCTTAAAATTGTCCCCACTCTCTTGTGTGTCATCAGCTTCTTCCTTTCTCGTGGTTGCCACCACAATCTCGTTTGCCTTTCATGATGACGTAGAGTTTTGGTCACCCTCAACTCACCTGATGACTTTTCGTGTCTCTTTTGATGGCTGTCTCTCTTCTCCAAATTTAGAAATATTTGCGTGCGCCTAAGCTCCATCTCTGTGTCTCTGCTTTCCTCTTCCTGAACTGTCCCCCTGGATGATCTCATAGCCTCTGCCTTTGATTGGGGTCTATTTGCTAATGACTCCAGGCTCAGTCTTCCCTACTGAGTCCAGTCTTATCTGGATTTTTGCAACAACCTTCTCACTGGTCACTCTGCTTTTATTCTTCAGAAGAGAACCAGAGGGATCATGTAAAAGCACGTTGACTCTCGTCACTCTGCAGTTTAAGGCCACTCGCATGGCCAGTAGGCCCTATGCTCTTGTCATGTTAACTTCTTTCAGTTATTTTAAGACATAACCCCACTCATATCTCAGGGCCTTTGCACGCGATGTTCCCCTCCTGGGGCCACTCTGTCCCCAGGCCCCAGAAAGCTTTTGTCTTTGCTCGTAGTTTCTCTTCTATTCTCTAATCAAACAACCCAATTGTCCTCTTACACCTGCTCTTCTTTGTCACATCGCCTTGCCTTACATTCTTCAAAGTGCAACTTTCTGGAATTACTTTATTAGGTAATCTGCTTTGTTGTGTGTCTCCTCCCTCAGGAGCACAAGAGCACATAGTGACCTTGTCTGCCTCTTTCACCCCAATGTCCCAGTCAGCCAGACACACATGACACGACTGAATGGACCATTAAAGGGAATTGCAGCTTATTACTGAACAATTTTTTGTTTATATTAAATATTTTTTACTCCGATATCGGTGGGCAATCTGTATTGTTATCTTTTGAGATTTGGCCAATAACTATGTTGATGAGCCTTCTGTATTTTTTTCTGGCATTATAGATTTTGATTTTGATTATTTTTTAGTATTGACCTTTCCAGTACGAAGAACACTTGGGTTTCAGGTGATTGCCAGTCTCCTTGTCATTTCAAATGCATGTGTTTCTGTATCATTTTTTTTTTTTTTAAGTTCTACTAAGTTTAGTCATCAGAATAGAGTTCTACTAGGTTTAGCCATCAGAAATACCCATGGGATTTTTTTTTCCCCCATTTTTCATCTTGGTGAATGCCTAATACTTTGATGATATTTTGGGAGAGCTGTGCTGTATTTTGAGTCTCCATCATTCCAGGAAAAATCTTTAGTAATTCTCATGCATTTTTATGAAGAGATGACTAATAGCTCGGACATTTTTTTCTGATTCATTAAAAAACTTACTACTACTTTTATGTCTGTTTGAAAATAATTTAATTCTGTTGTAGAGGACTTTCTATTATCTGTCAACTTGGAAATTTTGCAGGGTACTTTCTACTTACTTTATTT
>NW_011888841.1:4477092-4478644 GCF_000151845.1 Pteropus vampyrus
GCGCCTGTGCCTTGCCTTTGGTGTTACTATAGATCACTTCAATCACCATTTCTACCTTCCCTGTTCTTTTCTGGGAGAGTTTCAGTTTTTGAAAAATCTGTTTTTTTCTATTATTTTATGTATCACATGGACACATGGGATTTTTTTTTTTTTTTTTAAAGCACATGTCCTGGTACCCAAAAAGTGCTTAATAATTATTGAATATATATCGAGCAAGGATAGAGATTGTTTTTTAAAAAATTAGCTTGTTTGTCAGTGTATCATTAAATAACATCTAGAATGCCTCTAGGTTACTGGCATACTTAGTATCTAACTAACGTCTTAACTTTGTCATGGTTCTGTTCTTAAATTCATGATTTTCTTGGATCTTCCTTTCCCATGGAAAGCTGAATTTAACTGTATTGTGATGGCTGTTCCTTAATGGCTCCTAAACCAGTTCCTGCCTAATATGTGCCATCCCTGTGTGGCTTTCTGAACCACATGTTCTTTGAAGGAGGCTTTTAATCTGTGTAGAAGGAGGCATTCGCACACCTCAGCTAGAGGGCACGTTTTGCTAATACCCTTAGTTAATGCAAACACACTTTGTTCTCTGGCTCATTTAATGTTTGCATCCTTAGTTATCTTCCTGATTACATGGTCCACAGAACGATTCGTTTAGTCACCTTTTTATTATGTGATTGTTGAATTTTCACGTGAGTTTCACGGTAATCTAATTTCTGGTAAGATTCTTACCCTGTTTTTGCTGGTTTTCACGAAGAGTAGTATGCTTCTTCCTCTGTAGACTTTGCTTATTCTCATGACACTAAATCTCTAAATTGCTAATTCTAACTAAGTTCCTTCTTGAGATCATTACCGAGTAATTACCTGTATTCACTTTGTTTATCAGACCTCTAGGACTGGCACAGAAACTCTTACATAGTATGGCTCAGTGTTTTGATCTTCCCTTACCAATATTTGTCTTGTATTTATTCCCTGAACTTTTACTGAATGTCCATTTGTTACAGTGCATGTTTTAAGTCTCTGGGAGGGAGGGATAAAAGGTGAATGAAAGATGATCTAGCTCTTAAGGAATTCACAATCTAGTGAGAAAGCAGTGGCGGAAAACATCCGATACACAAAATAACTGTAATTAGAATAAATAATGATACTAACAAATAGAAGGAAGAGGAAAAATATTTCATGGAAAAGGTGGAAGTTGGGTTTTACTTTTAAGGATGGGCGGAGTAGACAGAGGAGATAGAGAGGGCTTTGCACAAAAGCCGGGAGTGGGAGGTTCATGGATGCAGACAGTGGAGCGGGAGTCATGTGGGCAGAAGGGCCAGCGTGGTACGTGATGGGGCAGAGCTGGAAGTAAACTTTAGGAAGTATATTGGGTTAGGGGGTGGAGCCTGAATACCATGATGGAGGTTTTGGATTTCTTGGTGGGCAGCAGAGAACAAGGAATGATAGAGACATGAACTTTAATACTAATAAAAATAATTACCAGTTGTTGTGTGCCTAACCTGCACCAGGCACTGAGCTAGGAGGGTTTATATTTAACCTGCACAATAAT
>NW_011888841.1:4479124-4485794 GCF_000151845.1 Pteropus vampyrus
CAAAGAAGTTTCCACATGCTTATCAGAAATAAGGGGTTTCAAATGCTTATCAGAAAGGCCTGCTCCAGAAGACTGGCACTCAGGTGGTGACCCACAGCAGGAGGTGTGGATGCCAGCACTCGGGAGGGGCCGTGAAGTACTTGCCAGAATGATTAAGGTGTTTCTGTAGGAGCAGCCACACCCTTGCCATTCATTGCTCTTGGCCAGGTGTGACAGCTGTCACCAGACCTGGAAGGGCCCTTGAGTCAAGGGGAACAGTGGTGCCCCAGGAGCATGACAACCTCAGGGGGTGCAGGAAGAATCCTATCCAGATTAACCACCCACACATCCCACTAATTAAACCATCAGGTAGCACTAACTCCCCTTCCTCAGTCCACAGGCGTAAATGGAAGACACACTCACAGAGAGATAGCAGGGAGTCTCAAATGAAAAGAAGTCTCTAGGCAACAGTTAGCAAACATTTGGGAACAAATATTAACAATGATTAATGGGAACAAATTCCATTAAAAAAAGGTGCCAAATTTAGCAAAAATGAGAGTTTTCTTTGAGTCTCCACTACATTTTTTTTCCTGTACCCGAGTTTTGGTATTTATCATTTTCTACAATTTCCCAGTTGCCTACCCCAAACACAGCTGATTGCTCATGTGAATGCACATACTCCTTCATATTTCTGGCACTGCGACTGTGACGCTATTGCCCTCATATCCATTGCTGTGACCTTGCACTTGTACTTCTGAGTATTGCCACTAATATACAACTGTATAAAGCCCCACTTCAATGAGACACCGATCAAGTTAGTAGCAAATGTTGAGGAGTTTTATAGCATTGAGACTTAAATTTATTCTTACTTTCGAAGGCACTAAGAAAAGCAAATTGTTAATATTTTTTAAAAATTTAACTTTAGAAGGCTACGCTAAAGCAGTGTATTTCAGTATGTGTTACTATTTAAGCATATTTTCCAAGGGATTTTACACATGTACTTGTGAAGAATAAATATTCACAGTGACTAATCTTGTTTTAATTAACACCAAGAAAGTCATGATCGTTGACACGACAAACTATTTTCAGGTTTTCCTTTTTTAAATGTGGCAGTTGCCATTTAGAATGCTGTGAGAAGTGCATGCATTCATCATCTACTTTTTTCTTTTTTCCCTTAAAAGTGAAACAGACTAGTTATTTAAAGATGGCATATACATCATACTCACATTTTGTAGCCATCAACTTTTCAAAAGACTGGGCCCACTGTATCATCTCCTCCAAAGTAAGGCTTTGAAAAGAAACAAAAGGTGCTTATTGTATTAAAATATTCTTGGTTTTGCTGAACTAAGCAAAAATAGACTATCTTGAAAATAACACCAAAATATAATCACACTCCATTTGTGTTTGGTTTTGGTTAGAAGTTTATATTCCTGTGATATATTACATTACAATTTTACTTCCTAAAAGCTTAAAATTATAAAATTATAAAAGTAGTATAAACTTGAAAATATGGTAAAATACATTTTTAAAAAGTTAAAGCATTATAGCCTTATTATCTCCTGATTCCCAAATTACTACTATCAATATTTTGATTTTCTTTTTAGTATTTTTGTTCTGTGCATGTTAGTATGTTTTAACCAAGAAGTAATCATACTCTGGATGCGTGTTTGTGTGCGTGTGTATACTTTATGTGTATGCGCGGACGTGTGTATATTATTATAATGACCTTCTCAGATGTCTTCACAGTTGTCTTAATAACCATTTATAGTGTTGTAATTTAGAGTTATAATTTATAATCAATGATACTCTCTATCATTTATGGTGACTGTGGAGTATCTACAAAGGGACATTCCATGGTTTGCATAATTATTCTCAATGAGTATTTGATTTCTTATTTTTCACCACAAAAACCAAATCTAGCCCTAATGTGATTAAAGCTTGCCTACCCAGTTAGGGTAATTCCTTAGGAGATTAGCAGAAGCAGAATCAAAGTAGGTCAGAAGAAGTACATTTTTAAGGTTCTTGGAACAAATCTTCGAGTCACCTTTAAAAGGGTTATGCATTGTGTATTGCCACCACTAGCAAAGTGTCTGCCCATTTATCTACTGGAATTTTAGCATTTAGCATTTACAAAGCCTATTTGCATACATTCACATAATATAGTTACCACATGTCTATTATGTATAGCTATTTTCTCAGTCTATTATTGGCTATAATTTTTTATATGTTAAGGGTTTTAATTTTATTACTGTGAATAACACATCGTTACATTTGACCTAAACAGTATTTTAAAAAAGCATCTACCATTTAGAAAATATCTGTGAAAGATACTGGCTCTGAGGCTTCATTTCTGTTCATATTGGCAGGCTTTTGAGATGAATTGGCAAGTGACGATGTCTGCTTACATATAAATTATCTTATTTTCCCTCCTTTAAAATATACGATGTGTTCATCGCCATTCAGTTTATGATACATTCTTAGGTTTCCTGTATTCAATAACTGCACTTAATGAAAGACAGCTATAGATACAAGCAAGCACTTTCCATTGGCTATATCTGGTGTACTTAGCCCGATAATTAGTGTTGAAGGAACAGCCATCAGCATTAGCAGGTACCTAATATAATAAAGGAAGATTAGTAAAAGAGGTTAAAAAATAACCTAGAACATGGAAAAATATTGGGAGTCCTAAAAAAGGTCAAATATCTTTTGTTTTCTAAAAATTTAGATGGCTCTTGTCATTTTTAGAAGGACTATTTGCATCAGTACTGAGGCTTAACAGTGTACTGCTGGGAGGTTTGCTTTCAGAAAAACATTTCCATGAAATGGTGTCTGACTCATTGTTCTTTTCTCTTATTAGAACTTGAAAAACGGTAACCTAAAATAACCTTTTCAATTTGGTGAAATAAAAAGTTCCCGGCAAGGTGTATTGCATGTCTGTCCATTCCACCCATTGCTATAATTTAGGATAGAATAAAATCTACAACATGGGTGAAGATGCCATCACTGTCTTTGGTTGGCTTAAAAGTTGGTGTTGGTAATTGTTGGCAAGAGAATTCCTTTACACCTAAGATCCATGAGATTTGTGGAGAAAGACAATAATTGGAGTAATTATAGTTGGGGGCAAGTTATGAAATGAAATTTGTTTTTGGTTTAACCTCATTTTTGCTTGAAATTTTTTCTTAGTATCTCACACGTTTCTCACTGTCCCATGGCTATCCTGGGGCTTTTATCAGAATTATTCTAAATACCGTCATCCCCTCACCCACTCAGATTCCTAATAAAAGTTCTGCACTTTTATGTCCCCTCGTTTCTTCTGGACAAATAGACAGTGAGTAACGAGCAGATCTGCGAACAGTCAGAGGCATCATGATGGAAAGAGGGATGAAAAGAGAGATTGGAGCTGGACAGTCCTGGCTTCTAAATCCAGTGCTGCTCTGAATTGCTTTGGGTTTTGATTAAAGTCTCCAAGCCTCAGTTTTACTATCTATAAAATGGGGATAATAATATCTATCTCACAAAAGCCGTGTCATGAAATCAAATTAGGTTGTAAATGTAAAGCACCTATCACATGACAGTTATCTAGCAGCTTGCCACGAATGCGAATTCTCTTTCCTTGGTCTTCCCTTCCCCTTGGTGAATCCACAAGGCCGGTAGAAAGAAACGGGGGCCCTGCCAGTGATGCGCTACAGGGGTCCTCAGCAGAAGAGAAGGAGCCATTCCCCAGTTAGCCCACTTCACTTTCCTCCTTGCACGTGCTCGTGCGTGCAGCAGCCACGACCTGCCATTCAACATGCTGAGCTTTGGGGCTCACTGTCTCCTCTCCCCACTTGTAAGCATTTGGGGGCATGTTGGTACTTGGTGCTGGGAGCTCTGACCACAGCAGGGCGATGTGGCCAGAACCGAGGTCTCCACACACACTAGGTTAGGCACTCATGGATCAGCTAACGGGGTCCTTGCCCTAGGAATTTTCTGAGGTGAGTGAATCCAATCTCTTGGCCTGCTACTCTTCTCAGAGACATTACACTTTCCATTTTGCTACAGTTACTGTCCCTACCCAGAGAGCTACAATGTCTAAAAGACTTAGGAGCTTGGTAAGCATCGGGTCACCCGTCCTGGTCTCACCTCTTCCAACTGAGGTTCAAGGTTCCTGGCACATTGCAGATGGGGGATTTCAACATGAAAATATTTTGGATCAAAGGATCTCATTTTAACATAAATGATATAAAACCTTTTTTTTTTTAAATCTAAGAATATTTATTCATAACAGACTCTCTAAAAACATTTAACATGCCGAATTCTCAAGTGTAAACCATGAATAATGAAAAGGGAACCTTAGTGTGACAGATGATTGCTCTTCTGGGGAAATTACTCATGTGTAAATGCAAATTTTACTTTTTGAACAAAATATACTAAGATAGCAGTTGAATACACATATTTCTATTTATCATGTAATAAAGTGCTTTATAATGGCCATAGACTTTAAATGCTACTTACTTTGAAGGGGACCTCTTCGATTCATCTCTGCACGTCTTACAGATCCAACAATTCCGCCTGTTCATTTTTCTAAAGAAATACAGAATACACTTAGTATAATTTAATCATTTAAAATAATTGTGTTAGCATCAATTTTTAAAGAGCACACAAACTTATAAATCATGAAAAAAGAAAGATGAATTCTTGACATTAATGGGACATAATTATTAGTGGAGGTGGAGAGGAGAGAGGAGAATAAAAGGACTCATACACATTTTATAGGAAGGTAGATGCTTAGAGTTGATGCCCTTAGAACCCATCTGTCCCACCTGTTTGTCAAATCATGGCATTTAAAAAATACAGCTATCTGAAAAACGGTCATTCCATTTAGGCCCACAACAGTGAATTTATTCATCGTTGGATTCTTATTTTTAGAAAGATCTCTTGGTATTGAACAAGAATTTTCCTCTTTGTAATTAGCTAGACAACATGTAAATATCCAAATGAAACCTAAGCCTCCTTAAGGTTGAATTCTGAGAGAGTGTTGCTTACATGGTTCTCCTCTTTCTGGGAGGTATAATTTTGACTTTAAAATTCAAATACAGTCTACTCAACCCAGGCTTTATATAACAATGCATGTCATTTTTAACATAGGACTTTGCGACAACTCAAAAACATGTTAAGAATAATGAAATCCACAGTTTATAATGAGAGTTGGAAATATTTTGCTACACATGTATTCACACTTACATACAATGAATTATTGAGGATAAATAGTGAGTTTTTATCTCAGTCTTTATTGATTCATTTGAAACATCTGTTGAACACTTGTTATGTGCCAAATGCTGGCTGCCAGTGATCTACATAGATCCTGTCTCTTCCCGTTTTCACTGTTTTAACAAGCAGTTAAAATTCATGTGATGGGACTTTGATACAGGAAGTAGGAGGACCCGTGAGAATACACAAGAAGAGAACGTAACCAGACTTGGGGTGATTAGAGAAGGCACCCCAATAAAGTAACCGCTGAGTTGGAACCTACAGGATGTGCAGGAATGTGCTGAGTGCAGGGGAGAGAGAACTTAGGGCAAAGCTCAGGAGGCAAGAGGTGGTATCTTAGTTACACAAATGAGAGGGATGCAGTCACCACATGATTCTAGAGTGTGGCAGGAAGAGAGCTCAGAGAAAAGGCTCGAGTTACAATCAGACCAATAATCATGTTCAAAATGTTTGTTGCAGCAAGAAAGTGGTGAGAGGTGTTGTGAAGAGAGCCTGAAGCAGAGCGGGTTAGATCTCACGCACCGTCCGCTTCATAGTAAGGACAGTCACTGAAGGTTCTAAAACATGGAAGAGACCTGTTAGCATTTGAGACTGGTTTTGTGAGTAGAAAGGATTGCAGTGTGCCGAGGATGGAACTGGGGGACCGCTTAGGAGGTGACTGCAAGAGTCCAGGAGAGGGATGTTACAGGCTCACATTGGGATGGTGGCAGTAGACAAGTGGACCCCTTCTGTCCTCTCTCTGTGTCTCTCTCATGAAAGCTGTGGACAGAATGGTATCATAGAGGCAGGACGATGCCATTTGACCGTGCTGGTCTGTGCTCTGTGCATTGTTCATGTCATAAGGCCTACAATGTGAGTGACACACCTTAAGGTTGACAAAGAGTGGCCATGAACAGAGATTGAAGACGTAGAGGAAAGACTGAAAATCCGTAGAATTCCATGTTCCTGAGATACCTTTAGCGGGAGCTGGAATTAGACTGTGTGGGCTATGACACTGGAGAAGTGGAAGCACAGGAAGTGGAGGTACAGGAAGTGGAGGCACAGGAAGTGGAGGCACAGGAAGTGGAGGCACAGGAAGAGGTTACTGTCTCCTTGTCACTGGAAGGGGTAGGGGAAGCATGGGTGCAGTTCTGTGCACGTTCGCAGGTTTGGGCATAAGACCTGACGGGCACTGTGGTCGATGGACTTCATTTTCTGTATGAATCACTGCCATGAAGATGACCAAGTGACAAGGTAGTTAAATATATCCACAGGAAGGATCAAAATAGGAGTCTTTTGATTACAATTATAGATTAAATCTAAGTTTAAGTACAAGAGTTTATTATAAGGATATGTTTGTGGGTGCAGTTAGATTCTGGATGGCCTTAAATGTTGGGCTCTATTCTGTTGGAAGTAATAATTCATTGAGGTCTTTGAAGAATAGTGTGATGAAAAAAAGAGT
>NW_011888841.1:4485844-4491732 GCF_000151845.1 Pteropus vampyrus
AACATGTAAATATCCAAATGAAACCTAAGCCTCCTTAAGGTTGAATTCTGAGAGAGTGTTGCTTACATGGTTCTCCTCTTTCTGGGAGGTATAATTTTGACTTTAAAATTCAAATACAGTCTACTCAACCCAGGCTTTATATAACAATGCATGTCATTTTTAACATAGGACTTTGCGACAACTCAAAAACATGTTAAGAATAATGAAATCCACAGTTTATAATGAGAGTTGGAAATATTTTGCTACACATGTATTCACACTTACATACAATGAATTATTGAGGATAAATAGTGAGTTTTTATCTCAGTCTTTATTGATTCATTTGAAACATCTGTTGAACACTTGTTATGTGCCAAATGCTGGCTGCCAGTGATCTACATAGATCCTGTCTCTTCCCGTTTTCACTGTTTTAACAAGCAGTTAAAATTCATGTGATGGGACTTTGATACAGGAAGTAGGAGGACCCGTGAGAATACACAAGAAGAGAACGTAACCAGACTTGGGGTGATTAGAGAAGGCACCCCAATAAAGTAACCGCTGAGTTGGAACCTACAGGATGTGCAGGAATGTGCTGAGTGCAGGGGAGAGAGAACTTAGGGCAAAGCTCAGGAGGCAAGAGGTGGTATCTTAGTTACACAAATGAGAGGGATGCAGTCACCACATGATTCTAGAGTGTGGCAGGAAGAGAGCTCGGAGAAAAGGCTCGAGTTACAATCAGACCAATAATCATGTTCAAAATGTTTGTCGCAGCAAGAAAGTGGTGAGAGGTGTTGTGAAGAGAGCCTGAAGCAGAGCGGGTTAGATCTCACGCACCGTCCGCTTCATAGTAAGGACAGTCACTGAAGGTTCTAAAACATGGAAGAGACCTGTTAGCATTTGAGACTGGTTTTGTGAGTAGAAAGGATTGCAGTGTGCCGAGGATGGAACTGGGGGACCGCTTAGGAGGTGACTGCAAGAGTCCAGGAGAGGGATGTTACAGGCTCACATTGGGATGGTGGCAGTAGACAAGTGGACCCCTTCTGTCCTCTCTCTGTGTCTCTCTCATGAAAGCTGTGGACAGAATGGTATCATAGAGGCAGGACGATGCCATTTGACCGTGCTGGTCTGTGCTCTGTGCATTGTTCATGTCATAAGGCCTACAATGTGAGTGACACACCTTAAGGTTGACAAAGAGTGGCCATGAACAGAGATTGAAGACGTAGAGGAAAGACTGAAAATCCGTAGAATTCCATGTTCCTGAGATACCTTTAGCGGGAGCTGGAATTAGACTGTGTGGGCTATGACACTGGAGAAGTGGAAGCACAGGAAGTGGAGGTACAGGAAGTGGAGGCACAGGAAGTGGAGGCACAGGAAGTGGAGGCACAGGAAGAGGTTACTGTCTCCTTGTCACTGGAAGGGGTAGGGGAAGCATGGGTGCAGTTCTGTGCACGTTCGCAGGTTTGGGCATAAGACCTGACGGGCACTGTGGTCGATGGACTTCATTTTCTGTATGAATCTCTACCACGAAGATGACCAAGTAACAAGGTAGTTAAATATATCCACAGGAAGGATCAAAATAGGAGTCTTTTGATTACAATTATAGATTAAATCTAAGTTTAAGTACAAGAGTTTATTATAAGGATATGTTTGTGGGTGCAGTTAGATTCTGGATGGCCTTAAATGTTGGGCTCTATTCTGTTGGAAGTAATAATTCATTGAGGTCTTTGAAGAATAGTGTGATGAAAAAAAGAGTCCTTTACTGGAAAGATACAGCTGACTATAGATGATTAGTGCTGACATAACTGAGGCCGAGGAAATTGCCCATGGACTGGCTGTCCACAATGGATACTGTGTGGCATTGGGCCCCGAGCTTCATTAAGGTTCCTCAGCCCTGGGACTGCCTCCGAGAAGCAGGCTGCCTAACCGCTCTCTGCTTATCTCCTGAGCGGGAGAATGGTCAAGTTCCTTTTCCATATGTTTTCTCTGTCAGTGTAACGACTCGTCCTCGTCTTCCACTAGGCCTTGACTTTTCTCCTACCTCCTGACGACCCGAATGGTCTGTATATCTCATTGTCTCCTCGCTGGATCTACTAGAGCTCTGTATGCATGTGGTAATTTCCATAACTAAAATCCCTGTCTGTCTACAAATTATTGAATTTTCTTTTACGACTTTAATGGGATTGTGGGATTATGGCTGAGCCATCTTAGTATGCAACACCTGCTAGGGTCCGAAGGACAGCAGTGGCAGAGTCATCCCCAGATGCGCCCGAGTTCAGGGAGTCCCTACAGCCCCTGAGAGGCGTATTAAAATAATTCTGTTCCCTGAAGCCAGATAGACTTGTGCCTGAGTTCAAGCTCTTAGCTCTGTTATCTTGGGCATAGCAATTATACTTTCAGATTCTCAATTTCCTTTTCTCTAAAATGGAACTGTGAACATCAGAAAAAGGCATGCAGAAACTTTCTGTTCCAGTTAATCCGATCTTCCTTCAGCTTCTCGCACCATGTCACTCAGGAGATATTTCCTAAGCTCTTTTGTATGTGCAGGAAACACGGACCACCAGGCAGCATTCCTTCCTCTTCTTAAATTTCAACTTCTTTTCATTTTTGTTTGTGTTCCTGGGTTTCTATTGTTCACACATCATATTGGTAGCTGGAGTCTCAGCTTTGGAATTAGCTGGATCTACTATAGGAGTTCAGACACTTTGGGGTACATGTATCATATTGATGTGATGGGGCCTCGGGAAGGATTTGTTGGGTCAGAAGAGCTTGGGCATACTTGAGTGCCGGAGGGGGAAGGGATGAGGGGACAGCCTAGCCAGAGTGTCCATTACATACAACTATGCAGGTTGTCCCCTCTGTAGAGATGCTGGTCTGGAGGAGAGAAGAGGCCTAGATCTATCCACACTCCCTTCGCCAAGCTGAGTCTCCAGGTGGGGCTTCATCCGTGGAGACAGACTACCTTGTTAAATTTCAGCAAAGCCTCTATACAGACCAGCAGCAGCCCTGGGCTCAGCTATGTGACTTGTTCAGAGGCAGATCTCTGGCCCAAGCTGGTCATTAGTTGAGTGACATTAGAAAAGGAATGTAATATAAATGTATACATATACAAACACACACACACACACACACACACACACACACACACACACACACATATATATAATATGCAGAAATAATGTCATTTATATTTCTGATTTATTTATCCTACTATAGATTCCCTAAAGTGTTATGTTCAAATGCTATTTGATAACCGTATATAAGTAGTTTATATTTTGCTTAGTATTCCAAGTCTAACATCCACAGATTTATTAAATGATGGACTACCAATAGAATGACATAAAACAATAATTAATAAAAATTAGTAGTGGAATTATGGACAAGATGTATTATTCATAGAATAAATAGATCACAAAGCAGCCTTGTTTTACAAAGTTCTCTGGTTTTCTAGTCCATTACAAAATGCACCTTGTTGAGAGCTGTCTCAGTAGCTGGGGTTCAGCTCTGTGAACCCCATCCTCTAAGATTTCTGGGACTGAATGTCCACTCGCATGCTGGCACTTCCTTCTTTGATTACTACTAGATTCACTGTCACTATAGACCGCATTTTGCTGGGGTATCACAGAACACTCCCCATGTTCTTGTAATGCATTTTACATTGAAACCAAGAGACAAATTCACAAATATTTGCCCCAGCTTCTGGCAATAGAACAGATCGAGCCCCTGAGTTTATTACCTCTTTCCACCAAAACACTGACAAAATTATAGTAAAGGAATGTATAAGGCTTTAATATGAAGGAAAAAAGGAAATTATAAAAAGACAGAAAACAATATTTCAAGCTAGTTTTGGAAGATGGAAAGCAGATGAAGGAATAGAAATTAAAATTCTCATACTTCTAAAATGAGAAGCGAAAAACCGGCCTTTGAAATTTCATCTAGCAAAACAAAGAAAATATAATTCACAGTCTGAAAACAAAGAATTTCTAACATACCTGGTGGTTTAATAAGAAATGTCTGCTACCCTGCATTCAACAGTATTTGTCATTCCGTATACATTTGCATCTATAGGTTAATAATACCAAAATAAAGAGTGGTAGAGTGAAACACTTTTACATTTGCAGTTGAGAACTTTTAAGAAATATTTTTGGTAATTCCAAAAAGAGTAAATTCTAATTTTTTTTTAAAAGTATTGTTTTTCAGGACGAGAATTTGATTGAAATATCCTATTAATAAACTCATTTATTTGGTTTATAGTTAAATCCAATTAAGACCATTTTCAGTTAAATTATACCCTTGGAATTATAGTATATGTGGTCATTTTCTAGAAAAAGTAAATATTAGCCTCAAATATAGAATTATAATTCTACTTTGGCAAAAAGAGAATTCCCTGTGAAAGAATTACCTGAACTGATATAATATAGAATTGATTTAAATGAGAGAAACTCACTTAGCTTTAAATCAGCAGTAATCATTTTTTTCTCATGTTGGTAGTATGGCATGTGGAAAAATTCCATTGACCTAAAAATAAAAAATAACGGAAACAGACAAAAACAAAGATTATTGTGTGCTTCCTGGAAAATGCATATTTGGCAAAGATTTCTATAAATACCTTGCCTTACATCTGAAATAGTTTGTTTACTTTGTAAGCACCGAATTATGATTATCCCTATTTTAGATTTATTAACTCCCCACCTAGAAGTTTATTAATTTTATGGATTTATATTATAAAAATTCTATACTTTTAACTGGTATTTTCCACTGTTTTTCAAGAAATATTTTAAATTTTTTTATGTTAACATCATGCATGAATTTGTCTTTTTTATTATTTTTTTATTTTTCAAATTCCTCTTGGTAAATTTTACAATCTAAGCATAGAGTTTTTAGAACAAATTTAGGTCTTCATAATGTTTTCTCCTCCAATGTTTTCTCCTGATTATTTTAAAGAAAGTGTACATTTCATCTAGCAAATCTAATTCTTACAGTGGTTATAAATATACTAGTGGTGAATTGAGTTGGATATGTTTTATGCCAGAAATAGATTCAAGTCTCTTCTAGCATTAAAATGAAACATTTCTCAAAGTAAAATGAAAAGAAATGATTTTTTCTTAAACTGACCCTTTTCACATATTTACATATTTTTACTATCCTGATAGGCAATTGATGCCTTCTTTCCATTCCTATGTAATATTTGTATTTAAGTGTGTTTCTTTATATTGTAAGGTAGCATGTCACATAAAATTTAGAAAAACCTAGAGCAATTTTATATTTCCATGAGGTTTGGTTTACCATCACACACAAAGCTCTTGCCTTTTAAAACACAAGTACTATGTGTAGTTGAGCTTAGGTATAGCATTTAAGAATGAAGACATCCTGTAAAATTAAGATTAACAATGCTTCCTATAAACCTCACAACCTGGAATCAGTACAGCTAATTAAATGATAGAACTAATTATTTGGTAGTGCATGATTTTTGGGGAAAAAAAAAACCAATTCTGAAATATCTGATTTTATAATATATCTTTATCTTAACATATACACACCTGTACACACAGAAACCCCATAAAATGGAAGACTGTTCTTGCTCTAAAACTGTAATATTTCCTTTACTGCCCAGTTTAGAAGCTTCGTTTATGCATATGTGACTATAAGGTTTTTTTTTTTTTTTTTTTTAGGTATAGAAACCCTGGGCCAGGCAAACATATGTATTTACTCATTTATTTTCCTTAGAAGAAACCTGCTAACACTTCTAGCAGTCCTGCTGTTGAAATAAACACCCACTAGTCATTTACATCAAGCTAATACTATTGTATACATCAACTATTTTAAAGACCCTCATACTTACAAATATATCCTGAAGAACAGTCAACCATGCTGGATTTTATTTCCTCTTTGCATGACGCTTTTGAAATCAG